>NW_024396366.1:8648115-8994840 GCF_016617805.1 Bactrocera tryoni | reverse complement strand
GATGGTAACAGATTTAATGTCATAATATAATTTATTTACAACTCTACTTGAGTGGCCATACTCTGGTAAACTTATTTTGACCAGGTAGCAAATTTGTTTGTTTTTTAAACAAAAAAAACAAGGAAAATACAAATTTTTTCGAAGCAATTAAACCAGGACTCAGGAAAAAAAATTTTATATTTCAGCTATTAATAACGGGAAAACTTTACAGTCATATAAATAATTTTGAAATTTTTTAATTAATAAACTATTTTTTCACAGATAGCGATTAAATAAAAAAAAATCTTTCCCTCCAACGAAAATAAATTTAATTATATGGATCAAATATTTTAACTATTAATACGATTCATCAATGTTAGCCTCCCATCAACCTTAATAACTAAATTTGAATCTTTGACAATACACTATCTCATTGTGTCAAGGTTTTCGGATGTATTCGCTCCTGAAAAAAAACGCATGAAACAAAAAATTATAAACAAAAGCTAACATAAAATTTAAACATAAACAAATTGTTTAAAAAAAAGATTAAAATGCCTAATTTCCTGGCAACAAAATTAACGATGACCAATTTTAAGGAAATGCGCTTTTTTAAAGCAGGAATCAATATTCAGGAAACTGTCCAGTTGAATCAAATACCAAGAAACAAACCCTGCATCCATGCCGTATAGCAATTGGGGATATTAGCATAGCATAAGGAGCAGTATATACTTTTTTTATATTAACACTGTTTCTCGTATGAGCGCAACAGAGAGTGTATTGAAGTTTTAAAACGTATTCGTAGCCGTGTTGCCCCGGGGAAAAAACAGGAAGTAAAAGAAATACGTGACACTGCCGGCTCTAGTGGCACAACTACACATGCAATTTACGCACATGTTATCCACTGTTTATCTGGTTTTTTTAGGCCCGCTCATGGTTGGCAGGGTATACATACATACATGATGTATGTATGTGTGTTATGAAAATAAATATGTATTATTTAATTGTATTTCGGCTTTGCTGATAAGTGTGCATGTTTCAATGATATTTGAACATATTGCCGAGGGAAAGAAATGATTAGGTACTTAAATTAGTGGACTGTATTTTTTATGTTATTAATATTCTACCGGTTGGGAATATTGATAATGATTCTATCAGCATGATTCGCTTACACTTAAAAAAAAAAAAAAAAGATACATGTCCGCTATGGTTTCTTAAATTTAACTCACTTAATTTTAATTTGTTGTTGCTGATCTTGTCAATGCCTTCTCGTAGCATTTTCTGCTGTTCGCTGTCGTCTATGCTACTTATTTGAAGAGTAGTTATATGGTCCTCCGCTATTTCCTTTATAGTTGTCACGATCGGGTCCAACGTCGGTTTGATGTCGCTCTGCATTTTAAATATTTGCATACCGATTAAGGTGATACTTTCATATCTTGCAGTACAGCCAGCTTTGATTGAAAGAATTCCTTGTGCCGGAATATCCAATATCTGCGTTTTGCCCTTTTGACAGTCTAGATGGATCGTAGAATTTTTGAACACTTTAAAGATCCAAGTATTTTCTTCAAAGAGTTCTGACCAAAATATGGATTTAGTCACTTTCTCATATGTACAGTTGGTGTGTCCGCTTTCTAACAACGCTGAAAGTTCGCATGTTTGATCTAAAGCAGGTTGCCATGGAGATTTTCCTTTGCATATTAAATGGTTGTTGTACATACATTGTACATTTATTTAATTCTGCTTGTGACATTAAAAAATATGAGTTAAGTCCAAAGTTGTAAACTAAAAATTCGTTTCTTAGTTTTGCTTTTAATATTCTTCCATTATATTCATGTGGAATTACTATTAATTTGTATATATCCTCTGATTCACTTTGAATTAAAGGTAGTTCTGCCTTTATGACTAATTTATCGTCCACAATTATTCCTCGCGTTTTCATCAAATTGTATACATCTCTTAGTTGTGTGTTGGTTTGTTGTCCAGGTATAAACAACTTTGCTGCCAGTTTGTCCTTTATTAACATCAGTTCTGTTTGTAATTATGTTGGAGTCAAAAGTGTAGGATTTATTCTTCCTTGGTTTAAATCTATCAGCAATTCTATTACTGCATTTTGTATTTTTTCACATTCACTCAATAATATGGTAATTTGAGTAACTAGCATTTGAAATTGAATCGCCATTTTATCACGATTTATGTCCTTTATAATTTCGGATTGATGTTTGTTTATTTGAGTTTGGATTTTAAAGAACTGCGAATTGACTTCATTCAAATTTTTATTTATAATGTTGGCTGTAGAGTTTATTAAATACTATATATGAGATTTTAGTCTGTTCTTGATCTGATATTGAATAGAAAGTAACGTTTTAAAATTACTTTCTATTACTTCTTGATCATCTGTCCACAACGGCCCCCCCCCCGGGCCACCATAAACCAGTTGATTTTATAGGCCTGAAACACGTGATGGATAAAGTAGTGCAGACAGTTAATTTTATACGCGCAAGAGGGCTTAACCACAGACAGTTCCAGGCTTTTCTGGCTGAAGAAACAATAAACCAGTTGATTCTATTGGCTCAGCAGAGCAGCTACACTAAACACATTTGATTCCCACAAAGATCACCAATAATGAAATAGAGAAACTTTTAAATGAGAAAAGACGAGCTGGGCGTGAATGACAGTTAAATCGCTCCCCTTCAACTCTGCTTCAACTGAAATCTGCTGTACGAAAGTTAAAAAAAGTGCTTAAACGCGAGGAAGAACACAACACTGAAAATTACATAAAGAAACTATGAGCAAATTCTAGTAAGCAAAACTCCCTTTGGAAAGCGCAAAAGTCTTTCAAGCCACCAGTAGATTCCAACATGCCTCTAAGACAGTTGAATGGTAGTTGGGCACGTAGTGTTGAGGATAAGGCAAATTGCTTTGCAAATCAACTAGAAAAGGTATTTCAATCCAATTGCCCAAAGAACAACTTTAAGTTGCCAAACTTGCCCAATGCCGCATACGAGTCGCTTGTTCCCATTAGAACTTCTACTTCTGATGGTATTAGAATAATACAAGAACTTAACCCAAAAAAGTCACCAGGACATGGTAGTATTACCCTAAAAATGCTAATTGAATTAGCAAATATTGCCGCAGAAGTGCCTTTTTTGCTCTGCAATGCAATTCTTAATCTCGGATACTATCCTAATTCATGGCAAAAGTCGCAGATTATCTTGATAGATAAACCTGGGAAAGACTTAACACAGCCATCTTCATACAGACCAATCAGTCTTCTAGCCTGTCTTTCTAAACTATTAGAAAAAGTGAAACTATTAAAGATGACTTCTCTCCTCCACGAAAATAATACAATACCAACGCACCAATTTGGGTTTCGTAAGAAAAATAGCACGATAGAGCAAGTAAATACTCGTAGGATTACTAACGAAATAAGAAAAGCATTGGAGCACAGAGAGCTATATTTCTGTACATGGCTCAGGCGTTTGATAAGATGTGGCATGAAGGCCTTTTAAATAAGATTAAAAACACTCTGCCTTTAGAATTGTATAAAACATTGGAGTCTTATTTAAAAAATAGAAAATTTATGGTAAAAGTTGTAGATTTCATATCTGATGAACGACAGATAAGGGCTGGTGTATCAGAGGGCAGTGTTTTAGGCCCAACACTATACAGTACATCATATATACAGCAGATCTTCAAACAGCTAACAATGTATTAACTTCAACTTTTGCGGACGGCACAGCTATAGTGATCAGTAACAAATGCCACATAATAGCATCAAGAATATAAGGTAGCACTTAAGGTTTGTCAAAGAATGGCTAAACAACTGGCGTATAAATGTATGTGAATAAATGTGAATGAAGACCAAAAATGTGTCCGGCAATAAAAATTAACAATATTTTAGTACCCCAAGCGAATGAAGTAACTTATCTTGGTATTCAGCTAGATAGAAGGCTTACGTGGAGAAAACATATATCTTGTAAAATAACTTGCATGAAGATAAGAGCTGCAAATTTAAATTGGCTATTAAATAAAAACTCGAAACTTAGCCTAGACAACAAAGTGCTTTTATATAATGCGGTCATAAAGCCGATTTCGATGTATTGCATTCAACTGTGTGGTAGGACCTGTGCAACTAATATTGATATAATACAAATGTTCCAATCAAAAATGCTTAGATCAATCACGTGTTCACCATGGTACATGCGTAATAAAAATATCAATAAAGACCTTGGTATTTCTGTGGTAAGCAAAGAAGTAGAAGACAGCAGAATTAAATATATATCTAAACTACGAGATCACCTAAACCCTTTGCCTAATGCTTAGGTACATTCCTGCGGTCAAACACGCCTTAAAAGAGGATATACATACATATGTCCGCCTACTAAGGAGCAACGTATCACCAAAACAGCTCAATCACTTGCTTCTGAGCGTAAAGTGTCTAGTTTGCTAAATAGATTTAAGATTTTATAACTTATTGTTAGGCGTTGGATATACCCTTCACAGGTGCATTTCTTTTAGTAATTATGTGTTCAGTTTGTATGGAAGCTATATGCTATAGTAATCCGATCTGAAATTTTTCGGAGATTACATTGTTGCCTTAGAAAATAATCTATACCAAATTTGGTGAAGATGCATTGTCAAATGTAAAAGTTTTCCATACAAGAACTTGATTCCGCTCGTTCTGTTTGTATGATAGCTATATGCTATAGTTAACCGATCTGACCAATTTCTTCGGAGATTACATTGTTGCTTTAAAAAATAATCTGTACCAAATTTGGTGAAGATACATTGTCAAATGTGAAAGTTTTCCATACAAGAACTTGATTCCGATCGTTCAGTTTGTATGGTAGCTATATGCTATAGTTAATCGATCTGAACAATTTCTTCGAAGATTACATTGCTGCCTTAGAAAATAATCTATACCAAATTTGGTGAAGATACATTGTCAAATGTGAAAGTTTTCCATACAAGAACTTGATTCCGATCGTTCAGTTTGTATGGTAGCTATATGCTATAGTTAACCGATCTGAACAATTTCTTCGGAGATTACATTGTTGCCTTAGAAAATAATCTATACCAAATTTGGTGAAGATACATTGTCAAATGTGAAAGTTTTCCATACAAGAACTTGATTCCGATCGTTCAGTTTGTATGGTAGCTATATGCTATAGTTAACCGATCTGACCAATTTCTTCGGAGATTACATTGTTGTCTTAGAAAATAATCTATACCAAATTCGGTGAAGATACATTGTCAAATGTGAAAGTTTTCCATACAAGAATCTTGATTCCGATCGTTCAGTTTGTATGGTAGCTATATGCTATGAGTTAACCGATCTGACCAATTTCTTCGGAGATTACATTGTTGCCCTTAGAAAATAATCTGTACCAAATTTGGTGAAGATACATTGTCAAATGAAAGTTTTCCATACAAGAACTTGATTCCGATCGTTCAGTTTGTATGGTAGCTATATGTTATAGTTAACCGATCTTGACCAATTTCTCCGGAGATTACATTGTTGTCTTAGAAAATAATCTATACCAAATTTGTTGAAGATACCACGTCAAATGTGAAATTTTGCCATACAAGAACTTGATTCCAATCGTTCAGTTTATATGGCAGCTATATGTTAAAGTGGTCCGATATCGGCCGTTCCGACAAATGAGCTGCTTCTTGAAGAGAAAATGACGTTTAGCAAGATTTCAAAAGGATATCTTAAAAACTGAGGGACTAGTTCGTATATATACATACAGACGGACGGACGGACGGACAGACAGACAGACAGACGGACATGGTTAAATCGACTCAGCTCAACATACTGATCATTTATATATATACTTTATAGGGTCTCCGACGCTTCTTTCTGGGTGTTACAAACATCGTGACAAACTTAATATACCCTGTTGCAGGCCTGTCCAACATACGGCCCCGGGCCACCATCCGGCCCGCATAGGCCCTTCATCCGGCCCGCCATCTCTTATAGTCTTTGGGCATCCCAGTTGTATAGGCCTGATACACGTGATGGATAAAGTAGTGCAGACAGTTAATTTTATACGCGCAAGAGGGCTTAACCACAGACAGTTCCAGGCTTTTCTGGCTGATGTCGGTTCAGATCACGAAGACATTGTATACTTAAGACGCGTTCGCTGGCTCAGCAGAGCAGCCACACTAAAACGATTCTATTCCCTGCTGGACGACTTAAAGATTTTTTGGCAACAAAGACCAAGAAATTTCTTTCCTTACTGATGAGGAGTGGTTGGCTGATCTGGCTTTCCTGGTTGATATAACTAAATATCTTTCTGATCTTAACTTAAAACTACAAGGGAAAGACCAACTATGCACACAGTTATACGAACACGTTCTAGCTTTCACAAAAAAGCTTTTATTGTTGGAAAAGTAGCTGGAACAAAAGCAGTTGATTCATTGGGAGACCTTATCCACAAAAAAGCAAGATACCCTGGATTTTGACAAGTACGTGTTGATGTTACAAAGATTAAGGAACGAGTTTGACGACAGATTCGCAGACTTCAAATCACAAACTCCCTGCATGAAAGTATTTCAAAATCCATTTGATGTTGAAATTGAAGGCGCTGCGCAGAGTTTACAGCTGGAGTTAATAGAATTGCAAAGCAGCTCTCATCTAAAAACAGCATATAATAATTGTCTTCCAAACTTAATTGAATTTTACAAAAAGTATATTACACCCAGTCAATACCCAAACCTTACTAAGCTGGCTATTCAACATATTTCTTTATTTGGTAGTACATATGTTTGCGAGCAGTTGTTTTCTCGCATGAAATTTAACAAATCAAAAACCAGATCATCTTTATTAGATAGCCATCTTAAAGGCATTTTGCGCATAGCCACTTCTAAAACTCCAGCTCACATAGATGCGCTGTGCAAACAGAAAAAATTTCAGACATCTCATTAATTAGATTTTAAGAATAAGAATATCTTTATATGCTAAGGCCATAGTTACATTAATTATTTATAAATAAATAAATATACCAAAACTGAAGGTCATTTTATTTTTTTTTTTTGGCCCGCTACGGTTATGAAAATGCTAAACCTGGCCCTTCACAAAATTATGTTGGACGGGCCTGCTACACCACTACCACCACTTTCTATTTTTCATTAGTAATTTCACTACTTACCTTTTTCATACCATTCCCCATTTAAAAAAAGATACAATTTTTATATGTCAATATTCACATTATTTTCGGGTTTATTTGATATTTTTATTTACACTTTTTGCTTTGTTTATTCTATTTGTTTGTAGCTGAATTGCTTTGCGCAATTGTTTTTTGGCCGGCTCGAAGTCATCACTAGATGGAATTGATTCTGGAAAGATAGATATTAAAATAATTAATTAGTAATGATGTATTTTGATACATAAATCAATATATAATTGAGTGCTATCATAAACATAACGTAAAACAGTTGTAATATCTTGAAAAAAGTAAACAGATTCTTAAAGATTTTTTCATGAATTCCCTCAATATTGGAATTCTTGGACAACAGCATCCATCAATATCTTTTTTAAGATTTTTAACCACCACTGCCGGTCTAAAAAGTGATTTCATAGTCTTTACTTGAAAAGAAAAATAATTATTGTAAAGAAATTAAGATACAATTTGACAAAGCACTTACATAACATTCGCGATTATCGTTAATTATTTCTTGCATTTAGACATTCTACCTCCTCCACACTTGACAATCGAAATTTTGTCGTTAAAGACGTTTCCTCAGCAAGGTGGCGATCTCACTTATTTATAACATATCGACCACTGCTTCCATGCAAATTCGGAGTTGATATAAAATAAGTAAATAATGTAAACAAACATATACTTACATATGTATATAAAGAACAGATGATTCAAATTTGTTTACACGTACATATGTATGTACATACATATATGTATTATATGCGTGAATTAAAACTTTGTTAGTAACTAATCTTATTAAAAATTTACGCATTACACCTAATTCTATTAGATGAATACAATCTAATGGAAGTTGAGACACCATTGACACATTAACTTTTCTAAAACGGATTTATTATTTAAGTATAACTTGGAGTGATGGTGTACATATTTTCTACTTTCAAAATCGTTATCAGTGATCAAAACACCTGAGTAGGTACTTAAAATTAATCCATTGATTTTTTTGCAACTTGTGTACATTTTTGAGCAATAATGTCTAGATGTACATATGACCAGGAATGCCGCTAATGAATGCTTTCGCCGGAGCATCGCAAACTATAGCACGAAGTTCGATTTAAATTGTTTCTCAAATACCCTGTAAGCAAGTACCCCAAGTCACTAAAAAACGTACCTAAAAAATTTGCAAGGTTATTCGGTTCACTGATCCCTAAAAATACTCCTACTGGAAAAACAGGCACATTTTCTAAATTCTTCGGACTAAAATTGGCCAAAGTTAATACTTTAGAACTCTTAATAAAGGGAGTCCATCGATAAAAATCAAACACATCAAAAATTTTTTATATCTGTTTTCTAAAACCGAAATGGATATATAAACCCCTTGCAACATTGGTTATTATAGGCTTCTCCACAGAATCTAATTTATAAAATGCGTTTACATTTAAATTTTCATCTCTTAAAATTTGAACTAGGTCAACTGTGGAAGCTCGAGTGGGCCTATGTTTATGAAACCATTTAGCTACTTTAGTATTTAAACTGCCTTTCTCTGGAATTGCAACTAAATCTATCTCACTGCTAAAACAATTTCTTCTATTTCTACCACTCATCTTTTTCACACTTATTTCATTTTATTTCCGCTTCCGCGATTTTATAATTTTCACAGTTTCGTCATTTTCTCATTTATTCATTTTTTATGTACACAACTTGAAAATTTCAAATCAAACGCTGTCTCCATATGTATTGTATGTTATAATTTAAATATTTAAAACATATTTTTATGGATGACATTTGAAAAACATATGTTGCCCATAACGTTGCCATATATCACAATAAAATTTTACAGAAATAAAGCATTGATTGTGAAACGCAAACGACTACTCAGTCTGCAAAAATGCTTAGCTACGATTTTATTTGGGCACAACTTAGGTCGGATATGGGATACTGAAAACATAATCTGTATAATTTTCCTTTTGAATGATAATCTGGGTTTTGAAAGCGTTGATGGGTATAAGGAACTCACCTGTGCTTTCAGAGCTGTGTTGCGTGGATACGACTGATGTTAGTGAGGTTACTTGATTGATTCTTGATAGAACATCAGCTCCTAGTACAATTCTCTTGCCTGGTTTGAAAATTAGTTCGTGATTGCATTCTTCCAAGTAAGATTTCCATCTTTTGATTCTATCGTTCCCATTCCAATTACTAAGAGAATGTGTGAGGTGCTCATGATCTGTATAAATTTTGACTTTCGCTTTACCATAAAGGTAGCTACTAAATTTTTTTAAAGACCTTATTGCTAACATCACCTTTTCGTTCGTGGCATAACTTTCTTCCGCTTTGGAAAGGGTTCTTGAAAGAAAGGATATCGGTTTATCATTCTGAGACAATACGGCCCTTAGGGCGAAGTTAGAGGCGTCCGTTGATAACTGGATTTCTTTATTATAGTCGGGGTATTGTAATATTTCTTCTTCGGATACTAGTGCTTTAGATTTTGTCAGTTTGTTAAATGTTTGTACTCCCTCTTGATTAAGATTAATTACCTTTTTGCCGATTCTCTTTTGGAAGCGCGTTCACCCTTCCCTCTTAAAAGTGAGCTAAGTGGTTTGGGCCATTTGAAGCGAAGTTTATTGAAACATCTATAATATCTGGCTAGGCCGAGAAATGCCCGCTGTTCTTTTGTGGACTTGCTGAGGGTACTTGGCTATTGCCAGAACTTTGTTCGGATTTGTTTTAAAGATGATGAACCCTAAGATGTTTTAAAGAATTCGCATTTGTTCAATTGACATGTCATCTTGCAGGGTTTGGACCAAATTTTTCGTATGCGCGACTCGGCTATCTTTGCTAAAGATACTGATGTCGTCGATGTACCAGTACTAGTATATGTAATACCATGTTCGGACCGACATTGGAAAACATCTTGAAAACACATTTGTGGGTTGTGGAATCTAAGTCGTTCGGACCGGCAATGTGTGTTTTCGATGAGTTTTTACTGACAACTCACAAATTTATTTGTTTGTTTACATTTTGAGCAACGAGAATGGTAAGTTTTGGATGCCTTAATATTGGCCCGCGAAGAGCACTAATTTTGTTTTGTCAAAATTCAATGAGTAGAGCTTCTCCCCTATCACTCCACAAATTTCTTTTTTTTGTATTTTTGCTTTTCCATTTTTCAATATTAATAGGGGGATTCTCTTGCTCTGGCAAGATTGCACGAAGACACAAAATGCAAAAATCCTATACCGAAATATGCAAGGCCAAGAGAGCACCCATTGCAGAGTCTAGTGATATATGAACGGCTGATTTGGTCAATTTATTGAGAATGACTATTGTGAATTAGCGCACCTTCTGCATACATTCTTAATAAAAACCTGTAACAAATCTTTATAATTTAAGTAGAAATTACAAAATCTATTGAAAACTTACCTTCCTCAACAATTTAAAGACGAAATATGTCTTTATATACAATGAAAGCTAAAAGAGGGTTGCAATTATATTTTTACGTGTCATTGCATAAAAATAAACATGGGTTTTGGTCTGACATATTTTACAGCCATTGCACATAATTTTCTGCGTGTGTTTGTTGTTGTGCTATTGCGCAAAAAGAAAAATTATTCAATTCGTGCACCGTGCAAGGGTTTTGCAAGAGCAAGAGAATTCCCCTAATATAACAAAATCGAGTGACAGCTGTATTTATATATGGAATTTAAACAAATATCAAGTGACAATTAGGGCCGGCAAAATATGTCTTCCAATAAAATCGATTAAACTAGAGCATGTACCGATTATAATGAGTAGAATGTAAGTTTTCAAGTAGTTTTCAGAGAAAATTGGTTTCAAATGTGTTTTCGTTTGACAGATAGAGCGAAAACCAGTTTTTCCCACGAAAACATCTTTTCATTGTCGGTCCGAACATAGTATAATGTATTTTACCAATATGTTCACGAGTGCGCGAACGGGAGTCGTAAAACTCATATTTCCTGTTATTAACTGAGAAGGTTGTTTTCTCTACGTCAGAATCTTTGAGTGAGATTTGGTGAAACCCACTTTTAATATCTAGGACCGAAAATATTTTATTATATCCCAGTTGAGCTAAAACGTTATTTATATCCGGTAGTGGATATCTATCAGCGATGATCACTAGATTCACTCACCGTGCGGTATTTATTTTTGCCTGAAGAATCTGATTTCTTAGGTACAATCCACACTGGTGAATTTTATGGTCCAATATTTCTTTGACCTGTTTGTTGATTTCATCCCTGAGGGTCATTGATAAAACTTAGAAAATACGGGGGAGTCTGTGTTTGTTCTAATTTTTGCTTTGACATTTGTAGTGTACACTTTATTAGTGTAAGTTAATTGGTCCAAATAATTTCTTTGTATGTCTGTCAAATGATCTGTACTAGGAATGCTGTTCACGGCTTCATAAATCCTTTCCTTAATTGGAATATCAATATTTTGCTTTATGGTCATTATTTTCTTGTGAATTTTAATTTCTGCCCCTAATTCTTTAAGGCTGTCGCACCATAAAATAGCGACGAAACATGCTAATGTAGGAAGCAAAAAAATTTCGGTTGGATATTATTTCGGTTAGAGTCAGTGTCAATAAGTATCTTAAGTACCTGTCCACTCCCCAGCTTACATTCGAAATATGGAAGTGAGGAGTTCATTATTCTAAAAAATGCAAGGTTGCTTGCTGGTTACTATTGTTGTGATCCTGTTTCTCTATTTCCTCAACGTACTTCTCCCAGGTTAGATCGAAGTCACCACGAGTCTATTAGTATTCAGAGGTAGTTGCGTAAGGTTCTGAGTCTATCTGTCTTGCCTGGTTCTCCCTTCCAGCCTGTATATTAAAGTTTCTCTGTCTTCCCTTGGAAAAGCAGGTCTTTTTTCTAGCTCGAACTGTGGTCTATTCATGTAATTGAGCCGTCTGGTTTGTATACTGAGGTCAACATCCAATGGTTCCGGACGCGTCAACGGATTGGGTACCATAGGGCTAAATGGAGCAATATACCGATTGTTCACTGATCTCTGGTAGGGAGTTTGCCGTGGAATAAGAGATGGCTGATACTCAAATTAGCTTATAGTATTGTCAGGTCATGTTTGCTGTTTTTTGGGTTGCTCATAGTTAAAATTATTATACCTAGCCATGTTGGTCGCGTATTGTATTTGGTGCATATTCCGTGGAGGAATTGGTGGCGGATGCATTGTTGATTCTACCATTTGCATAGTTAGCGCAATAGGACTGATTCTCTTAATTTTAAACACAGATGCAATGCATGACTTTGTCACTAGCAACTCTGCCTCTGCTTAAACCCATAGAAACAGTTTTGTTTAATACATATATGTGACAGATGTTTATAAACAGCTTGATAAAATTCTTTCTACTGATTTTTGACTGCATTGCACTATTGTGGCCATTTGATATACGAGTATTCCTAAATCGCGTTTGTCAGCGAAGTAGAGCGTTAAGCATCTGGCCAGTTTATGGGTACGTTATAGGACTCAAGGGCATTATCTGCGTGTCCCATTATTTTATTAGCGAAGTATTTTGGAGTTACTTATTACTGTCGTAAGTCTCTAGTATACCGTCAATTCTCTTCTTCCAAGAGCTGTCGAATTATTATGACATTCGTTAGCAATCACTTGACTTGCTTCATTTGCAAAATCATTGATCCACTACTAAGCTGCTGCAGCAAGATCGGCAACTGCTGCGCAACTAACTGTGCCCCACGCTCTTCCATTTCTCTTTTGTTCCCTACTTTTCTCTGTTCTGTTGAAATTCTAACTGCCTGTGCTGTCTCTGTTGTTGTGTTTCCGCTAATAACTGTTTAAATCACTATTCTGTTCTTCTACTGGAGGAGTGTTTAATATGGAAGGTCTCATTATATTGTTGGGGTTAGCCATTCAGTACCGTGGTTTATATAGTAAAGATTGAATAATATAATGCACTGGCTCTCGACCAAATGCAATTCTGCAAATAATTCAAATATAAATGGTAAATAAATGTTAACTTATTAAAAGGTGTTGGGTTGAAGAAATATTAAGGTTTCCTTCTTACACTTCTACTTAAAAATTTTCTCTGTTTATTTTATTATAATTTTTTTGTCAAATATAAAAGATAATATGTTAAATATAGGTACTACTTTAAGAAAATATTAAAGTTTCTTTCACTGCACTTTAATTGCGCTTTTCTAGTTTTAATTAATTTTACCTATTCAATAATTGCACTAATTGTATTTATGTTTCTGGATTCAATATCTGTTTGTATTATTTCGATACCATAATCGATGATGTCGCCTTTCCCCGATGGTACGGGTATACTCCTGTTTGCTCTTTCTATTACGGTCCTGTTGTCCATACCCGGTGAAAGCATCCTGCGAACTTCACAGTTCCCACGAGATAACTGAAGAGTGCGGTCACGTTAGTACAACGCTGGTGTAGTATTTAATGTCGACTTCATTTAATACTTAAAAAGTGTTTTCTAATCGCCAACTCTCTCTAATTTTTCAACATATACCGGTTAACGAAATCACCCAGACAGAAGAAGGATCAGCAAACTGCCATGGAAGAAGACCCCGAAAGGGGCAGAAGTAACTACTTGGCCATACTAGGCGAGCCACCAAAAACAAAACGTAAGGCATACAATATAAACAACAACTATGACTTCCCAACGCTTAAACTCAACGAACACGCAAGTATTCAACAAAATTCACCATGCCCAAAGTTTCTACTTATAAAAAGCAAAACCGAAAAACCACTGAAATCGTATAACATTTTCGCAGTCAGCAAAGCACTCGAATCAATCACAACCAAAAAGCCCCTAGAAATATGATTTACGAGAGATGAAGACCTACTTTTACTAACAAAAACTCAACAACAAGCGAACAAATACCTTAAAGCAACACAATTGTCAACTATTTGCAACATTTCTGTCTCTCTCCACCCAACGCTTAATATATCCAAAGGTGTAGTTTATTCTGGAGTTCTAAAACATCTAAGTGAAGAATAAATCGTAGAAGGTCTAAAAGAACAAGGTGCCGTGGAATGTAAAAAAATCAGAAAATACATAGAAGAAAAACTCACTGACACTCCGCTTCACATCGTCTCCTTCAACACTTTTACTCCACCAAAAGAAGTGAAGATAGGATAGCTGAAAGTAAAAGTTGAACCGTATATTCCATCGCCCATGCAATGCAAAAACTGTTTTTTAATCGGCCATACAGCTAAACATTGCACCTCTGAAGCAAAATGCAATGTATGTTCATCTACCATCCACGACTTGACACCTTGTTCGAAAGTGCAATGTATCAACTGCAAACAAAATCATTGCTCTAACAACAAACAATGCCCCACGTACAGAAAAAGACAAGATATTTTGAAACACAAAACAATCAATAAATGCTCATTTAGGGAAGCTATAGAAACAATCAACAAAAATAATACTGACTACAGCAAAAATGTACCAGAAGAACGCATCGAAGAAGCAACTCAAAAAAGAATTAAAAAACACAAACAAATGTAAACGACAACAATAACGTTCATAAACAAACAAATACAATTACTTTACACAGCGCAAACCACGAACCAAGCCGAAAAGAAAACATGTATCAAACTTCAATCAGTTCTACAATACCACCATCCGAAATACCGAATTTTCTACAACATTTCGAGCAAAATATTAGCCATCCCAACAACCCAACAAATTCACTAATGACATCAAACACCCACATCCCACTCACAAACTTAGAGTTCACAAACTTAGAGTCCACAACCGAAACATTAGAATACAACACCGAAACACATCAATATTAACATAGCTTCCTCTCACCTATAAATCTTCTCGCTATACGTCAGAAGAGGAAAACAAATTAATAAATTATTCTCAATATGGTACTTAAAGTTCTCCAGTGGAACATTAATGGATACCACAACAATAATAACGAACTACGCTTACTTATAAAATAAAATAACTATAAAATCATAGCTTTACAGGAAACTCATCTTAAGGAAAGCCCTCCCACAAGATATGTACCAAAAAACTTTTCAATATACGGATATAATAACATATCAGCAGAAGAAAATGCAAAGAGAGGAGTCGCTTTCCTTGTAGCAGACAACATAGAATTTACTCCCCTTGAGCTACATACTAGTTTACTCACAATAGCAATCAAAGTTAAGTCCCAGATAAATTTCACCTTTTTAAATATTTATTCACCACCTGATGATCAATTTGCTGAGCATGACTTGCACGAACTCATTTCATACGTGAATGGGGCACTACTAATAGTGGGTGATCTGAATGCTTGGAGCCCAGTAAGGGTAAAATTGTCACTAAATTTATTGAAAATACAAACCTTTTAATTTTAAACGACAAAAGTCCAACCCACTGGTCTACGCACTGCACACTAACCCACATTGATATCACTATGTGTACATCTCCTCTTAATATTGCATCAAATTGGAAAGTTAACGATGAACTATGCGGTAGCGACCACTTCCCGATTAGCTTAACACTGTTCAACACGGCCCCTATCACAACTTACCACACTCCCAAAAGATTCAAATTAAAAGATGCAAAGTGGGACCAATATCAAACCCTTCTAACCAGCGAAGTGGAAAATATGAGTTTCAACTCGATGAATCCCAATAAAGCCGCTGCTATCTTCACTAAAAAAATTAAGCAAAGTGCATACAAAACGATTCCAATGTCAACCCCGAATAAAAGAAAACACATAACATATTGGTGGAATGATAATTTAACTACACTAAGGAAAGCAAAACAAGATCTGTGGAAACTGGTCAAGCAACACCCTACCGCTGATAATATACTAAAATACAAAAGAGCGAATGCTATATTTAAGCGCGAAGTAAAAACCTCAAAAAGAGATGCTTTTGCGACCTTCACTGAGGATATAAATTGCAACACTCCATCAAAAGTTCTATGGGATAAAGTAAATCTACTACACGGGAACCGCCCTCACAACCTCATTCACTCAATTGAAAAGGAAAACAATTCACTAACTTCCGATCCTCTTGAAATAGGCAACACGTTAGCAAGAACATGGTCAAACTACTCAAAAAACTCTAATTTTTCGGAACAGTTCGTAGAACATAAAAACCGATATAAAAATGTTATAAATGTAGTATATCCACTAAGTAAAACATCCAACGCAATGGAGGAAAACTTTTCAATACAAGAACTCGATGGATGTCTAGCTTCGCTAAAAGGAAAGTGTCCCGGCCAAGATAACATCTTTTATGAATTGCTGAAACAACTCCCTTTTGTTGGCAAAAGCAAGCTCTGTGATCTGTATAACCACATCTTTAACACACATACAATACCGCAACAATGGAAAATTGCTCTTACGGTACCTATACCGAAACCTAATAAGCCGAAAAGTATTATCGAAGGATATAGACCAATATCCCTCATCTCTTGCCTATCAAAAGTCATGGAAAAAATGATATCTAGGAGGCTTATGTGGTACCTTCACACAAACAAGCTACTCTCGAGCAACCAAACCGCTTTCATACCTGGAAGCAAAACTACCAACGCATTACTTCGCCTAGATGAACATATCGCAGATAATATTTCCAGCAGGAACCACATTTCTCTCATTTCCCTAGACATGGAAAAAGCATTCGATAGAGTCGGTTTGCACTCCGTATTAGACCAAATTTTGGCCTGGAAGTTAGGCCCCAAAATTACAAATTTTATTAAAAACTTTTTGATAAATCGAAAATTCAGAGTAAAAGCAAACAGTGCCATTACAGATTGTTGGCCATTGGAAAACGGCATTCCTCAAGGTTCACCATTATCCGTCACTATTTTTCTAGTTGCCTTTGACAGGCTGAGTCGAGTAATAAATGAGTAACACAAGTTCGTCATGTCTTATACGCAGATGACTTATATATGTATATATGGCAGAGTTCAAAATGTAACGGTCTTCCAAACCGAATTTAATCACCTCTTCGTAGAGTTAATAAACTGGTGCAACGCTAGCGGAGCTAAGATATCCATACCCAAATCTAATCATCAGCACATTTGCAACAAACATACTTGACAAAGTTTTACTTTAAACCTAGGCGACACCTACATAAAAAATGTTACATCACTCAAGATACTTGGCATATTCTTTAATAAAAAATACAACTGGAATGATCACATTACCTATTTACAAAAATCACTACAAAGTAGACTCAATATAATAAAATGCCTAAGTAACGTCAACCTGAAAAGTAGCACAAACTCACTTCTAAACATTGTGAAAGCCATTATACTTGGAAAAATCGGTTATGGCCTCCCATTTTATAGCACCACGTCACCAGAAAAACTATCTAAAATATCATCTGTATACCATTCTGCAGTTCGCTTGGCGTTGGGTGCTTTTCGCACCACTCCCACTCTCAACCTTCTCACCGAGGCGGGACTTCCACTCCTGAAATATAGGATAAATTACATATATTACCGGTTGTATGGCAATTAAACTTACACAAAACAATGACTCAGTGCTGAAATCATTAGTGAAAAAGAGACTGAAACGAAAACGTAAAACACGTAAGGAACCAACAATAGAAAGACTAATTGAGACAGCAAAATACCATGACATGCCACTGGATCATAATGCCACCACAAATATTCAAAACCAACCATGGCCACTCCCTACAAACTGCATAATACTGCAGTTAACAAAATTCAAAAAAGAAATCACTCCAATTTCAATGTATCTCCAGCACTTTCATTATATACGCTGCAAATACCACGACTGGTCTACCTTATATACTGACGACTCCAAATATAAGGACATAACGGTATATAGCGTCGTTAACGAGAACGAAACACTATCCACCATCTGTATATACTGCAGAAGCAACCGCAGTCTACCACGCTTGTAAAATAGCAAAGAAAAGCAAAGGGAAATGGCTTATCTTTAGCGACTCACTCTCAATTCTGCTATCGGTAAAAAACATTAACAATAACGATACGATGATATCCCAAATCAGACATATATTAACTTCCAATGCTACAAAAATTAAGTTGATATGGATTTCCAGCCACATAGGAATAAAGGGCAACACCTCGGCAGACGCAGCAGCAAAACTTGCCACCAACTCACCGTTACACATAACAATCACTTTAACAAGAAAGACCTAAAAAACACAATCAATAAAGTAAATCGGAAACTTATGGTTGAACATTGGCAAAATAAAAACCATGACTACAAATGCATAAACCCAAAATTGGTTCCTCCAATCTTCCCAGCAACAATTTCAAGACGAAACATCATAATATACACTCGCTTTCGCCTAGGGCACACACGGATAACGCACAAGTATCTTTTTCAAAGAGGCAGCCCACAAACTTGCCAATGCTGCAACGATGAGATACTTACTATCAAACATATCGTCACAAGCTGTACTGCAGTAAACTCAATAAGACAATCTATAACAAACCGCACAATAGAAGAACTTCTTACAGAAGTAAACGAAGAAAACATAAAGAGATTTATATGCATTATAAGCAAAATTAGATTGTACTTTGAAATATAAATGTTTTACTAATATCAAACCATAATAATGTAAAGCTGATGGCTTCACCGCGAGTGCTATATATATAAATAGTAATTGTAATTAAATTACCTTTTTCAATTAAAAAAAAAAAAAATTAATTGTAGTATAAATTTTATATACTTTATTTTTATAATTTAACACAACTGTCGTAATACTCGCCCTACTAATTTTAATATTACCGAAATGAAACTGCCGTCGGTATATGCGTAATACTATGTTCGGACCGACAACGAAAACATGTTTTCGTGGGAAAAACTGGTTTTTGCACGAAAACTTGTGTTTTCGTCCATGTAAAATCTGTCAAACGAAAACACAGTTTTCGCTGAAAACTACTTGAAAACTTACATTCTACTCATTATAATCGGTGCTCTAGTTTAATCGATGTTTTTGGAAGACATATTTTGACGGCCCTAAATTGTCACTTGATATTTGTTTACATTCCATATACAAATACAGCTGTCGCTTGATATTCACATATTAGGGGGATTCTCTTGCTCTTGCAAAACCTTGCACGGTGCAGAAATTGCAGAATTTTCCTCTTGGTGCAACAGCACAACCAAACACACGCAGAAAATTATTATGTTTATTTTCGTGCCGTCATATATAACTAGATTCTGCAATGGGTGCTCTCTTGGCATTGCATATTTCGGTATAGGATTTTTGAATTTTGTGTTATCGTGCAATCTTGCAAGAGCAAGAGAATGCCGCTATTGATAGTTGTTAGTGAAAACTCATCGAAAACACACATTGTCGGTCCGAACGACTTAGATTCCAAATACAAATGTGTTTTCAAAATGGTTTCAATGTCGGTCCGAGCATAGTATAAATGGGATGTGTTGCCTGTTCGAAATTTTCATAGAAAAACTGCTGAAGTGATAGTTCATTGCTTTCTATATATGGCATACTAATTAGTATTCCATAAATTGTATTCCATAAGCAATATGGAGTCTCCACAGGCAATACCCACAGCAATACAATTAGTATACAATAAATTTTTGCCAGTCGAGATGCCCCGTAAAGGATCGCAAATGCCCCTATTACCATGTTCAGAGCGAAAATTTATAGGGATTAGATGCCGCCGTATACTTGGCGAATAAATTGATCATTTCCATAAATTAATGTATGGAACAATCAGGAATTAATTTGGGAAATTCCGGGAAACCTTTTTATAATTTGGGAATTTTTGAGGAAATGGCGAAATTTAAATTCCAACAGACGTAAAATCATTTGGGAATTATCAGGAAATATTTTTTTTAATTTGGGAAAGCGATGTTATAATAATAATTATGTATTTAAAAATCTGACACTGGGTCACGTGATGGACTCAACCCTCCTCTCGCTCTAATGAGTAGTGGGGGTATCCAAAGAGGATTTAGGTTATGGAATTTTGTCATAACACTTCAATGTCCATAATAAAAACAAATCAGGAAGTATTTGACAGGCTTAGAATTAGAGACTGGCAAATCCTGTTGTAGAAAAGTTATAAAAAAATCTTCAAGTATTATAATAGAACTATTTTGATTGAGCCTCTCTTCCTGAAGTAGAAATGTTAAACATCATCTTGCTTTGATTTTTATTGGTAATTTCTTACTTACAGCTTTAAACAATAATTAAAAACACGATTGTGGTAAGTATTTGTCTATTACCTTTGTTTATTTGTGTATGAAAAATAAAAATGTGAAATACAAACTTTAAGTAAAAATTTTTTAAACTATGTATAACATATTGTTTAACATATATATAACTATATATAACATTTATATAACTATATATCACATTTTTATAACTATATCGCACATTTATAAAATTCAATAGAATCTCATTTTTCTCTGAAATTAAAATAAATTCTATTAACTACAGAACTATATAACATTTCTCATTGAAAGGTAACTTAAGGTAATTTTATCGAAAAATCGTTTTTAAATGTCGCATTCGGTCTCACAGATCACGTAAATTGCAGCATGAGGTTTCACAGTTTGACTTGGTTTGCACGCATAGTTGATGTTTTCCTCTAAATCATCACAATGGGTCCACGATCCTGTAGTACGAAGAATATATGCTGCGAAGTGGCCCGGCTCTGAAGTTTGTAAATGTCCTTCTTCAACGTTTGGAAGCGATAGTCCTGGCTCATGATGAATG
Organism: Bactrocera tryoni; assembly: GCF_016617805.1. Taxonomy (NCBI): domain Eukaryota; kingdom Metazoa; phylum Arthropoda; class Insecta; order Diptera; family Tephritidae; genus Bactrocera; species Bactrocera tryoni. The sequence continues at coordinate 8,973,997 of NW_024396366.1, read as the reverse complement.
ATTCCCACCAGTCTGAAAATAAAAAAATTACATTGAAAAATCGCTTTAACAGTAACTTGCTTGGAGAATTGAATCTAAACCGCAGGTTTTGAGCTGACGGACTTTCACTTCTTTTGGCAACAGCTTTCTATTCACCTTCGATTCAAACTTCCAAAAGGGTTTATCATTAAGTTTTATTCTCAACGGTTTGATATACCTGTTACCATTGGGGAATATTAATCCTTTTTTTTTAGAATTAATTCTCTGATTTTTAATTCTAAGTTCTTTATGATTTCGGAAATATTAACCCAATTGCCTGCTCTTCTCATTCTTTGCAGTTTTCATCCTCTTCGTCGGGCCATAATTTTTTAATTCCACATGTTCCACTTTTCTTTTATGCGATTGAATCTGAGCAAGTAATTCTTTACCCTGATCGCCTTTCTTCATGAGTAAGAGATTCGATGAAGAGGTCTCACTTGAGTCGCTTATGGTGATGATATCCTCTTTATCAAAAATGGCATTATCTGATCGTATATTACAATTTCTTTCGATGCTTGCATTTATTGAATGTTCCTTGGGCTGAAGTGTTGATTTGTCATTATTATGCCAATTAAGAATCCCTTTCAAAATAGTACGGGCGTGAGATGCATCCGTTAATGCATATGAATGATCAGTCAAGGGAGTACTTCTGAAATACGGATGTTTTAGAGGTGCTGTCAACAGAGTTGGGGTTTTAGAAGTTGATAACAAGGGATGCGCAGAAATATCATCAGCCATTGAATTGCATTTAACCGTATATGAAGTCGATACTTCATCATTGAAGCGATTATTCAGACCGTCCTCTGCAGATTCAGGCTGAATCGTAGTGTTTTTTTTTATTTCCTCATTTAGGACGAATTGAGACGCTTTATTTTCGATTTCTAAGATCTCTTTCTGCAAGAAGTGACATTTTGGAGTGCTCGGTGGTATTTCTGCATTCTCCATAATCAGGTGGATATTTTTATAGCTCTCGTAGACAAATCCTTTTCTATTATCAAGGGAAAGATTTTCAGAATCATCGCATACATGATTTTTTTTTTATGCTTAGGAGGGATGATGAATGATGTTTCATCATCTGTATTTTTTTTTGGCATCGTCGTTGGAGATGCTTGGAGTTCTTTTTACCTCATCCATAATAGGTCCGTCTTTGTTGTGCTTGGTATAAACATCTTTTTTATTATCAAAAAAGTAGTACTCATTTTCCGTGTCAGTCATATTGGTGTTTCTCTTAAGTAATGGATTTGCTCTGATGTTCTCTTCTTCTTTTGACTCGTCATCTTCGGAGGTAGCACTATCAACTGAGAAAGGGCCTTTGTTTTTGAGCCCACCCCATGGCTCATAAGACTTTAGATCAGAATCATCCGGTATGTGGATTTTCGTCGGCGGTACGATAGGAACTGTTTGTTTGGTTACGGAAGGTGACGACGGTTTCTTTGTGTGGTTGGCGTGCTTCAGTTGTGCACCTAATTCAGTGGTCCCGCTCTGTAGCCGCTTTAGGTGTTCAAAAACGAATCGATCTGCTGAACAGGGCAACTGTAAGGTCTCTCTCATACTCTGTCGTAGACGAGCGAAGTAGCCTTCCTGAGAAGCACTTGATGCATGTACATTTGAATACGGTTCAGTGATCCCTGTCCACGCCGGGAATTCTTTGCCCAGTCGTTCCAACGCTTTCGAAAAGTCCTCATTATAAAACCCATTAACGCTTTTACCATCGATATCAGACGGACAGAGTTGAGCTTGTTGAATAAGTTTCTTTATAAGCTTGTGTGTCAAAGTGTCATTATCACCCTCCGTAAAGTCTGGGATTTTTTCGTCTTTCTTGGTTTCTTCATAAGCCGTCATAGACTGTTCCAGAACTTTGATCGATTGTTCTCGATCACCTATAGCCTCTTCTAATTCATGCAAAGCCTCTGAAACTTTTATTGTTATACCATCAATCGTGATGATCGTATCAGTAAATGGATGGAGAGAGATGATTTGAGTGAGAATGAAGATTCTGGAAAACCTCTTCACAGTTTTTGCATCTACCATGAGAGCTACACAGTGTAGGCAAGTGTCTTTGACAGTCTTATGCTTCTCACTTTTGACCGACTTCCAGTTAGACACAAGGTGCATCAGATGAGCAACATCTATGCGGATAAGAGTCTTAGCTGGACGCGATGTTTCTCTGGCTTCTGATATGGCCCATAGATAACACGTGTCAATATATTCTTTAAAACTCATATTGTTGAAAGCTAGACTGACGGACATAGGTATAGCTCGCTCGTAGTCCGAGACAATTCGGACTGGAGCTGAAACACCGATTCGTAAGAATGACTTAAGCCAATATTCGATGAATTCTTGTGTATGTATTTCAGTAAGCACTTGGTAGACGCAAAGAATCTTATATTGGAACAAGACTGTCATGGTATATAAAAAAATGGGACCCGTCTGCTTACCAGGGCAGATCAATGGTTTTCACCATTTAACCAGAAGCGTCAATGGAAATCGGAGAATTTTTCTTCAATAACCTAACATATCCTTGGTATGCTAAAACTTGATGTGTACTGCAATATATCACGTAGAATCGCAGTGCTCCGAGGTCATGAAGAGCTCCCTTGTAGAGTGCAGAAGTTGCCATTCGTTGGAGAGATTGGATGACATTGATACTCTTGCGAGGTTTTCTGCATATTGCTTCTTGCCCAGCTTCCATCTTAACTTGTCGATAGATGTGGGTCTCTCGAACATCATGAGGAATATTTTCACTAAATTCCATATTGTCTCTTAACAAATCTTCTCTGTGATAGGCAGCTTGTCGTTTGGTTAAACAACTTTTCACTTGATCCCTTTCTGTTCCATTAGGTGGACGTGTTACCGGTTTATGGGACCGTGAACGAGTATCTACCATGCAAATTGTCATAACAAGGCCCTTTAGTGTTGGACCACTTCTGGCTATGCCTTCGAGCTTATTCTTGCAATCTTCTGTTTCCGCACAATAAGCCTGTATTTTCAAAAAATACTTGCTTTTTTGTTCATCGAAATTAAGAGAAACGTGGACTGAAATAGCCAAGAAGGCACCATTCAAAAAGTTATAACGTTTTTTTATCGCTTCACTAATGACGTGGGCCCATGTTTTCTTTTTTAATCGATTTTTAACCTCCTCTGAGGGTTGAATTTTGTTCCATTTCTCAACTGTGAGTAGTAAATGAAAGACTTCACACTTCTCTCTTGTTAATTCGTTTTCAGGAATCCAATTTTCATCAGCATTATCATCATCAATTGAATCTCTTTCATCTTCATTAAATATATCGTCTATAAGAATATGTTTGGATAAGGCAGGCGATGTCATAATCCTTTGATTTTGCATAGCCTGTGTAAGATATCCTCTTTTATTCTCCATCACGTGATTGTAGACTGTTCGATGTAACCATCGGCCACCAAGTTCTACACTCATGTTTTTCCACACATTGTCTCCAAAAAGAGGAAAATCATCAGTATGAAAATATCAGTCACGGTCAATGTATTTTTCAACGATGCAATAGCTTCTTCCCTGCTAACTTTCGCCTTTTGTCCAACCATTATTGTAATTTCACACTGGAAAAAGAAGAAACACTGTTTAAAAAAAGATCAATTATCTCTTTCATTTAATTTTTTTTAATAATATCTGCTCTACTCTGCCTATATTGATAATTACTATCGATAACACTACATTATGAATCGGGTACTAGCCGGTTAATATGAATTTAGATCAGTTATTTTTATCGAAACCTCCTCAGTGGCGATCAATTTTATCAAAAGGAAAGGATTATTAAGAAACTTCTCCACCACTCCCAAAGCTCGAGATAATCATCGTAAATCCACCTCTGAACTACGCAAATAAAAAATTCAATAGAAAATTACAGCACTTTTGATGAAAAATTTTATTGAATTTCTATTGGAACTTCATTAGAAGTCTATTAAAATCTTATAAGGATTCAGTTGAAAAATTCAATTAGTTTATCGTACCCCTTCTACCGGAACTATTTTATAGAGATAAACTGTAGATTCTCTCTCTCTATAAAAATTCTTGGACATAAATTTTCTAAATTTTTTTTTCTTCGATTTCATTATGAAAACAAATACAAATATAGCGGAAAGAGCTTAGACAATTTATATTTTTCAATTTTAATTATAAAAAAATAAGAACACAAACATCGAATAGAATTTTTCTATAGACTTCTTATAAGATGCTAATATAATTCCAAGAGAAATTCTTCGCGAAATTGTTAGGCTTTTCTATTCAACTTGTCATACGTGTAAATTCACTTCAAGTGTTTAATGGTTTCAATACTCAACTGAGAAACATGTTTCGATAATTGCAATAACTTTATGAACGACACTGTTCTCTTCTGTCGCTCATTGAAAAAAAATGAGATTATGTAGTCTGGATAATTTTGGTGAATAATTTTCATTAAAAAATGTTGAAATGAAGACGTTAGTATTGCAGGGTGAAATACTCGTGTAATCGATGGACACATTTTATTGAGTTCTACTGAAGTCCATGGAAACTGCGTTAAATCTCTATTAGGAAATGTGTCCTATCTAAGTGCGATAATCTAAGAAACTCAGATTGATGGAGTATTTCTCGATAACTCTGCTGTGACCCAAAGAAGATGTGATATTTAGCAGATTCACAAACTGCAGAGAAAGAGGAAGACCTTCACTCCGTTGGAAGGACCAAGTGGAGAAGGACCTGGCTTCGCTTGGAATATCCAATTGGCGCCACGTAGCGAAAAGAAGAAACGACTGGCGCGCTGTTGTTAACTCGGCTATAATCGCGTAAGCGGTTTCTACGCCAATTAAGAAGAAGAATAAACGCCGTCTTCTTTCAAATATTTTCCATATAATGGAAATAATGGACGCTTATTTTTATTTGGGATGTCGATTTTCAGGAGAAGTTACATTCACTGCTGTAAAAAAATGTGTTTATTTACATTTTTTCTGTTTGTTGTGCCTAAATCAGCTGTGGTAATGTAATAGATTTTCAAGGCGAGGCTGAGGCGAGTAAGTCTTTGTGGCATTTACTACAGTGGCCATATAAAGGATCGCAAATTCGGTGTGGGATTCGTGGTGAGAGAGAGACTCTGTCGCTGAGTACAATCATCTGTAGTGCGAGACTCCAGCATAGAAAAATTCACTAAATCGATCATGTTGCGATAGACGGAAGGCACGTCTACAGTGTCTCAGACGTGCGACATCGACTCAGACCACTATCTTGTCGCAGCCAAGATACGCACCAGCCTATGTGCGGCAAAACACGCACGCCAACAAACACAAGGAAGGTTCAACGTTGAGAAGCTGCAATCACAACAGACAGCCGAACGATATCCGACTCGACTTCCACCCCTGCTCTCTGAGAGCACTCGACAACAACTCGGTATAAGGGAACTGTGGGACGGCATTTCATTGTCCTTACGTACAGCTGCAACCGAAGCTGTTGGTTTTCGGAAAATGCAAAAGAAGAACTGGTAGGATGAGGAATGCCGTGTTGCAGTGGAGCTAAAACAGACTGCCTACCTCGCAACGTTACGATCCACCACATCACGTGCGGGATGGATTTTGACTTTGAAAAATTTGTCGCCACGTTCGACTACGGGAAATGGTCCTTCGTGTGGTGGTTGAAGAGGTGGACGAATTGAGTCGTTTCGCACGAAGACTGATGGTGTTGAGTGTAAGTCCTTTTCTACGAATGGTACGTGCGCTGAGTTGTTTGTAGTTGGTGACGGCTTTAATGACTGCATGCGTAAATTTTCGACGAATTCACCTTCGTTGTCGTTGTGCGTATGCTTCTCGGCAAAGAATTGGCCAGGTAATGGAAGTGTTTTTCCATAAACCATCTCTGCGGGTGTCGCTCTTAAATCATCTCTCCATGAGGAACGAAATAGGTTTTCGTTGAGTGGGAGAACTTCGACCCAGTTGTCTGTCATGTAGCATTTTATCGCTGCTTTTAATGATCTGTGCCATCGCTCTATAATTCCGTTTGACGCGGGGTGATACGCAGTGGTACGTAAGTGCTTAATGCCTAAAAGTCTGGAAAGTTCTCGGAATAGTGTAGATTCAAATTGTCTGCCTTGGTCCGTTGTTACTCTACTCGGTACTCCAAATCTAGCAATCCAATGCGTGTAGAAATTGAAATCGATGGTCTCTGTCGTCATGTCTTCGAGCGGGAGTGCCTCTAACCATCGGAAATAACGATCGACTGTTGTCAAACAGTATCGATAACCCTTACAGGTGGTAATAGTCCGACGATATCCATATTTATGTGGTCAAATCGTTGCTCTGGTAACGTGAATGTCGACAACAGTGCTCTTTTGTGGCGCTGCACTTTAGCTCTTTGGTCAAATCGTTGCTCTGGTAACGTGAATGTCGACAACAGTGCTCTTTTGTGGCGCTGCACTTTAGCTCTTTGGCACAGGATGCACTGCTCTGGTACCATAAGTCGGCAATGCTTTTCGGATGCTCAGCCCCCTGGGCTTTACCATACATCAATTTAGTTGTTTTAGCGGCGCCGGTGTGTGCCATGTTATGTATGAAGTGTAAAGCTGTTCTGCGAAACGAAGGAGTTAAGTACGGTCGGACTTGGCTGGTGCTTACGTCACAAAAAATGTCTACAGCGGTGCCTGGAATCGTGAAAGGTTTCATTAATAGGCTGGTATTCGAGTATTGTAAGTCTTTGAGCTCTGAGTCAGAATTTTGACTCTCCGCAAGTTTGGCGAAGTCGATGGTGCTTGGAGTATGAATGGCGTCAATACGTGACATAGCATCAGCTACTAGGTTTTCTCTTCCAGCGATGTACCGAATGTCTGTTGTGAATTGTGCGATGAATTCCGAATGACGCATTTGACGCAGAGATGCCTTTTCAAGCTTTTGCTGGAACACGTATTGCAATGGCTTGTGGTCGGTGAGGATGAAAAATTCTCTTCCTTGTAGCATATGTTGAAGTTAAATCTTGGAAAAGACCCGTGAAAAGAGAATCGACCCACACCATCTCTTCGTTGATTTCAAACCGCTTATGACAGTAAGACAAGGGACTGTCTTTATGTTGCGATGTCTGAATTTGGTATCCCCGCAAAACTAATAAGACGTTGAATAATGCCAAAAGCTCCGTCAGGATCGAGAATGATCTCTTCGAGCCGTTCGATACCAAACGATGTTTCAGAAAAGGCGCCTCCCTATCGTGCGACTTATTCAATCTGCGGCTGGAGAAAATAATTCGAGCTGCAGAACTTAATCGAGCAGGTACAAGCTTTTATAAGAGAGTACAGCTGCTGGCGAAGGCAGATAATATTAATATCATTGGCCTCAACATCCGCGCCGTTAGTTCTGCTTTCTCCATACTGGATAAGGAAGCGAAATAGAAGAATATGGCAGAGAAGGAGGGCAAGGCGAAATATCTTCTGTCATCAAACAAATAGTCGTCGCACTCGCGGCTAGCTCCCATGTCACTGTTGGCAGTCATAACTTCGAAATTGTAGACAATTTCGTCTATCTTGGAAGCAGCATTAACAGCAACCACAATGTCAGCCTGGAAATCCAACGCAGAATAACTTTTGCCAACAGGTGCTACATTGGACTGTTTACGCAATTGAGAAGTAAAGTCCTCTCTCGACGACCTAAAACCAAACTCTATAAGTCACTCATTATTCTCTCTGATATACGGTGCAGAGGCATGGACGATGGCAACATCTGATATGTCGGCCTTAGGAGTTTTCGAGAGAAAGGTTCTGCGATAGATAGCGCGTGGGCCACGGCGAAAACCGCTTTCGATAGAACAATGATCTGTATGAGATATACGACGACATTGACATAGTGCAGCGAATCAAAAAACAACGGCTGCGCTAGCTAGGTCATGTCGTACGTAGTGACGATAATATTTCAGCTCTGAAAGTATTCGACCCAATTCCTGCCGGGGGAAGCAAAGGAAGCGAAAAACCTCCACTCAGTTGGAATGACTAGGTGGAGAAGAACCTGGCTTCGTTTGTAATGTACAATTGGCGCCGCGTTGCGAAAAGAGAAACGACTGGCGCGCTGTTGTTAGCGCGGCTATAATTACCTCACAAACTTGTGACGTGTGAAATCGAACCTCACAATGCAAAATCGGTTGTGGTTGTTTTTATAATTTCAATATTTTTAAAGAAATATGTAATTATTTTAATTAAATAGAATGGAGGAACTATTCTTCCAAAGGGGTTTTCTATTAAAGTATAAGTATTTTTCTATTACAATAAATATGTAACTTACCATGTTTGTACATCTTTTTTACGAACAAAAAGACATATACGTACATATGTACGTATTAATGTTTAAATAATTCGCACAAAAAAACGCCTAAAAATATTTATTTGCAAATATAATATGTATGTATATATTTTATATATGTGCAAATCAAAATATATTAATGTTTAAATAATATGCTATAATCTTCAGCTGCTCCTGAGTTGTTTTTTTCACATTTTGAAATCTTGACAATCAGTAGCACATTTGTTCAGATATAATTATGTGTGGATGTAAAGAATTATGACAGAACCATACGCATTATGCTTGTAAATTTGTGTACAGGAAACATTCAATGCATCATGCGAAATTTCCGTTGACACGGACAACCAATTGGCGAAGCTTACGTTTTGTCAAAGAGTCAATGTGTCGAAAAACCGACGCGACGTCAAAGCGTCACAACATTGTGTTGTTGGTAGAAAACTAACAAAATAAGTGACCGATCGCCGATTGTCACCGATTCCTTTGCCGCTCTAACAGCTTTGTCAAAACCACATCGTAAATATGTATGTTTATGTATTAAGGTGCATACATATCGACGCACATTTTTACAAGTCACGGAAAAGTATTTTAGAAATGACAAATATTATAAATCGACAACAGATGTTGCCACTTTTGTCTCTTCTTTCTGTGTTTTGCAAATTTGCGGGGTTCTCAGTTTTCTCTTTATCAGAAAGTGGTTCAGTTTATAATTTTTAGCGTTTGCCATCGTCGCGGAAAGACGCTTGTTGACAAAGGCACGCTAGGGGAGATGTGACGGTGGCAGCTTTTATGAAAGAAGCGAGGTTGCTTGTTGAAAGTGCGCTTGCGTTCATGGTTGAAAAAGTTTTTGTTGTAAGATTTACTATATTTGGACTTTGGCAAATTAGGCTGCCTATTGACTTGTGACGCTGCATATGCTATTTTAGACAATTGTTGTGTTTGCAGAACAATAATGTAGTTTTTGCGTGTGACATATTTACATGTGTACGTAAAGATATATAATAATTGTGGCATAACTTTTATATACCAATTAAAATAATAAATTTAAAATGAGAAATGATATTTTGATTTATGCTTGTATAAGTTTATTAAATTTAAGACTTCCCAACCCAATTTGCATAATATTTCTATAAATTAACAATATTATACTAAATATTAAATGTTATTTTAAAAGTGTACTTTATTTTTATAATATAACACAACCGTCTTAACTCGCTCTTCTAATTTTCATATTACCAAAATTAAAATGCCGTCGGCAGCTTCTAGCTTACCACATATGGCAAACTATGTAGTATTCTATATCTAGTAAGCAATGAGCAATGTGGAGTCTGCACAGGCAGAGATGCCCCGTTATTATAATAAAAGTATTTTTGAGAGTTGGTAACACTGTAAGGTTGGCACCATCAAACATGTCAACACATTAATTATATTTATATGTTTTGAAATTTGAAATTGAAATTTAAATACACGATGTTATGAACAAAGTTGATATTATGTTGTCGATTCAAAAGTCTTGTTTTAATGCGTTCTTCAATTCGAGTGGAACTGAGAGTACCGTCAAATGTTTGACAGCAAGTAAGTGGTCAACTTTTATATGGGAAAATGGAATTGTCGTTTTACTCTATTTTACTCGTAATTTTTCCTTATTTGCTCACCGTTTAGACCTACCCTGGACTACGACAAACATTTTAAAACCAAAGTCAGCTCAATCGGCCCAGCCGTTCTCGAGTTTTAATCAGACTAACGAACAACAATTCATTTTTATTTATATAGATAGATTATACCTGCATGGCCGCCAGACGATGGTGACGGTACTACAATTTGTGATGGTTGTGCTGGAGGAGCGCAAACGAGATTGTAAGATATTTTTTAAACACTTTATCTCCTCTATGGGGGCTCAACGGTTGTGAGCATTCCACTTCGGAATCCATTTCTTCCACGAGGTCATCGAAATTCATTGTATGAAAAATCATAAAAAGGTGATGAATGAGTGGACCTAAAAGAAATTTATCATCTATAGGTATGGGAAAATACTTATATTTAATATCTATCCTACTTAAAACTACTTCATTTTCTGAAACCTACAAGTATGCCTAAATCTGATATATTACTGATGCAATATTTGAGAAGTGTCTTTTTAAAGGAGAATATCTACTTCTTAATTAATTTTTATAAAATGAGAAAAAATTATAAGAGAAATATTTACTGATTTGCCGAATAACAGTATTTCTGTTTAGGACTCACAATTTAACCTTTTTTTATTTGCGAAATATCTTCTTGAGATCAACATCCAAGTAAAGAAGTTGTGTATTTCAGCACTAAGGACAAGACTATATAAATAGTTTAAAAAAATTAAAATGTAAATTTCCTTTTTTGAAAAGACGCTCCTCATTTGCTTGAAAAAGTTTTATTTTAATTTAAATTTAATTTTTAAAATCCTTCTTCGGAGCGGAAATGCGTATATGTACATATATTCGAACTATGTTCACTTTTATTCATTATGAAACACTAATGTTGTTTTTATTTTAAACAATTTTAGATATTCTGCATACGAACAGATATCTTGGACGAACAATATTATGACGACCTCGAATTATTTATTTATTTATTTAATAATTTTACGCCAATCGGCATTATATAGCATATATATAGAAATATAATGTAAATTGATTTAGAGGGGAAATATAAAATCATAATATAATTATTACATAGAGATTATAGTACAGCAAGTAAAAAAAAAAGAAAATTAAATTTGTCTTGACTAGGAGAGTTTTAATAGACGGCGTTTTATATCAGGGATCAATGCGTTGAGTGAGCTGTTGTAGAAATCCACTTCAGTATGCAGCGAGTTGACGAGCAACGCGATGCGATTGTGTGGGCCGTTGAACACGTAGTTTTTTGAGGTTTTTATGGTTTTTAGCAGGCGGTTGCGTCTTAAAAAGATACCCGTCAGTGCCAACTCGAAACAGCTGGTGATGTCCGGAGCATCAATTAATCCATTCACGACTTTAAAGAAGAACATTAGGTCAGCTACCTGACGGCGAGCATGTAACTTGTTGATGTTGAAGCGGTCATAGATGTCTTCAGTTGAGTTGAGACCACCTGAAACATCATGACAGTACCGGTAGCCTAGAAGTTTACATAGTTTCGCCTGAACTCTTTCAACCCGGTTGATTGCCACGTCAGTGAAAGATGACCAAATTACACTACCATAATCCAGGACTGGGAGGACCAACGAGGAAAAAAGACGCAGAATGGAGTTTGGATTCTTAAAGTCTTTACTTGTCCGAGTTATAAAACCAAATGCTTTGAAAGCCTGATGTACGATCTTGTCGATGTGCTTGCTGAATTTCAATTTGTTGTCGATGAGTATGCCCAGGTCCTTTAAATGTTCAACTACGTTTATTGCCTCATTACATAGGTAGTAATTAGGTGGAGTGCATGAGTGCGATCGTGAAAATGATATGACAGCGCACTTTTTGACATTCAGATCAAGTTTATTCTTCTGGCACCAGGTCGAGAGTGCATCCATGTCACTTTGGAGAGTAACAGTATCTTGTTCGCAAGATATGGCTGTGAATAACTTTAGGTCATCTGCATAAAGTAGATAGTCAGATCGGAAGAAATCACCGATATCATTAACAAATATATTAAAAAGAGAGGGACCCAAATGCGAACCTTGCGGCACCCCAGATGTTACGTCATGCTTGATAGAGAGGTTACCATCAACTTTCACTTGGAATTGCCTACCAATCAAATACGACTGTAACCAGTTAAGTGCGTTACCTTGGATGCCATGCTTGCGTAGTTTACTCAGTAAGATGTTGTGATCCACTCTATCGAAGGCTTTGCTAAAATCTGTGTAGATGGAATGAATTACTTTATCGTTGTTTAGAGATTCAAGCAGGTAATTGACGTAAATGAACAGGTTGGAGGTAGTGGATCTCCCACCGACGAATCCATGTTGTTTACTGGTGATGATGTTTGAGAAGAAAGCAGTCATTTGAGAAAGAACTATCTTTTCAAAGAGTTTAGCAAGAGCAGATTGGATGCAAATTGGTCTATAGTTGGAGACATCTGCCTTTGGGCCGTCTTTATGAATAGGACACACAAACGAGATCTTCCAATCAGTTGGGAAAGTACCATTGTGAAGCGAGAAACTAAAGATATGTGTGAGATGTTCACTGAGGCTGGTGGCACAATTTTTGAGAAAGATGTTTGGTAGGCCATCAGGACCAGCTCCTTTCTTGATATTCAGAGACATTAGACATTTGTGGACTTCATTGATACTGACAGTAAACTCCTCTAAGATATTAATAGCTGCAGGCTCATTATTGGGTGATGAAGGGCTCTGGCATTGATCCTGAATGTATACACTTTTGAAGAACGATGCGAACATATTGCTGATCTCCAAGCCTGAGGTGGCTGTACAATTGTTCCAGGACATGGTTGATGAGAAATCGCTGCTGCATCTTATTTTGTTCTTGACAAAATGCCAGAGAGCATCAGTGTCCTCTTGGACACGTAGTTCAACTTTGTTTATGTAGTTGTTGTAGCATTCAGCGCTGAGTTGCTTGCATTCACGCCTGAGCCCACTAAACTTAATATAGTTCGGACTAGTGTTGTGTTTCTTATAGGTCTTCTTCTTCTTCTTAATTGGCGTTTCTTATAGGTAGCGTGAGCTTTTTTCTTGAGTAGCGTTTAATGTTTTAGTTCACTTGAAAACCAACGAGGAAAGAGACTGTCTTTCGGTATACCAGCAGGAACATAGGTTGAGATACCAACGTGTATTATGTCGTAGAGAACTTTGATTTTGCTGTCTATTATGGACGAACAAATGAACATTTTTAGTTATAGAGGAGGTTCTCCAGTTCAATAATATATATAGTTATACTCGCGGGAATATTCGAGATGTTTGCGTTTAAAAGCTGAAAATTACCACTATTTGAAGAACGTATTTTTTCGGTTTAAACTAATTTTACGCTTACATTTCGCATTTTTATGTCCACTAGCACTTCACTAATTTGTGTGAATTTTTTTAAATATTAAACTTATTGTTGAATTATATTTATTTAACATAAACTAAAGGATTATCCGACCATACCCATTTTATTCCCGAAATCTTGGGACGGTATTCTAAAGTCGACACAATTATAATTGTAACCGCACAATTCGTTTAAATTTAGATTTTACATTTTTTACATTTACACATGTATGTATGTATATTTCACAAAAATGCACAAATTATAACATCTATTTGAATTAAATATGCACTATTTAACTTTAATAATTTAAGACTTATTCTCTTATTTGTTTGTTATACGCAATTGTTATACGCATCCAAATGCTCCAAATGATTTCTGTAATATTAAAAATTTTAATTACACACACGACATTGAATTCACTATGCTTATCTTTTTTTCCTTGTTAAGCTTTTTCGTTTACTCTATATAAAAGAAATTAAGAACATTATATATGTATATATAAGAAATTAATTATAAAATATCAAATTATGAAATAACGAACTTACCTCTTTAAAATCCAAAATAAACTGCGCTTTTCGTTTTCTTCTTCTTGAAAAATTGGGCATTCGTCTCTACTATTCTAGCAAGTTAATATTACAATATGTTTAGAATGTCGACAGTTTTTCTCTATCTTACTTACGTATTCTCCCATTCAATTGAAAATTCCAGAAAATGTAACAGTGTTAGTGAACAGCTGAAAATGTTTCAACGTGTTTGTGCAATCTGTTACCTCCGTCTTGAAGGGCTGTTGTGTTCCGAGTTTTGTTAGGTAAAAGACTATAGCTGTAGCGAGAGCAAAAAGTGCTGTGCTCTACTCTGGCGTAGCGGTAGCAAAAAATTGGGAGCGGTAGTAGAGCAGAGCTAATGAAAATTTTCATTTGCTACAGCTCCGCATGTGTTTGTTGTTTTTTCTTTTTTGCTATTTTCTGTCATAATATTTGAATTAATTGAATAATTCAACTAAAAAATGTTATGCAAATCATTTTGACACTTGCTGTTATATTATGCAAAATATTTACCAGTTTTATATTACTAGTCTAATCTAAGTCGTTCGGAACGACAATGTGTGTTTTCGATGAGTTTTCACTAACAACTCACAAATTTATTTGTTTGTTTACATTTTGAGCAACGAGAATGGTAAGTTGTGGATGCCTTAATATTAACCCGCGAAGAGCACTAATTTTGTTTTGCCACAATTCAATGGGTAGGGCTTCTCCCCCATCACCCCACAATTTTTTTTTTGTACTTTTTGTTTTTCCATTTTTCAATATCTATAGGGGGATTCTCTTGCTCTTGCAAGATTGCACGATGACACAAAATGCAAAAATCCTATACCGAAATATGCAACGCCAAGAGAGCACCCATTGCAGAATCTAGCGACATATGAACGGCTGATTCGGTCATTTTATTGAGAATGACTATTGTGAATTAGCGCACCTTCTGCATACATTCTTAACAAAAAACTTTAACAAATCTTTATAATTTCAGTACAAATTATAAAATCTATTTAAAACTTACCTTCCTCAACAATTTAACGACGAAATTCTTTTCTATGTTATCGGCTTATAAAGGATAGTAACTCCACGCCTGGCTCAGATGTGGCCAGAATGGGTACTCCTTAGCCCTAGATTTAGGACTATGAAATTAGAGAGATCTTGCGAGAGAATGGCCGTGAATGGAGAACGGCTTCGATTCATAGAAAAATTTTCATAATTAATTAATGCTTTGTATAGCTGATTCCCATTAATCACCAATGTGAGGAGCGCTTATGTAGATGTAGATAATTTTATTATATTATAAATATTAATAATATTTTCCTTAGTGCTCGTGCAGTTGATAGCGTTCTAATAGTATACAGTGCTAAACGCATTATTCTCTTTAGTTGCTTCTAAAAATAATTCATTTGTTTCAATCGGGCGTACAAATAAATTCACAAATAGTTACGAGTAGTGTATCCAATGGATCGACCACCCCCCCTCGTAGGGAATAGGTTTAGTGTGTTGCAGGACTGCGACTCACTGGCCAGCCCGAAAAACAAACGTAAGAAAAAAGAAAGAAATACAACATTTTTGGATTTCCCCGAACTACCACCAATTACCACCAACCAATTGCAACCCAAGTTTGTTGTTATCAAATCAGCGGAAAATGAAAAACCACTAGAAAATTTTAGCGTTTTTGCCAAAAAAAAGGCACTAGATTCGATAAGTACTGAGGTACAGTCAGTAAATATGCTTCGCGATGGTAGTCTTCTCGTTTTAACTAAAAACCAAAAGGTAGCTGAAAAATTCATTAAGACAACTAATTTCGGCGGCTTGTGCAAAGTGTTAATTTCATTACATCAAAATCTCAACTCAAATTTGATAGAAATTTAATTCAAACACCAGAAGCAGAAATATTGGAGGATTTGAAAAACCAGGGGTAATAGGCGTATATAAATTCACGAAAAAAGTTAATAACAAGTCTGTTTACACTGGCTCAATTTTGCTTACATTTGATCTCTATACAGTCCCAAAATATATCGACATTGCGTGGTACAAACTCGGTATTAGGGAATATTTTCCTAACCCAATGCGATGCAAAAGCTGCCAAAAGTTAGGGCATACACTCAAGCACTGCAATAGTAATCCCATTTGCGCAGGTTGTAACCTTCCCCCCCACAACCCTTTTAACTGCACGCGCAGCATGTGTGCCAATTGTTTTGGTCCTCAGCCTGCCTCCGCCAACTCTTGCCCAACGTACCAACAGCAAAAAGAAATATTAAAAATTAAAACCAAAAACAAATGCAGTATGTTTGAAGCACGACGTATTTTTAAGCAAAATAATCCTCTTAATTGTGAAGCCTCTTACGCCACTACCCTCTCTTCAAATCTTCATTCAAACCTTGACAAATCTAAGATTCAAAATAACAAAACCAGTTCTACGCCCTTTTCCTCCTCCCCTTCTAATCATTCTCAACTCACAATTAACTATAATCTAACTACTGACTCTCAGAGCATAACAGAAGCACACGTTCCACTAAACAACAATACCTTTGACAACAACACTGATCAGCAAATATCAAAAACCTTTTCTAAGCCCGCCTCCCCACTTCCCGCAAATAACATCATAATCAATAATCAACACTTAACCACCGACAACAAAAATCAACTTATTGAGACCTCTGTTAACACTAGTAACAACAATAATCATAACAATGTCATATTAAATACTCCTGTCCTTCATTCTTCCTCTAATCCTCTCTCACAAATCTTCTCTTATCTAACAGAAGATCAACTTAGCACAGAAAATATTCACTTATTAAACATAACTCCAAACTCAACCTCTAACGACTCTTAATTCACTATTTGCGATACACTGAGTGAATGTATTTTAATAGTGCATTGATAAGTTTTCTCTTAGTTGCTGTAATGCTGAACATTCTGCAATGGAATATTCATGGTTATTATAACAACTACTCGAACTTGGAAATATTAATTAAAGAGCAATTACCAAAGATAATTTGTCTCCAAGAGACTCACAGTAAATATAACTCAATGCCAACTATACCTAAACAATACAACGGTCATTTTTATAATTTTAGTTATAACACCTCTGCTAAGCAGGGTACAGCCTTACTGATTCACAAGAGCATACCATATAAACTTATCAACATTAATTCAAGTATTTCTGCCGTCGCAGCTGAAATAAATCTTAAAGTAAAATTCACTGTAATTTCTATTTACGTTCCCCCACAACATAATCTTCTTACTTCTGAGCTTTTCAACATCATAAATGTAACTAACAACCCAGTGATAATAGTTGGCGATCTGAATGCGTGGAGCCCACTTTGGGGCTCACCAAATCAAAACCCCAAAGGAGTAATCATTGCAGACTTTCTTTTAGCATCCAATCTCTCTATCCTTAATGATGGTTCGCCCACGCATTTCAGCACGCACAACTCGTTAACTCACATTGATTTGTCACTATGCTCTTCCTAACTCGTCCCAATATGCAACTGGTACGTTATTAATGATTTGCATAATAGTGGCCACTTCCCCACAATAACATCGGTTACAATTGATCGGTATACTCTACACCGCACAAGTCCACTTTTCAATACCAAAAAGGCTAAATGGTCACTGTTTCAAGACAGGATTCTAGATTTGTCACATTCATTTCCCCCTGCCGATAACATCAATGCCGAAGCCGCTCGTATTAAGAAGATAATACGCTCAGCAGCAAACAGTTCTATTCCCCGTACAACTTACAAACAATTTAGTAGGACTGTACCTTGGTGGTCCTCAGAGTTAAAAGCATTACGAGATACTAAACAAAATGCTTGGAGAGCTTACAGACAGTCCTTCAGTTGTGACAATCTAATAGCATATAAAAAAGCAAACTCTGCATTTAATAAAGCTAAGAAAGAAGCTAAACAGCAAAGTTTCGCGGATTTCACCAGGAAAATTAATCCTACTACTCCCACACCAGTAATCTGGCAAAATGTGCGTAAATTAGTAGGCACATACAAACCTTCCAATATACATACAATCGAAACGGCATCTAGCATAGTTACGGACCCCAAAGGAATCGCCGAAACCTTTGCTGGCTTCTGGTCTTCGAACTCTAATGACGCAAACTTCTCCTCTACTTTTCGTTTAGCTAAAAGCACTTCCCTCGGCCAATCCGTAAATATTTGCCTTAACTACAAATCTAGCATAATCGACTCCCCATTTCTTTTAAATGAATTAGACAACTGTTTAAAGTCATTCACTGGCACAACCCCTGGCCACGACAGAATTTCGTATCCGATGCTTGTTAACACGCCAACCACCTTCAGAAAACGGCTTAACAATCTTTTCAACAATATCTTCGATACAGGTATTATCCCACATTCCTTTAAAACGGCTACGGTCATCCCAGTAAAGAAACCCAACAAAGATGCTCGGCTGGTAGATTCCTACCGCCCCATATCGTTGCTTCCCTGTATTAGTAAGCTACAAAAAAATGGTGTCAAAGAGGCTAATGTGGTATTTAACATCCTCAAAGGCACTTTCACTTAACCAAGGCCCAAAAATGTACAATTATATTAAATCTTTTCTGACGTCGCGATCAATACGCAGCAGGGTAAACAGCACACACTCATCAATTCATCCACTTTTTAATGGGATACCTCAGGGATCTCCGCTTTCAACAACGTTGTTTTTGATCGCATTCGACGCGCTTAGCAAAACACTATGCGCCCAAAAGGGAATCAGCCATTGCTTCTTTGCGGACGATTTATACCTCACGTGCAACAAAAGGGACACTAAAGACACCCATACTAATTTTGCAAACGCAATATTATCAATAAGCTCTTGGTGTCAATATTCTGGAGAAAAGCTATCACTCGAAATATGCAAGCATCTTCACGTTTGTCGAAAACATCTTTGTGACCCCATTACAATTAGAATTAATAACTTCACTGTAGAAAATGTTAAACACCTAAAAATTCTAGGTATAACTTTTGATTGTAAGCATAATTTTAAGGAACACTGTATTAATTTAAGATCTAGCCTAGTTGCCAGACTCAACAAAAGTCACATACATACCAACTCCCTCCTCAATATCACGCAGCTCACATTGCTCTCCAAAATTGACTATGGATTGGCAATTTATGGCCAATGCTCCAAAACCAACCTCCTTCGTATTAAGGGACCATATCATGCAGCCATAAGACCCAGCCTCAGAGCATTTAGAACCACGCGAACTGAAAATCTACTGGCCGAAAGCGGCTTTCTCACTATTGAAGACCGAATTCAATATGTGCGATGCCGTCAAATCCGAATTATTTACTCGTCAAAAATCTCGGTCATGTATAGAGAAATCAAGTTACTAAAACAGCGAAAACGCAAGATGAAATTTTCATCCGCTCTTTCATGCATGCTTAATATAGCATCGGCAAGCGAAATCCAACCGGCTCCACCTCCAACTTGGAATCAACCTCCATGGCATTTGCAAAATAAGTCCTTCCTCGACGGTCTTACAGCTCATAGGAAGCAAAACACCAACGTAGTTACCTATAAGCAATTGTTCTATGAAATAACTGACCGATTCTTGAAGGAAAACTGGATACTTCTTTTCACAGATGGTTCAAAATCAACAGACGGAACCGGTTTTGCAGTTGTCAACGCTAACGGAACCTTATTAGAACAAGGAATCTTGCCAATGGTTGCAACAGTTTTGGACGCAGAAGTGCAGGGCATACTGTCTGCTCTTCTTCTAGTTAGAGCTTCTAAAAACAAATTTATTATATGCCCAGACAGCCTCTTGGCGGGTGAAGCCACTAAATCCGCACGGAACTCTGCGGAAGCTATTGCCGCCATACAGGAACTCATCATTCAACTAGAGAAAAGAGTCAAACTGATGTGGGTTCCTGGCCACGCCGGAATCAATGGAAATGAGCATGCAGATAAAGCCGCCAAATCAGCTATAAAAGCTCCAGTTTCCACTTTCATGCCATTCTCAACCAAAGCAGTGGCGAAAAGTATTTCTAATACAGCGTACCAACAATGTGCTATCAAATGGGTAAACTATTCCCACACGTATAAGACTTATAATCCAAACAGATCGAGGATCAGGCTCCCCACAACGACTACAACACACATGAACAAATGTTTCATCCGCTTCAGATTAGATTAGTCTAACTCACGCTCATCTACTGGAAAACGAATCTCAACCAACCTGTCAATTTTGTCGCAATGCTCCCATATCCTCAAAGACTGTTCCCATCTGACACATTACAGATCTTCCTTTTTTCCGAACCTCAACCCGTTAGACTTGCTAAGTACTCCAAGTGAGAAAAATATTAAACTGTTATTTGAATTTTGTAAAACAATACATATTGATAACTTAATTTAAACTGTTATACACCTTAAGCCGATAGCCCTGGCAGCTAGTGCTTAATTAATTATAATTTCAATTATAACCAATTTAAATAAATAAAATAAAATAAAATATTTGCTTTTGAAATTTTTAAGATTGTGTGTATGGGACAAGCAGTTTGTACAGAGTCTTTTTGATCTGACAAAGTTGTTGCTTTCGTTAATATTTAATTTTTTAAACTTATCGCAAGTTTTAAGCTTATGCCCTCTTGTACATAGTTCGCATGACGTGTGTTTTTTCTGTTCGGATATGAACGAGTCCGTTTTGTGAAAGCTTTTGTTTAAATTTTTGTTGCTTCTAGCTTGGGGTCTATTGAAGCTTCTATTTTGGTTGTGTTTAATGGTCTTTGTTTTGATTATTTTTTCTTCTAACCTTTCCGCAAGTTCATATTGGGTGGTGAGAAAATCTTTCATTTGTTGCCACGTTGGGCACCTTTTTCGTGAGGAGAGCGATTGCTCCCATAGAAGTAACGACTTTTCTGGTAATGCGGCGGTGCAAATGTTTACCAGAATTGGATCCCAGCTGTCTGTGGGAATCTTTAGTGTCGATAGAATCGACAAACAATTTGAAACAGTGGATTCCAGTTTGATGAATTCTACACTTGTTCCTTTCTTGATTTTTGGCAAGTTCATTAGTGTCGTTACTTGCTTATCGAGCAGTATTCTGTCGTTTTCATATGTAGCTTTTAGAGCTTCCCAAGCCAAATTGAAATTGTCGTCATTTAATGCGAACTGTTTGACTATTATGCCTACTTGACCTTTCGTTTTGTATCTGAGGTGATACAATTTTTGCGCTTGTGATAATTGAGGATGGTTTATGTACACGGCAGTAAACATGTCCCGGAAGGACGGCCATTCTTCATAATCTTCGTAAAAGGTTTCTGTGTCACATGCGGGCACCTCGAGATGGATGCCTGAACTTGCCTCTTGATATTGTTGCATTTGTGGCAGCTCTACTCTACTGTGGGGAGTAGGTGCAATTGCTTTTATTAGCTTTAATTGATCGGAGATCATAGCTTTCGTTTCTTCATATTGGTCTAAGCAGTTTTCGTAAATATCGTAAGCCGATGATTTAAAATTATGTGGCAAGTCTGAATCGTCAGATTCTAGTATGGCGTCATGAGCCGCTTAGAGACGAGTCCAAAAATGTTTAAGATTTTGGCTTTTTATTTCCAATAACGATTCCGAGTTTTCGTGAATCGGTGAAGAGGCAAATCTAGTGCAGTATCTTGTTAAACTGTCACTTACCGAAATAAATTTAGCAACCTGTTTTGGGCGTGCAGTTCCAGATGTGGTTTGATTTGTGTTAGCATTAACCATTTTTGTAAAATAATATTATTTATTTTTAGTTTTAGGTTTGCAAATATCCGCACTTTTAATTTATAAACACCTTTTACGTCCGTATGTTAGTATTTGGGTACACCCTAATATTTGGACTTGTATGTATGTATGTATGTGCTTATGAAGATACTTATGTTTTGTGCAATTGAGAGCTCGCTGAGGAGATCAATGCGCTATTTACCTAAATATGCACGAATTGTTTGTGTATTTATAAGTATGGTTATCTTAAGCAATTGAGAGCTCGTTAGAGAGATCAGTTCGCTTTTTGTACGCAATCCTGCTTGTTTTTGTTTGCCAAACGACAAGAGGTATTGCCGAATAATTGCCAATGTGGACTTTGAATATGTAAATGTATATGTATATGCGAATATGTATGTTCAATTATTTTTTTATGCTAAGCTGCGTGTTGTTTTTGTTTTTTGAATTAATAATTTAATTTGAATAAATTATGTAAGTATATGTTTTAACAATTTGTTGTATTGTTAATTTTCCCGCATCATTTATTTAATTTCAAAATGATGGACTGCTTTTTTATAATTTTGTAATAATTAATTGACCCAATGTATGTAGGGTATAGCATAAGCGGATGATATATAAAGAGAGGGCGCGAAAACGGAATAGAAAAAAAATGTATTTTCCGCTGTCCTTTTCCGTAAGTAATTGAATATATAAAAATAACAATTACACTTGTTAGATAAGTAAGTGAAATACATATATGTGGTATACGTTTACTTTTTATATGGTATTTTAATACGCATATGCATACATATGTTGGTATTTATTTTTATTTGTTTTTCTCTCTTCGCATTTGAGTTGATATTTGGATTTATGCAATCCTGCTTATTGTTGTTGTTAAACAAAAGGGGTATTGCTGAGAAAATTTCTTTTTGGAATATCAAGCCTGTTTGAATTTACGAAGGTATATTTAGGGATATATATGTATGTATATATATATGTATGTATATATATTGATATAGAATGTTTACTTATGTATTTGATTAAACTGTTTTTAATAATGCGGCAATTTGAATTACAGCCACGAATTATTACAGTGTGGGTACTGATTTTTCATTAGGTTTTAGATAGGAAAAACCGTAACTTAAAACATACATACATATTAATGTGCATACATTAAATATAAAGTAAAATTGATACGCTCACTTTTATTTGGGGATAACGTATGTATGTACATGCCCCTTTTGTCGGCAATTTTCCTCTCTTCTTCCAGTCCTTGAAGATGTTGTTGCTTGTGGTTTTGTTTTTTAAATTCGCGCCCGTATTGTTTTTGCAATTATGTATTTTTTGTTTGAAGGTTTCGCGCCCGTTTTGTGTGTTGTTTTATTATTTAGGCGCTTTAACTTTTCGCGACTGATTTATGTTTTTGTTTTTGTACAATTTTGTTTATAAAAGTACATGTGTTTTATATGTACATAACTGTATGTGTATGCACATATTTTGAGAGCCGCTACACTTCTTTTTTTTTTTTTTAATTTCAACACACTAGGCTCTTTTGGTTTATTATTTTTTTTGTTTGTGTCACTGCACTTTGTCTATTCGTTTTTTTGTTGTAAACTTTTGTATATTTGGTTTTTGTAAATTTATGTTTTATGTCGCAGTTTTTTTTTTTGTTTTTTGTTCCACTGCACTTTGTGTTTGTTTAGTTTTGTATTGTATGTATTTATCATATGTATTTCGGCAATTCACGGCAGATTTTTTTTTTTGTTGCCGGAATCTTTTCTTTTGTTTATGTGTGTATTTATTATGTTATTTAGCATTTGCTTGGTTTGTTTACCGCACTGTTTTACTGCACTTTTTTTAAGTTTTGTCTCCACAATTTGTGTATACACATTTATGCACTTTAGCACTGTTTATATGTACATATATGTATTTAATTTATATTATTTTATTTGTTTTTTATTAATTATCCGAGGTGCCTTTCGGTAAGGCTCGAAGGACCATGTTTAAATATGTAGCCACTTTTTGCACCTTTAATTGATGCCGCACTAAATACATTTTATTAACAAAAAAATACACATGGATGTCGAGTTTAATATGCATTTAATTTGCAGAGTAAATTGTTTGGTTTTACAATAATAGTTACAAAGAAAATGTATGAAGCACTGATCCAAAATCGGTGGCACGTAAGATCAACGGCGATCAAAATGAAGACATTCTGCACGTAGTCCAATCCAAGTATGGATGCGGTACCGAAGGTTGCTGTAGCCGGGTGGTGACGACGTCGAAGTTTTATCAAATCTTAAAATGCAGCGCGCCAGTTAGTTGTCGATAAAACGAATGTTAATAAGATGTGTATACGAATTATGATGTGCGAATTGAGCTGTCGAATTGTTTAGGAATTGCGTTAACGAATGTTGATAGCGAATTGTACAAGACGAATGAATCTGCTTTCCCGTTGCCCATCCTTTTTGTTGAGTGGGTTGGCGTACAGATGTGTTGAGTTGTGCTGTAGTGTCATCAGCTGTGGTGAATTTCACTGTAGCATTAGGATGCGCCGGTTTTACTGGGTAGAGGGGGTGGATGCTTAACTCATTTAAACAATGCCTTTATGTAAAATGACAACTACAACAGGGTTGCAATTATATTTTTACGTGTCACTCCATGAAAATAAACATGGGTTTTGGTCTGACATAGCAAATAATTTTCTGTTGTTGTGCCGTTGCACCAAGAGGAAAATTCTGCAATTCGTGCACCAAGCAAGGTTTTTTCAAGAACAAGAGAATCCCCCTAATATGAATATCAGGTGACAGCTGTATTTGTATATGGAATGTAAACAAATATCAAGTGATAATTTAGGTCTGGCAAAATATGTCTTCCAATAAAACCGATTAAACTAGACCAGGCAGGCGATTATAATGAGTGGAATGTAAGTTTTCAAGTAGTTTTCAGAGCAAACTGGTTTTCAATGTGTTTTTGTTTGACAGATTTTACAAGGACGAAAACACAAGTTTAAGGGCAAAAACCGGACCTGGCATAAAATAAGGTAAAATATAAATAATTGTACGGCACAATTCGGATTTCTTTGGCGCGACAATTTGAAGGTACCGTTGGAAAGAGGAAGTCCTCCTGAGTAAAAAATATTAGTTAAGAGATATTCGACCTTAAAGTTCAAAAATTCCCAAAATTCGAACATTTCGCACATTTTTCACTCCAAATTAATTAAATTAAACTATAAACATTTATATAAATTCACATTTAATACCCGTGACAGACATGCAGTAACAATACCATAGTAAAGGTATCATGGTATTCTGTTTACTACGTTGATGACACACATGGCAATGTAGTAACCTCAAATACTAGCTTTGTTTCATAGACAATAAATATGTACAATCAAACCTGTATAAGCGAGAGTTCAAGGGAGCACAATCTTATTCTCGCTTAAAGAGGTTTATCACCAACCCGAGTTTCTCGCTAATGCACGTATATGTGTAGTGTTTCTCTCTTATAGAGGTACGCAGCAATAACAAATCACAGCAAGTACGAATGTTGTAAATATGTACATATGTATGTAATATGATAAAATTATGTGCATGATATGCACAACATATGTACATATTATCTACGTTCATACATATTTTTAATGCTTACGAAAACAAAACAAAAATTCTTGCACTATGTAATTTTATTTTATTTAAAACTTATTTGCACTTAAAAAAATTCGTCAATTTCGTTTGGGTTTGTGTTTTAGTATTTTGAATGCTTTACTCTAACTCATAAATATTGTCGAATACTCGTATTCCTTGATCAACAACCACCGTGTATTCAAAGTACTGATGGACCGTCTCCAACGCACTTAAAGCTAGCTTCATTGGAATGATCTTTATTTCTGTTTCTGAAATTTGTGCCTCGTCTTCACTGTCATTTCCAGCAAAACAGGTGTCCACACAAATCTTAACGATATCGTCGTCGGTTTGTTCTCCAGCGGTAGTTACGCCGTCGTCAATCTGAACGAAATCTTCGAAGCTCGGTGTTAACATATTGGATTCGTGAGACACAAGCTTAGACCATTCCTCTTTGTTAGGTCCAACTTCAACATCATTTTCCTCCGGCAGGTCTTGTTTATCTGTACCTTTCTAAAACCCAGCTTTCTTGACGCAGTTTTTAACAGTTACGTCACTTACTAAGTACCATGCTTTTCTAGCAAATTGCATAGCTAGAAGTACGTTAATGACAGGGCTACTGTTTTCTTCCAGACTCTAAAAAACATGTTTAACGACTTCATTACTTTTACGTTTGCAAGTGTTGGTAAGTCCGTATGGGCAGCACAGTTGTCAAAGAATAACAGAATTTTTTTTGTTTTATTTTCATTTGACTGTCAACTTGTCTTGAGTCTGAGGAGTCTTGACACCTTTAAAACATCTAGGTCGCTTTGATTTCCGATGTTTTCCTCCATGGCATTTTTCGCCTTTAAACGTAAATGTTTTGTCCGGAACACATTTGAAAAACAGAGCAGTTTCATCCGCGTTGTAAATATCGTCTAGTTCATACCCTTCTAAAAGATTTGGCAGATCTTCAGTCCAGTGGTTGCATACACCTTGGTCCAAAGATTTATATTCCCCAGCTGCTTTTTTGAAAGCTATATCATAATGCCTTTTAAAACCCTCTAACCAGCCGTTGCTAGCGGAAAAGTTCTGGATTCCCAGTTTTGTAGCAAACTCTTTTGATTTTTCTTTTAACAAAGGTCCTTCTATGGGAATGTTTTTATCGAGAGTTTGTTTTATCCATTCCAAAAGCCACTTCTCGATATTGGGAAATTCGGAAACTCTACTCCTCTTAATATTTCCATGTCCATCAGGGCACTCAGACTTTATAGAGTCTTTTGATTTTATAATAGGTGGATTCTGGCAAATTAAACTCACTCCGAATTTCATTCCGCGATTTTCTGGATTCAAACGCCTTCACTATTTTAAGTTTATCACTTAATGACAGTACTTTGATTTTTCGTTTTGACATGTTGCAGAGCAGAACTTTCCATCGCAATTGATAACTATAAACTGAGTAAGTCCGACAAACAGGACGGTAAACAGGCACACGTGTCCATTCGAAAAGAATGCCATTGGCTGCAGTTGTGTGTTGGGAAGAAAATAAATAGAATTATTTCAGATACTGTAAAGTTAATCTAAATGATGTTCACTACGAGTGTAAAATGTAATTTTAAAAATAAAGATTTCTAACGTAAAAAACCTGCTAAAAGTGTAATTCCCGTAACAAACATGTAGTAACAATACCATATATGGTGTGTGTGTATATGTGTGTCACCAAATACTACCAAAATACCATATGAGCAATGTAGTTTTTTTGCTGGTAACAATACTATGATGTTTCATTGTGGTATTTGTATAAACACAGCTAAAACACTGGGAACAAACTTTGCTAAAAGCTTTTACACAAAAGTTCTGCGAAATACAGTCAAACCTGTATAAGCGAGAGTTCAAGGGAGCACAATCTTATTCTCGCTTAAAGAGGTTTCTCACTAACCCGAGTTTCTTGCTAATGCACGTACATACATGTGTAGTGTTTCTCTCTTATAGAGGTACGCAGCAATAACAAGTCACAGCAAGTACGAATGTTGTAAGTATGTACATATGTATGTAATATGTAGGAGGATGGAGTCATGTGTAGAAGTTCACGCAAGTGAGGAAAGTTCTCTGTTCGCTATTCACTTGGGAGTGCCCAGAAACGATTCTTTTACATATGACTCAAGCAGCTCGACTTCCGGTCTTTGACCAAGTATCCTCTGGGAAAATAAAGGCTGACATCACCGCCGTCCAAGAAATGCGATGGACGGGACAAGGACAGAGACGAGTAGGTCCTTGTGGCATTTACTACAGTGGCCATATAAAGGAGCGCAAGTTTGGTGTGGGATTCGTGGTGGGAGAGGGACTCCGTCGCCGAGTACTACCATTCACTCTAGTGAATGAACGTCTATCCACAATCCGCATCAAAGCGAGGTTCTTCATCATATCGCTGATTTGCGCCCACGCCCCGACGGAAGAGAAGGGCGATGTGACCAAAGATGCCTTTTATGAGTGCTTGGAGCGCACTTATGAGGGCGGCCGCCGCCACGATGTCAAAATCGTGCTTAGCGATTTTAACGCCAGGGTGGGCAAAGAAGGTTTCTTTGGCACTACGGTCGGTAAATTCAGCCTCCACGACGAAACATCCCCAAATGGGTTGAGGCTTATCGACTTCGCCGGGACCCGAAATATGGTTATCTGTAATACTAGATTCCAGCATAAAAAGATTCATCAAGCTACCTGGCTGTCTCCGGATCGAAAAACTACCAACCAGATCGATCATGTTGTGATAGACGGAAGACACGTCTCCAGTGTTTTAGATGTGCGTGCGCTTCGAGGTCCCAACATCGACTCGGACCACTATCTTGTTGCAGCTAAGATTCGCACCAGCCTCTGTGCAGCAAAACACGTACGCCAACAAACACAAGGAAGGTTCGACGTCGAGAAGCTGCAATCACAACAGACAGCCGAACGATTTTCTACTCGGCTTGCACTCCTGCTCTCTGAGAGCACTCGGCAACAACTCGGTATAAGGAACTGTGGGACGGTATTTCAAACTCCTTACGTACAGCTGCTACCGGAACCATTGGTTTTCGGAAAGTGCAAAAGAACAGCTGGTAAAACGAGGAGTGCCGTGTCGCAGCAGAGAGAAAACCGGTTGCCTACCTCGCAACGTTACGATCGACCACAACACGTGCGGGATGGGATAAATACCGAGAGTTGAAGAAGGAAGCGAGACGCATTTGCAGACAGAAAAAGAAAGAGGTTGATAAGCTGGCCGATAGGGGTAATGCTCGAAAATTCTACGAAAAAATGCGGCGGCTTGCAGAAGGTTTCAAGACCGGAGCATACACTTTAAGAACCCCCAAAGGTGATCTAGTCACCGATGCCCAGAGCATACTTAAATTATGGAGGGAACACTTCTCTAGCCTGCTGAATGGCAGTGAACGCACAACGCCAGGAGAAGGCGAACCGGATTCCCCCATCGATGACGTTGGAGCCGACGTTCCATTGCCCGACCATGAAGAAGTTCGATTGCAATTACCCGCCTGAAGAACAACAAAGAGGCGGGGGAATCCATAAAAAAGGTGACCCCTCAATCTGCCAACTACCGTGGGATACGCCTCCTTAATATCGCGTATAAGGTTCTATCGAGCGTATTGTGTGACACATTAAAGCCCACCGTCAACAAACTGATTGGACCTTATCAGTGTGGCTTTAGACGTGGAAAATCAACAACCGACCAGATGTTCACCATGCGCCAAATCTTGGAAAAGACCCGTGAAAGGAGAATCGACACACACCACCTCTTTGTCGATTTCAAAGCTGCTTTCGACAGCACGAAAAGGAGCTGCCTTTATGCCGCGATGTCTGAATTTGGTATCCCCGAAAAACTAATACGGCTGTGTAAACTGACGTTGAGCAACACGAAAAGCTCCATCCGGATAGAGAAGTACCTCTCCGAGCCGTTCGATACCAAACGAGGTTTCAGACAAGGCGACTCCCTATCGTGCGACTTCTTCAACCTGCTGCTGGAGAAAATTATTCGAGCTGCAGAACTAAATAGAGAAGGTACCATCTTCTATAAGAGTGTACAGCCGCTGGCGTATGCTGATGATATTGATATCATCGGCCTCAACACCTGCGCCGTTAGTTCTGCTTTCTCCAGGCTGGACAAGGAAGCACAGAAAATGGGTCTGGCAGTGAACGAGGGCAAGACGAAATATCTCCTGTCATCAAACAAACAGTCGTCGCACACGCGACTTAGCTCTCACGTCACTGTTGACAGTCATAACTTTGAAGTTGTAGATAATTTCGTCTATTTAGGAACCATTATTAACACCACCAACAATGTCAACCTGGAAATCCAACGCAGGATTGCCCTTGCCAACAGGTGCTATTTCGGACTGAGTAGGCAGTTGAAAAGTAAAGTCCTCTCTCGACGAACAAAAGCCAAACTCTATAAGTCGCTCATAATTCGCGTCCTGCTATAAGGTGCAGAGGCTTGGACGCTGACAGCAACTGATGAGTCGACGTTACGAGGTTTCGAGAGAAAGGTTCTGCGAAAGATTTATGGTCCTTTGCGCATTGGCCACGGCAAATATCGCATTCGATGGAACGATGAGCTGTACGAGATATACGACGACATTGACATAGTTCAGCGAATTAAAAGACAGCGGCTACGCTAGCTAGGTCGTGTTGTCCGGATGGACGAAAACACTCCAGCTCTGAAAGTATTCGACGCAGTACCCGCCGGGGGAAGCAGAGGAAGAGAAAGGCCTCCACTCCGTTGGAAGGACCAAGTGGAGAAGGACCTGGCTTCGCT
Organism: Bactrocera tryoni; assembly: GCF_016617805.1. Taxonomy (NCBI): domain Eukaryota; kingdom Metazoa; phylum Arthropoda; class Insecta; order Diptera; family Tephritidae; genus Bactrocera; species Bactrocera tryoni. The sequence goes on along the minus strand of NW_024396366.1, from coordinate 8,944,077 downwards.
TGGAATATCCAACTGGCGCCACGTAGCGAAAAGAAGAAACGACTGGCGCGCTGTTGTTAACTCGTCTATAATCGCGTAAGCGGTGTCTACGCCAATTAAGAAGAAGAAGAAGTAGTGCGCCACATAGCTCAAGTCGTGGCAGACTTAGCGTTTTTAATGGAGACCCTTTTGCTTTTGCTACTAATAAGTGACTTGTGGTCGTGGTGTCACTTTGAGTGCGCACTTAGATAGTAGCGCAATATGCCTTTTCAGAGGCGTCACACGAAGCCATGTAATTCGACTTTGTGTTCGGGGGAGTGGTTTACCATCGTGGAATTTGTATCTGAAAATGTTGTTCAGATTGTTTGCGAACTGCGACCATTTCTCTGAGGGAAGAGGTTTCACTTGTTCGTCCCAGTCGGTTTTATCTAGCCATAATTATTGTATTAAGATTTTCGCTTGTATCATAATGGGCGAAAGCCATCCTGCGGTGAAGAAAAGTTTTGCCACCCAGGACAAAATCTGTTTTTTTGTTATGGCTGATGCGGATATCGACTCAGTCGTGTATGAGAACTGGTCGGATATCGCACTCCATTGGGTGACTAAAGTTTTTGTTGTACTTTCCTTTTCGAATATAAGAAAATTAGTGTCCAACAAATTTTCGTTTTGTATATTTGGGTTGTTTGCCGTAATCTTTTATACCTGTGATAAGACCTCGTACGCTTGCGGAAGAGTGTGACTTCCAGACAGAATATCGTCTAAATACGTTTGAGTTTTTAACACTTCAGTTGCCAGAGGAAATTCTGACTTTGTGTTTCTGCCAATTCGTGGAGTGTTCGAATGGCTAGATATGGTACACAGTTGACGCCAAATGTAACTTAATTTGAAGTCTATTTGCCGATACATTATTTCAACGCCCCCATTGAATACGTATTTGAATATACGCCAATTTAATATCAGGAGCATTAAATCTGGTTGGAATGTGGGCCCTTTACTACTGCGTGATGTGGCAGGTAAAAGGAGTAGTAATTGCTGTTGCCGATTTTCTCCCCTGGGTTTACTTCCTCCATGTGATCTAAATGGAGGTATTCTTCTAACACACCATCATACTCTGATTTGAGTTCACCTTTTTTAAGTAAGTTTCTTTCCATACTTAGAAACTGCTGTATTGCAGAGGTGCGAGAGTGACCAAAGGCGAGTGTGTTAGGAAATTGTTGCCTAAATGGTAGTCGTACGACGTACCGACCGTTTTCTGATCTAGTAGTTGTGGCTTTGTAAAAATCCTCACAATACTGATCTTCAGGGGTTGTGACTGATATGGGGGGGAGTTCTTCTAATTCCCAAAATTTTCTCAATTGTGAATTGAGGTACTCATTTCAGACTTCCTCAACTTGAGTTGTCAATGTTGTGATTGGTTCCGCAAATAGTCCACTTAGGACTCACCCGGAAATGGTATTTTGCGCCAGAAGTGTATTTGTAATTTTCTCAATACCTTCGAATATAATCTGTGGTAAGAGATCGCTGCCTAATAGAAGATGAATTTGAACGGGGGTGTTGCAGTTTGGGTCTGATAGCTTAAGGTATGAAACCTTTTGCCGATGCTTGCTATTTATATGATAGCTGGGTAGCATATTTGTTAATTGCGGTAAGAATAGCTTTCGCTTGTATGCGCTTATCCGGTTTGGCGGAAAGAGTGTAATGAAGCAAATTTTATTTGAGTTTAGAACAACTCTTCCGCACATTCCCGTAATTTCAAAATTGGCTATTTTTGTTAGCAACTGTAGCCTGTTTTTTGCCCTAGACGCTATAAATGATCGTTGTGATCCTTGGTCTATTAAGGCTCTGAGCTTAAACAGTTCTCCTCGGTGTTCGATGGAGACAACAGCTGTGTGGTACCCTACTGTGATTTTCGCTATATAGCGTTGGGGTTTTTAATGCCTTTGAGCAGCATGGTGCCTCTTGGCAGTTTTCTGAATTTGTTGTTGCAACTAAGCCTGTTGTTTTTTTATGTTTACGCTGTTCGGGGGTCAGCTGAAATAATTTGTTATATCTAACAGTGAATGATGTCTTTTATGGCAGTAAACGCAATTAAATGTGATTTCGTAATCTTTAAGCGTATGCGCATGTGACAAACAGTTGGTACATAATTTTTTCGTTCTTACGAAATTGTTTCGATCGCTAATATTCATTTTTTTGAATTTCTCGCAAGATTTGAGCTTGTGACCTCCTCTGCAAAGTTCGCATGACGTTTGTTTATATTGTTCGGATGTGAACGAGTGATTCTTAAAAAAGCTTCTATTTAAATTCTATTGAGGTCGTTTTGAACGTTTTTCGTTCTGACTAGTTTTTTATCTACCCTTTCTGCTATTTCATTGTGAGAATATTCTGTGTCGATAGAACCGACAAACAATTTGAAATAGTTGATTGAAGCTTTATGAATTCTTCACTTGTTTCTTTCTGAATTTTAATATCGTCACTTGTTTGTCGACCAAGTTTTGTTGGTTGTTGTTGCTCCAATCTTTAAAAAACGATGCACTGTTTTGAAAATTTTTGCATCGCAACAATTCAACGCGTCTAAAAAAGTTTTGGATCTCTTTGTTTGATTTAACCAGTTCCTGAAAATATATTCAAAATTTTAGTTAGAAAATATAATCTGAAGAAAAGATTTTTAACCTTTTCCACATTCTAAATTCAGCGCGATCTTCTACATCAGCGGACCTTTGCTTTTCTAAAACACGAACAGTCTCCTGCATCTCAATAACGTCAAGATGTATGCATTTATTTTGCAAAATGTTTTCAATTTTGGAAAGCAGCTCTCGATGTTTTAAAAATCGTGCATTGATTTGGTCCAAAAAATTATCTAAAAACGGTATATAAAGTGATCTGCGGTAATATTCTTCCGGTTCGCCTTCATAAGTGTCACGATTAGTTTGCCGTTTCGCCAAACGCGGAATTTTGATTTCTAAATCTAATTCTGCGGCTATTGTTTAAACTGATTCAAGAATTAGCTTAAACGATTGTTCAGAATCCTTACGCATTTCACTAATTTCAGCATACAAATTATTTGCATAAGCAACGCAGCTGCTCAAATCACAGTCTATTTGCTGCAAACATAGGCTTATGTGTTTTGATAATGCAAAAATTGGCTTTAGTACGCACGTACGCACATAATTCATTTGTTCTATTCTCATTCACGCTCTAACCATTAGTGACAAGTGTTGCCGCGAGCTAAAAAAATTAAGTATATGTTGCCAAGCAAAAAAAGTATCAAAAATTATCAAAAGCACAACCGTTGTTTTAAAAATTTTCATTTGAAAAACAAATAATAAGTAAAGTTGTGTATCTAATTCAGACCAGTTTTTTCTGGTTGTTTTTATTAAAAATATAGACATTTTAGTTAAGACACTCAAGTTTTTTTTTGCAAATAGCATAATTTTTTTTAATTTAAATTTATTTCACAACAGTTTGCTCATGGAACGAAAACTGAAAGTCATAATAAATGAGTTTTTATTTTTCCTGTATTATGATTAACAATAAACTCTAACAAAAAAATAATAGAAACCTTATTGGTGACTTTTCCGTTCAGAACTAATTTTCAAAAGAAGTCCATTTTCGACTCACAATTCCCCTTAAATCTAAAAAAAATCCAGTTCAGCAGCCACAGAGTTATAAGGCATCATCTCATTACTCATAACTCATTACTTTGAAGCAAATTAAAAAAATGTATCTGCCCAGATAATATTTTTCTGGGTTTTTTAATTGGCCTACATTCCCACAACTTTTTAATACTATCCAGATACAATAGGTTTGTTTTTTGGTTAAACATTTTCATATTTTCAAAAAATTAAATTCAATCAGCAGAAAAGTATCAAAATAGGCCGTTTGTGAACAAAAAAGTATCAAATCACAAAATTTAGAAAAAAAAGTATCAAAAAAGATACAATTGTATCATCGTCGGCAGAAAGATTGCTTTGAAAACAACAAATTACAATTTTTCAAATGACTATGTAGAATGAAATTCTACTATTTAAAAATTCAATTACTTTTGTTTAACACACCAAAACCCCCCCCCCCCTGCGTTCGCCCCTGCGCCTGTATATACATATTTAACGTTTTAAAACTACTGTTTCAAACAAATTTTGAAATAACAATTTTTAAGTGCATTTCGCATAAAATAAAAAGTTTATAACGATTCTTTTTGGAATTTAGTGCATTTTTCCTTTTAACAGAAATTATGAGTGAATAATAAGGTGAGTTTTTGTACATGGTCCTTCGAGCCATAAAGAAAGGGACTGTATTACATGACTAAATAAAGTCAAAAATAATAATAATAAGATATCGAGAAAAAAGAAATTTTTCATGTGAGAAAGTGCGGTAATTAAAACCGAAAAGTTAATAACAAATAAAAAAAACAAATCAAAGAGCAAACAACAAAAAACAAAAAACATATGTGCCAAAAACCGGTTTCGTCATTTACATATTTTTCAAATACCGTATTTTTGTAAAGTTTTATTCCGCTATCATCATTGGTTCCTAATGTATGTACTCGTATTATACAGAAAAGGCATCAGATGGAATTCAAAATATTGTTATATTGGAAGAAGGCGTGGTTGTGAACCGATTTCACCTATATTTTGTACATGTCATCAGGGTGTTAAGAAAATATTATATACCGAATTTCATTGAAATCGGTAGAGTAGTTCCTGAGATATGGTTTTTGGTCCATAAGTGGGCGAGGCCACGCCCATTTTCAATTTTTAAAAAACGCCTGGGTGCAGCTTCCTTCTGCAATTTCTTCCGTAAAATTTTGTGTTTCTGACGTTTTTTGTTAGTCCGTTAACGCACTTTTAGTGATTTTCAACATAACCTTTGTATGGGAGGTGGACGTGGTTATTATCCGATTTCTTCCATTTTTGAACTGTATATGGAAATACCTGAAGAAAACGACTCTGTAGAGTTTGGTTGACATAGCTATAGTAGTTTCCGAGATATTTACAAAAACTTAGTAGGGGCGGAGCCACGCCCACTTTTCCAAAAAAATTACGTCCAAATATGCCCCTCCCTAATGCGATCCTTTGTGCAAAATTTCACTTTAATATCTTTATTTATGGCTTAGTTATGACACTTTATAGGTTTTCCGTTTCCGCCATTTTGTGGGCGTGGCAGTGGGCCGATTTTGCCCATCTTCGAACTTAACCTTCTTATGGAGCCAAGAAATACGTGTACCAAGTTTCATCAAGATATCTCAATTTTTACTCAAGTTACAGCTTGCACGGACGGACGGACAGACGGACGGACAGACAGACATCCGGATTTCGACTCTACTCGTCACCCTGATCACTTTGGTATATATAACCCTATATCTGACTCTTTTAGTTTTAGGACTTACAAACAACCGTTATGTGAACAAAACTATAATACTCTCCTTAGCAACTTTGTTGCGAGAGTATAAAAAGATATAAATATTAAATTAATAAATAAAAGTGCAGTGCGAAAAGCATAAAAATACGTATATATAATTAAAAAATAAAAAATTAAAAACATAAATTGCTGCGTCTAGGCCACCACATTTAAACAAAGCAAATATAATAAAAATAGATTATTAATATGTTCTGTGAAAAAATAAATAATGAAATAAAGAAACAAAATTTTACAAAAATAATAAAAATTTATTAAATTTACAAAATGTTACTAAAGTTTTCCAGTGCTGTGACTATTATTAATAATAATAACAGATATAAATATTAAACAAAGTCGCGCTCTAACCATAAAAATAGCGAAAATTACAACATAAATCGGGCGCGATATAATTATATATTATAGAAAAGAACACTAAACACATGAGGAAACCGAACCGAAAGCAGAAGATAATATCGCCAAAATTATCCAAATACGTACATATGTATGTACTTAATTCAAATACATTCTTTCTCCCAAAACTCCCTTGAGGCGAAACAAAGTAAGTCGTTTGCTTTTTATTGACATATGTAAATATGTACGATATCATATGATTTTATCAAATATAACACCTATAACATCAAACGGATTATGATCGATTTCTAAACGGGAACAAAAAACAGTTCAACAAGATATATCATCCATATATTTTTATAAATACATAAGAAAATCAATTACTGCCTTATAAACTTACCCTTGTATATACAAACACACAACCAACCAGAAAACCAACAAATTATATTCAAATATTTACTTGCAAATATCTTTCCAGCAATACCCCTTCTGTTTCTTCAAACAGTAAGCAGGATTGCATAAAATAGGTAAGCAAAAGGCACAAAAACAAAATTTCCAATGTACAAGCGAGAATAAATATAAACATACATATTTACATATTCACTTATCCAAATCATACTTATAAAATACAAAAATGCAATAAACAAAAATTAGTATTTACTATCATATACATACAAGCAAACATTCATAAATATTAATATATTGAAGCATATACTTGCTACTCCGCATGTGCAGAGGCTAACGACCTGTACATTGTTAATTTTCTTTTCTCGCTCTCTTCTGATCGCGTAAATATAAATAAATGTATATACACATCTACACACACATAAGTATGTATATTCGGTATTAATTTTGCCTACGTGGTAATGCAAGCTTAATAATAATATATACATACATACATACATACATCCAAAACATAAAAATTTTAGTAGATCTTAAATTATTCGAAGCTGCGATAATAGCTTAATCATAAACAATAAGCGGTGCGGAATTTGTATTAAACCAAAAAATAAAAAAAAATAAATAATCAAATTTTATTAACGATTTCCCCGTATAGGCATAATATTTGCAACAATCAACAATACCTCCTTGTTCTTTGTATTACAAAAACAAATAGTATTGTATACCAACCAGAGAGCTGCAACGAGTGTGATAAAATCAGAACAGTCGTGCCAAAAACACAATCAAATCAATTCAGTTCAGCATAGACAACATTGTTTATCAATTCGAGTAACCGGCAGCGTCAACTGAGCTGATGCAACACGAACAATCTGTTCTTCGGCAATTACGATCGAGTGAACGGTATGGCTGGCTTCGGTTCCAATCGTATCAAGTCAGTTCATAGCGTTGCGACGATTGTTTGAATTGATGTGAAACTCTGGGTAAACTATAAGTAAATCTATGGGTAAATTTATGAGTAAATCTATGAGTACAGCAAACAACAACAAATTTTTGCTGGACTGATTTGAATCATGTGTGGGAAAAAATTTATCAGCTTTGAAAATGTGCGCATGTTACAAATTTTCGAAGCGTAAACAATGGAAATTCCATCGAGAACGTACATAAACTTGTTGTATGTATGTATTCGATGGAATTTCCATTATACATATAACATATGTATATGCGTACATACATGTGTATACAAACATATGTATTTGAAATAGAACAGAAGTGCACTAGAGTAAATCAGTGTTTAGCGAATGATATACAAACCAAACGCTGTCGATCATTTCAATCATTGAAGCATGAGTTTGCATCACTTCGGGTATTTTCTGCTGATGCGAACGTTCATAAACAAATCAGGTATAAGCTAATCGCTAGTCATTCAAAGTTGTGCTCTACCGCTGATTTGAAGATAAACTGTTCGCTCCGTGAACATGAACCGAACTGACAGAATCAGACAGAGTAACGGATCAGTACTTAAGTATAAACAAAAATGTATTACTCGTTGCAGTTCTCTGATACCAAGCAATTTAGCATATCATATATATGTACATAGCTTGCACATATATGTACAAAGATTAATGACTTCCTATACCTCTTTTACACAAGGGCATACGGATAAATCCGCAATAGATAACATATGAAGAGAAAAATAAAATCGCAAATAAATACAATAGTGCGGTTAACAAAAACGATTAACGCGTATTTTCGTAATTTTTCGGCAATAAACACTCTTATTTCAAAAGAGATCAAAAGATCATACAATATGAGAAGTTATCACTGAAAGTGATAGTTTCATAAGATATTGCATAAGATTTCAAGCCTCCCCTATTACTGACATCACGGAATCAATTTTGAATCTAAAACTAGAAAGTGTTAACAATCTATGGGCACGCCTTCTGACAGCGTACGACACAGTACTAGTTACTGACGACGCAGAACTCCCAGAAAACACAAACTTAGGCGACAGCCAAGTATGATAACTGCCGCGATCAGTACGAGTTAACAAAGGGAATGATAACTGAACAAATAAGTTTTGTAAGGCCAAGTAGAGCCACTACTATCCCTCCTAGAGTAGTTACTACACCAAAAGAATACCTAAATAAAGGCATGTATCTAAAAGTACAAACTTGTGATACTGAAGTTTTTAATGGATGTTATGACCAATAGCCGTCCTTCCGAGATATGTTCACTGCCGTTTATATAAACCATCCTAAACTTTCACAAGCACAAAAGCTATACCATCTCAGGTATAAAATAAAAGGGGAAGCGTGCAGTATCGACAAGCGATTCGCTTTAAATGACGACAATTTTAAAATGGCTTGGGAAGGACTTGTCGAAAGGTACGAAAATGAAAGGGTTATGATGGAAAACCCAATAAAAACTTACAAATTTGCTTCCAAGCTATGAAGTAAATAAAATATACTGGAAAAAATACTCACACCTCAAATTAGCAGATCCCAGATTTAAATAATGAACATAAAATATTCTGAGAAGTAGAAGAAGTACCCCAGATTACGCGACTTTCAGAAGAAGACCAGGCATGCGAAGCCTATTACAAGTCCACAACAACAAGAAACGAACATGGTCGTTATGTTGTTCGACTGCCATTCAAATACATCTTTCCAGAAACTATAGCTTTAGGCCACTCCAGAATCTCAGCAGTCCAGCAATTCCTAAGCCTGGAATAAAGCCTGATAAAGAAAACTGAGATTACATCAGCATATGATAAGGTCGTGGACGAATATTTTGACCTCAATCATATGGAAGGAGCTGCACCATATGAAAAAGTATCTAGAGGTAGATATTTATGTTTTTATCTTCCACAGAAGATGACTAAGATTTCCAACGAATAGTCTTGCGCAAATCAAACAATAGTCCAATTAGCAATTAAAAATTTAAAATTTAAAATAGTAACCTTTGGTATCAATTGCGCACCCTATTGGCCATTAGAACATTACATGAAGTGGCAAAAACAAATGAAACAAATTTGCCTTCAGCATCCTCAGTATTGCAAACACAAACATACGTGGACGACACACTATCAGGTAGCCACAGTATCGCATTGGCATGGAAATCACTATGACAAGTGATCAAAGCACTAAATTCAGCGGGGTTCCCTCTAAAGAAAATTACATCAAATCACCCTGAAATAATAAAAGACATAAAAAAGGAAAACTTATTAGATGAAAACTTCCTTAAATTTGAAAAAGCTAGTACAACCAAAACTCTAGGGATTCGATGGAATGCGATAAAAAAAAACTTAGCTCACATATTTTGGTAGCCAAAGCCAAAGTTGCACATTTGAAGACACTAAGCCTGTCATGGCTTTAACTAAATGGTGCTCTTCTATTAGCAAAATTAATTTCAATAGCTCAAACCCATCTCAAATTAAAAGATCGCAAAATGTATATCTGGTCAGACTCAGAAATAGTTCTAGCATGGTTAGAAAAACCACCCTATACTTGGAAAACGTATGTATTTAATCGCATATCTCAAATCTTAGACCCAGTTGGCTCAGCAAAATGGCAACATGTTGCAAGCGCAGATAACCCAGCGGTTCTTGGGATAAGAGGTTGCAAACCACTTCACCTCACCAGCACTACACTTTGGTGGAACGGTCCTACATGGCTAACAGAATCACAAGAACTCTAGCCAAAGTCTCCTGCTCGGAATATCATACCTCCGGAAAGTCGGAAAATAGAAAATTTTCATATCATTTGAAAAGAATATCAAACTATCCTTACGTACAACTAACATATTACGACTTGCAACATGCCAAGGTCAGTCTAATCGTATATACACAAACTCGCAAGGAGAAATCAAAGTTGCTTAAACTCGTCTTAAACCCATTCCTGTACGCTAAGGGAGTAATACGGGCAAATGGAAGACTTAATTACAACGAACGACATTCCATCATTATTCCAGAGAAATCCCGTTTTACCTACTTATTTCTAATATATCTCCACCAGCTTACACTGCATGCTGAGTATCGCTTGATGCAACAAATGGTCCGACAAGAGTTTTATATACCGCGACTAAAGGCACAAATTAAAAGAACAATTTTCATGCGTAAACAGTGTACTATGTACAAACCAAGATGCGTACGCAGATCATTGCACCCTACCACCTGAACGCTGCAATTATGCTTTACCCTTTACCATCACTGGAGTTGATTTTGCTGGACCTTTCCAGATAAAGGCTTCGATGCTAAGGTCTTCCTCATTTAGAAAAGGGTATGTGGCTGTCTTTGTATGTTTTATGACAAAGGCAGTACACCTCGAGCTATGTTCGAATCTGACTACTGCGACTTTTCTTGCAGCATTTGCCCGCTTTGTCGGACGGCGCAGATTTCCTTTAAAAATGATGAGCGAGTTTTTACAATTCATCAAAGAAGTATCCCCCAAAGGGATCGATTTACAATCCATACGCCCTTGTTCTCCACACAAGAGCGCACTCTGGGAATCAGCAGTAAAGAACTTTAAGTCCAATTTAAAGAAAACGGTTGGTAACCATAAATTCAATTATGAGGAGTTTACTACATTACTCGCTCGTATCGAAGACGCACTAAACTCTAGACCTATCTCACCACTCTCGCAAGATCCCTCCGACTTTACAGCCTTAACCCCAGGGCAATTTATCAAAGGAGCACCCATTCTGGCCATACCTGAGCCAGGCGTGGAGTCGCTATCCTTGTTAAACAGATGGGAGCGAATTAAAATTCTCCATCATGATTTCAGCCGCCGATGGAAGAAAGACTATATAAAGGACCTCCACAGGAGATACCGGTGGAAAACTCAAGAAAAGGCACCAATGCTTGGAGACTGCGTCCTTATAAAAGACGATTGTCTCCCCCCTACGGAATGGCGACTCAGCCGCATAAAACATCTTCATTACGGTTCCGACGGTGATGTTCGAGTAGTTGATCTCCGCACCCAATCCAGAACGCTAACCAGACCGCTCGTCAAATTATGCTTTCTACCAACCGTGGAAGATAAAAAAACGTAAAAACGAAACCGCAATGTTAATTAATCAATAAATCGCAAAAACATATAAACCGCTTAAAAAATCGAAACCTCGAATAACATAAAACCCCACAAAAGTCTAACATAAATGTCTGATAAAAAATGGCATCCTATTCATGCCACATAACATGGCACAAATGTCCATATTATTGTAAATTCTACAATACATAACTAATACAACCATTTCTCTCACAGAGCAATATGTACGTGGATATGGCATCATCCTCTGTCCAACCGTGCGTTCGGCAGTTTTCACTCCGCGCTCTGAAGCTGTCCTAATAGCAGCACCTCGGACCACCACCGCACCGGCCGCGCTTCGAACAACGACAGGCTCCACCGCCATCAACACAGTAGTGACCATCCAATAATCGTTGCCAAATCTGTATGCGGGCGCATCACACTCTGATGCTCCGCACTACCAGACGCGATGCCGGGCGACAACCGTCTCCTCGCACTAGTGGTAACGTCCGGCGTTCTCAAAGAACTCCTGTGACGGCATACCCTCTCCAGCAGAATTCCGTCCCTGGCGCCAAAACCGTCCAACATCAACACGGCGCCATTAGCTAAGGCCGCAATCCGCCAATCAACAGGCCTCAGCAGCGTTGTAGCTACGCTGCAGTAGCTACAGCGGCTTCTAGATTAAATATTCGTCACATCATATTCACATAACTTCACCACACCGAAACACACCAATCACCACATAACCAAAAGCACGCATTCACCTCATCACGCGAGAACACTACACATTAACACACGCCCATGCAGCAAAATACGATAACACCATCCAGCATACCAATTAGAACAAACGAGAAAGGATCTCGCGCACCTTTTTTCGATACGACGTCGAGAATTACATCTCCGCTTTCGCAGCATTCCGGTTCCTTTCCGCTATTTACCCGCCTGTATATATTTAACGTTTTAAAACTACTGTTTTGTAATAAAAATTTTTAAGTACATTTCGCATAAAATAAAAAGTTAATAACGATTATTTTTGGAATTTAGTGCATTTTTCCTTTTAACAGAAATTGTGAGTGACCAATAAGGTGAGTTTTTGTACAGTATGGAATAAATCAAAAACGTCTTAGTGAAAATTATACTAGTAGATGTTTAGAAAAAGTTTCGTTCATAATATGTTGAATAGAAAATTTCAAAACTATTTTCGAATATACATATATGTATAGTATATACATACTTGTTTAGACGAGAACTCTTCTAAGCAAATAACAATTTTGAACGAAACTGATATAATAATAACGCTTTCCGTATATTATGGTGTGCGTAACCGCGAACTCTTTTACGTTAATAAGAGTTTTTCAAATAAAAAAAAAATTACACGTATATAGGATATCAATTAAATTTTATTAAATTATTTATTAATGATCAGAAATATTCTGTATATTTTATTTTTCTGTGTATATTTCTTTTATAGTTCTTTTATGTCCAAATGTCCTATAGGGTAGTAAGTTGGGGTATTGTAATATGGGTGTGCAATGTGATATGCCAGCATATTTCGTAAACTATTCATGTTTTGACATGAATCTTTCCGAGAATACAAAAGCAACTGTAAAAAACTGTTGCTGCAAAGCTGCGCCTGCTACTGAACACTTCGTTTGCTCTCAGTGTGCCAAAAAGTTTATAGTAGTGCGGTCACCATTATTTCAACGGGCGTTTCGACAAAGGATTATTCAGAGTTTAATTCATATTTTAGAATTCTAGTAATTTTTTCTTGATCTTTCGTTAATATAATTAACCGTAATTCAGGTAATTTTTAGCCCAAATAAATATTTTTTTGTGAAACAAATATTTTATTATTTCAAACTCGAGTTTGGCTAATGTGATATAGTCAATGTTGTCCATTGTGATATAGTATATCATATTAAACAAACATAATATCATACAACGTATCTTGTAGGTAAAAGTAATACTCTTCTTAAATTATAGTTTTTCGCAATGCCGAAGAAAGGGGATATTCGTAAGTGGAATACAGAAAACATGAAAAAAGCCATACAGGCTGTAAGAGCCGAAAAGATGGGAATACTTCTGGCATCGTAAGCGTTTGGTGTCCTATTTGCAACCTTGCAAAGAGCTGCCCGCAGCGATAAAACAATCGACGAAATATTAGCTATTCCATTGGGACGTAGGCCGGTTTTTAACCGAGATGTTGAATTAGAGCTGGTAAGATATTTGAGAGAAATGGAGGCAAAGTTTTGGGGGCTCACTCGAAGTGATGTGCGTTCGCTTGCATTTCAATTAGCAAAAGGAAATAATATTGAGAACCCATTTTCCATAATCAGGGAATGCGCCGGAAAAGATTGGTTGCGTAGCTTTCTAAATAGACATAAAACGGAAATAAGTTTATGCTCTGCCACAGGTACCTCAATCGAGAGAATCAAAGGATTCAATGTGGAAAATGTGAGCAAGTTCTATAATTTATTGGAGCAGGAGTTTGAGAAGCATAAATTTTCTGCAACTAGAATATGTAATGTTGATGAGACAGGAGTTTCTATCGTGCAAAGTAAGCAGCCAAAAATTTTAGCAGCAAAAGGCAAAAGGCAAATTGGTTGCATGACTACAGCAGAAAGAGGATCTCTCATAACAGTTATAAGCTGCATGAGCGCAGGAGGAGCCTTTGTTCCACCATTTTTCATTTTTCCAAGAAAAAATCCCTCTCCGCTTTTAATGAAACATGCTCCCCCTGGTTCCGATTCTGCTTGTCACATATCGGGATGGATACAAATACCAATATTTACCGCGTGGTTTGATCACTTTTTGCGATTCACTAATCCATCAAAGGAGAACCCAATCTTGCTTATTTTAGATGGCCACTACAGTCATACGCGAAATGTTGATGTTTTGGATAAGGCTCGTCAAAATGGCGTCATTATCTTATCATTGCCACCTCATTGTACACACAAAATGCAACCCTTAGATAAAGCATTTATGGGTCCTCTTAAAACATATTACAATGACGAAATAAGACGATTTATGCGAGAGCAAGGCCGAAAGGTGACACAATTTGATGTAGTTGAGCTGTTTTCAAAGGCTTATCTGAAAATTCAAACGGCACAGATAGCAATTAATGGGTTCAAATGCACTGGTATCTATCCCTTTGATAAAAATATTTTCCAGGAAATGTTGAAAAGCGCAAGAAAAAAGGAAATGTAAAAGACATACCGCATTCACGTAAAACCAAAACACAACGGGCAACCAAAACTGGGGAAACTTCTTCGAGCGAGTCGGAAAAAAGATTGCATCTTCCCAGTTCAGATGAGGAATGTTAGGCGGAAACACCACCTAGTAAGGATACTGCGTGCGCTTTTTGCCACAAAAACTTTGAGACGGATAAAGGAAGTATTGCTTGGGTACCATGTTTGCTATGCGACTTAGTTTGGGCACATAGCAAATGTCTCCCTTAGCGTCAAGCAATATTTGTTTGCGAGTCCTGCCAAACATTTTAAAATTAAAAACAGTACACATTTTTTTGAATCCTTGATTGTTTCTATGTACATACTTGAATAGTCATGTTTTTTTTTGTTCTTAATGAATTATATTACAACAATACAAAATGTCGCTTTTTTGTTTTTAATAAATGTATTATTTAGCAATTCGTTCTTATTTTATTTTTTTTAAGGAAAGCTTATAGGTAATGTGATATAGTATATCACTTTACCTGACATAGTATATCACATTACCCATACATTTTGGCGAAGTCGCTTTTTCGACCATCTATAGTTTAATTGAGTTATCTTTCAAAGTACTTGAGATACCGAAATATCCCTTTGAGATATATTGCGCAATGAAGCAAGGAATAGTATTGCATAATTTTTGTAAGTATTAGTTTATGAAATTTTAAGTAATAGTAGAAAAACTTATACCCATATCACAATACCCAAACTTACTCTACCTATAGGTGGATATTTTATATATTTTGTGTTAATGAGCGCTCGTTTTAGAGATCACTGCACTTTGTACATATGCATGTATGTACATATGTTTTACACAATCCTGCTTGTTTTTGTAAGCCAAAACCCAAGGAGGATTGTGGAATATATGCCAATGCGGCCTTTGACGCAATGTGCGTATCTACATATAGTATGCGGCTATACACTTTTGTATAAATATTTAAATATGTTATAAAAAACTTTTTGTAATATTTATTATTGTATTTAAGTTGTACCGATGTCGATGGGGTATATTTTTCAGTAGATGTTGTATATATGTATATGCGCCCGTATGTAAGTTAACTCGAAACGCAAACCACCAAAATACCAAGTCAGCATTGTCCGCCTAACATCCGCTTCAGGCAATGCTGAACATTAACACCACCCCAGTCCATGACCAACGGCCCGAGTTATGATCCAACGACAAGCAACAACAAACGATACTCACAAGCTACCCCGTAACCGTGGAATCCGCTGGCGCAGCACAAATATAGCGCAAACAAGCGACGACTTACACTACACGCAAGTCGGCGTAATCGTGGGATTCGCTGACACTGCATCTCACAAAACATAGCAACGACAGCAACGACGGCAGCGGCAGTAAGGACGGCTTAGGCTTAGACTTAAGAGTAAGAATGTTTTAGAGTTTAGTGCTGATCGAGCCTGAATAAAGCGCACTAGTGCCTAAAAATAATTGGCGCCCAACCGGGTAAAGAAGATACGAAGGAAGGAAAAACATGTTTCGAGTATTGTAAGTAGAGTGCTTATTAAAATAAAAACATTATGATTTCTTTTGAATTAAAATTAAGTTTTCAAAATAGACGGAAAGGAATTTATTTTAGAAAATAAGGAGCTAATCATAAAATTTTGTGAAACAAATTTTCCAGAGTTTAATAAAAAAGAAACAGTGTAGTCTTTTCTCAAAAACATTGTGTTTAGAAACAGAATTTGTGAAGAAAATTGTAATAAATAACTGAAATTATCTACCCATGTCAACAAAAGAGTGTGAATGATTGATTCGACTATAGGAACGGTTACAAGTCTATTCAATTTTAATTTCCAAGTCTATGAGTGACTAAGAATTAGAAAACCTCTTAGAAAGAATTATTTAACTACAGGTGATCAGTAAAATGGATTCAAATCAGGTAACCGCAGTGGTTCAAGCAGCCGTCTCAAGCGCTCTTGAACAACAAAGACAGACTTTCGAGGTTAAGCTCCAACAATTAACGGAGCAAATGATTACATTGACCACTGGTCAAACGCCAAAAATATACCAACCGGTAAAAATATTACCGAATGTAAAGTGTGACGAACCCCTTGATCTGGTAAAATCAGTACCAGAATTTGACGGGCAAATCAGTACATATGTGTCTTGGCGACAAGCTGCCCATACATCTTACGAAGTTTTCAGAAGTAACCAGGGAAGTTCTAGACACTACCAAGCAGTTGGTATAATTAGAAATAAAATAAAAGCTTCTGCTGATGCCATTTTGGCATCCATCAACACTGTTTTAAATTTCGACGCAATAATCGCGATACTAAACTTTACGTACGCAGAAAAACGACCGATATATTTAATCGAACAACAATTATCCACCTTACGACAGGGTAAGCTATCTGTGCTTCGATATTTCGACGAGGTTGAGAAAATATTAACTCTCCTCACGAATAAAACCATAATGACCCATGAGGATCCAGTATCAGAATCAATTTGCGAAAAATATAGAGCGGACGCTTTAAGAGTTTTTATATCAGGCCTTAAAAGACCTTTATGTGACATACCATTTGCCTCTCGACCTAAGGACCTACCTAGCGCTCTGGCATTAGCCCAGGAGGTGGAGTCAAATAGGGAAAGGTACTTATTTGCTTCAAATTTCGCAACGTCTATTGAAGACCAATATAAACTAGGAATAAACAATAGTTCGGAGAAAAAGATGCAACAGAAACAAAAAAATCCGCATTTTGCAAATAAACAGCACAGAACAAATGATATTAGGACTAACAAGCAAGAACAAATGACCCCCATGGACGTTGACCCATCGGTTTCAAGACTAAGACAAAATGTAAATTGGCGTGGGGAACCATCACAGAGAGCCAACCAATACCAACAACAGAGTCAAAGTAATAGTAGACAGGGTTATAGTTCAAATCAACAGCAGGGAAAACGACAGGCAGATTCAGATAGGGTTACTGGACCAAAGATGCAACGCATTCATACCTTAAATCAAGAAAAGATTAGTGAGGCAACTTATAATCAGGAAGCCGAAGATGAAGCTGAAGATCTCGAAGAGGAGCAATTGAATTTTTTAGGGGGAAGTCCCTACTCCCGTGGAATGATCGAGGAGTAGGTTATCGAGAAAAAAAAATAAAATTATTAGTGGACACAGGAGCTTCGAAAAATTACATCAAACCAATACCTAAGCTAAAAAATATAATTCCAGCGTCCACACCATCTATAGCAAAGCCTTTGCACGGCAATAGTTCTGTAACACAAAAGTGTAGAATTAAGATGTTTGGCGTAACTGCAGATTTCTTTATACTACCAAATATAACAACATTCGACGGCATAATTGGGCTCGATTTGCTCAATCAGGTAAACGCCCAAATAGACCTCAGTACGGGTACAATAAAGCACGATTCTGGAACTGAAAAGCTCTTGTTCCATGAATGTAAAAATTAAAACTTTATCGACATAAAAAGTGAAGAAATTCCATCTTCAGCTCGTGCGCAATTTTGTGAAATTATCAAAAGTAGAAATAAGGCGTTTGCTGACCCTAACGAGTCACTACCCTTCAACACTAATATAATTTGTACAATCAGAACAAAAACCGATGAAGCGGTTTACTCGAGACTTTACCCATATCCTATGGGTGTAGCCGACTTTGTAAACAAAGAAGTGGCTGAACTTCTCGTCAATGGTATCATTCGACCCTCAAGGTCCCCTTACAATAACCCAATTTGGGTCGTTGATAAGAAGGGGGTAGATCAAACGGGAAATAAGAAGAAACGTCTGTGATTGATTTCAGGAAACTGAATGAGGTCTAAGTCGAAGATAAATAACCTATGCCAAACGCAATGGTAATCTTGTCAAACTTAAGAGGTGCACAATATTTTACCACCCTCGACCTTAAATCTGGGTTTCACCAGATCGAGTTAGCAGAAAGAGACAGGGAGAAAACCGCTTTCTCCGTTAACAACGGTAAATATGAATTTTGTCGTTTACCTTTTGGGCTAAGAAACGCCCCAAGCATCTTCCAGAGAGCAATCGACGATGTCCTCAGGGAGCAAATTGGCAAAACCTGCCACGTTTACGTCGACGACGTAATTGTCTATTCAAAAACGGCAGAAGACCATTTGAAAGATATCGAATGGGTGTTGCGGAGTCTCTATGAGGCAAATATGAGAATATCCGCCGAAAAATCGAAATTCTTCAAGACCGAGGTAGATTACCTAGGATTTGTTGTCTCAAGGGGAGGTGTGAAAACAATCCCCGATAAAGTCAATGGAATCAAATGTTATGAGCAGCCAACCACTCTTCGAGGACTACGTTCCTTTCTTGGATTGGCTAGTTACTATCGATGTTTCATTAAAGATTTTGTCAGCCTTGCAAAACCTCTGACTGATATGCTAAAGGGAGAAAATGGCAAAGCAAGTGCCACACAGTCCAAAAAAATTAAAATTCAACTAGCACCAAAAGGTATAGATGGATTTAATAAACTTAGAGAAATTCTGGAATCAGAAGATGTCACGTTAGCATATCCCGACTTCACTAAACCATTTGACTTAACAACCGATGCATCCTCAAGGGGTTTGGGGGCCATCCTTTCACAAGAGAAAAAACCCATTACCATGATCTCAAGAACACTTAGAGATAGAGAAGAGCATTTGGCAACAAATGATAGAGAACTCTTGGCGATTGTATGGGCTCTTAACACTTTGAGGAACTACCAGTACGGTGTTAACCAGTTGAATATCTACACTGAACACCAGCCTCTGACGTTTGCAGTTTCTGATAAAAACCCGAACGCAAAAATCAAACGATGGAAGTCTCTAATAGAAAGCTTCCATGCGAAAATTTTCTATAAACCAGGAAAGGAAAACCATGTCGCTGACGCGTTGTCCAGACAGCACATGAATATGGTAGGAATTGAAATGGAGGCAAGTTCCGACTGCGCCACCATGCACAGTGAGGAGTCACTGACCTACACTACAGAGACGGTGGATAAGCCCGTAAATTGCTATAGAAACCAGATAATTCTTCAAGAAAGCGAAAGCCAGTCAAAACAGACCTTTATAATATTTGGTTGAAAAAGCAGACATGTAATTTCATTTTGCGACGTAGAGTCATTACTAAAAACGCTGCAAGAAGTCACTAATGATGGCGTAGATAACGCAATACATTGCAGCCTACCAGTGTTGGCAAAAATTCAACACCGACTGGTAGAACTTCACCCCAACGTAAGATTCCGTCATACCGAAAAGATGGTTACGGACATCTTCAGCGAAAGTGATCAACAAGAAATTATATTTGCTGAACACAACAGAGCTCATAGGTCAGCGCAAGAAAATGTAAAGCAGATCTTGGCTGATTATTTTTTCCCGAAAATGAATAAAAAGGCAAGGGAAGTAGTAGCAAATTGCCGAATATGTTCAAAGTATAAGTACATTAGACATCCAAAGAAGCATGTTATTGCGGCAACACCGATTCCATATAATCCTGGTGAAATATTACACGTCGATATTTTCTCCACAGACCAGAAATATTTTCTAACTTGCGTCGATAAGTTTTCTAAATTTGCTATAGTGCAGAAAATCGCGTCTAGAACCATCATAGACGTAAAACCACCTATACTACAGCTAATAAACATTTTTTCCAAACGTTAAAACTATATACTGTGACAACGAAAATTCACTTAACTCAAATGCTATAAAATCAACTTTGCTAAATTACAACAATGTGAAAATCGCCAACGCCCCTCCACTGCATAGCACCTCAAACGGGCAAGTGGAACGTTTTCACAGTACCTTAACTGAAATAGCTAGGTGTCTAAAACTAGAAAGAAATCTCGATGACACTGTTGACTTGATTTTGCTTGCCACCATAGAATATAATAAGACAATTCATTCAGTAACCACGAAAAACCAATAGACATCCTTCATCCCAGCTCAGCTAACATTACGGAACTAGTTCGAAATCGTATCGAAAAAGCACAGGCCAGTGATCGCGAATACCATAATAAGGGTGGTCAGAATGTGACGTATAACGTTGTCGACAAGGTCCTAGTGAAAGTTAATCGAAGGCTAGGCAATAAACTCTCAACACTATTTACAGAAGAAGTAGTCGAACAGGACCTAGGGACCACCGTTCTTATCAAGGGGAGGAGGGTCCACAAAGACAACCTTCGTCCACCTTAATTAGTGACTTTATTACTTTAAGTCTTGTTTTTTAAATTACAGGATAATATCGACATTCCTATTGACGACCACTTTAACACAAAAGCTAACTGACTACACCAACTCCAACTACATCCCAATTTTGGACGGAAACGCAATAGTATGGGAACATTACGGTTATTTGACGCACTTTACCAACTTGACACTATATGCAACATTGAACGACGAGACGGCAGGATTTATGGGCCCTTTCCCATTGACACACATGAAGAAAATAGTAGAAGCAGACGTAAAATACATCGAGACTTTACTTCGAACCGTTGCAAACTAGCGACGACTTACACTACACGCAAGTCGGCGTAATCGTGGGATTCGCTGACCGAGCCTGAATAAGCGCACTAGTGCCTAAAAATAATTTGTACATATGTATATATACATATACGCATGTATATATGTTCGCAGTATGAAAAGACCACGAAAAGAGAATTAATAGCTGGATCAGCAAATTCCGCTCCTCCCTTCCTCAGTTGCCGTCCGTAGCGAGCAAAATGTGCCAAAAGTTGAGAAGAAATGAACCATCTTTGTTTTCATTTGAACAATGTTGCCATTGCTCAATACACATATATAGTTTTGTACACATCTAAGTTTTCAATTACAATTTTACGGTATCCTACAATAAAGCGGGCGGTAGAAGCCGTGTTGGCTGATCATTTACATTGCGCTTCCATAAAATAGGTCGTATCGGCTGATTCGGGCCACGGTTTTGCGGAATTCGCTGATTGCGCTCTAATGATCGAAGGTAATTTTCGCAAATTCACTTGTTTGTAGGTATATATATATATACAAGGACAGTCGCAAAAGAAACATAACTTTTTAAATATATCTGTTTCTGGTGGCGCCACCTATTGGTGGGTATATGAAGTAAAGAGTTTGATCTCTTGTTGACATTTCGTAAAAATTTTAAGACAATTGGATAACTACAATCGATGTTATCGATCAAAAGGTGACAGCAGCTTTTGGTCGTCGGCCGTAAAATGCAAAGAGCAAATATTAAATTTTGTTTTAAACTTGGGAAAACGTTTACTGAAACATTTCAAGTGATGAAAAAAGTTTATGGTGATCAGTGTCTAAGCCGTCGTAATGTGCATGAGTGGTTTAAGCGATTCCGAGAAGATCGTGTGGACCTCTGTGACGATCAGAAGTCGGTCGTTTTCAGAATGCAAAAATAAAGAAAATAAGAGAGTTCGTCACACCTGGCCAAACGATTAATGCTGTGTTTTACTTTGGTGTTATGAAGCGTTTTTTTGTCACGCATTCGTCGTGCTTGACCACAATACCGTGAGGCAGGGTCCTTGCGCCTGTTGCACGATAATGTGCCGTGTCATCGGTCGACGCTTGTCACTGATTTTTTGACAAAAAACTCCATATTAACCATTAATCTCTCTCCCTACTCACCTGATCTGGCACCCTGTGATTTTTACCTATTAGGAAAACTTCATTTGCCCATGAAAGGACACTGGTTTCAGGACATTTCAGCTATCCAAAAGGCGATGACCGATATTCTCAAGAGCATTCCGAAAAATTACTTTAAACACTCATTTGAAATGCTAATTGACCGGACTAAACTTTGTATCGGAGCACAAGGAAACTACTTTGAATAAAAAAATATAACTTTTGAAAAATATTAATTTTTTGTTGCTTTTTTTTTGACAGTCCTGCTTCTTTTGCGACAGACCTTGTATATAATTTGTATAAATGCGCCCGTATATACATATGTATGTATATATGTTCGCAGTGACAAGAAACTGTGAAAAGAAAGACAGATCTTTTAATTTTAGATGTATGTATGTATCCATATGTATATATTTTTAAATATACAGATTTGAGTATTGTTAATAGCATACATACGTATTAAATTGGTTAAAGTAGTAAATGAGCAAGTTATGCTCTTTGTATGTTATATACACTCAATCCTTTTTTTACGCGATTTTTGGTTCTGCCACTAATCGCGTAGGAAAAAAATCGCGTAAAAATGGTTAGTTTTCCAATATTAACTAACGAATTGGTTCCGAATATAAAAAAATATCGCGTATAACAAAATATACGCGCAAAAAAATATTCAAAAACATTACAATAAGTTTCAAATTTCAGACTTATGATTTATTCATTCATAACAACATAAAAAATACAAAACAAAAACCATATATAAAAGAGAAGAAAATAGAAAATAGGTAGATTTATTGAAAAAAACCGTTGAATGCTGTTTAATCACTGTCATTATCCGTAGTGGAAATTATTCTTAGCCGCTTATTTTGATGGCCGGCACTGATATCACTAGAATTTGTATCAGAATCAATAGTAAGAACTATGGATTGATGTTCTGATTGACTTAGCATCTCCGACTGAGTTTGCACCATAAATTCAGTTAATTTTGTTTGAATATTCCTCTTTGGACCCAATAAATTCCGATGTAGTTCTTTATATCTTAACATGCAGAGACTCAATTTTTTTTGAAAAATTCGTGCACGTTCGGCATCAGTATCATTTGCTACAAAATAATTTTCCAATTCTGCTGCAAGTTTAAGACCAAGCAAAAAACGAAAAAAAGCAATCGCGTTAAAGTGAGAAATCCGCGCAAAAAAAGGAATTTGCGTTGAAAAAATAGCCGCGTTAAAGTGAAATAGCGTAAAAAGAGATCGCGTAAAAAAAGGACTGAGTGTATATCAAAAAAGTCTTGCGGTATTTTCGCTAGTTGGCGCTGAAAGCGCGTAGTTCTAGTTTTATTCGTCACTTCGGGTCATGCTATACTTTTTGGAAAGCTCATTTCACGCGCTAAGTTTCTTTAAGTCTTTCGTGAGTTATGGCGTCGCAAACACGGAGCAAAATAAAGAGAAAATACGGCATATTTTACAGTACTACTACGATAAAGGCAGAAATGCATCTCAAGCCGCCAATAAAATGTGTACAGTTTATGGACCCGATACAGTTTCCATTTCCACAGCACAACGATGGTTTCAACGTTTTCGTTCTGGTGTAAATCGCTGAATTGGTCGAAAGAGACCAGCATAGTAGCAGCCGTAGCATAGGTAAAGAGCTGGGCATGAGTTATCAAAAATTCATTTCAATTTCAATAAAAAAAAATTCAATAAAAATACCGCAAGACTTTTTTGACAACGCAATATATAATATGCGACATATACAATATAAAAGATATAATTTTAACATATGCTTTTATTGTTTTTTTTTTTGCTTACGATTGCCTTAGCGTATTTTAGCAATCCTGCTTATATTTGATTAAGTATAAGGGGTATTGCTGGAAATTTCTGCAAGTAAATACTTGAATTTTTTATTATTTTCGGGATCAATAATCCGCTATATACAGTACCAAACTGCTTTGTTAGCGGTTTTTCGGTTTTTACCGGAAAATAAACCGAATACCGAAAACAGTTTGGTAACGGTTTTGTTTTCTTTTTTGACCCGAATTTTGGTCAGAACCGCAAATCTATTTTTTATTTTCGAACATATGTACATATACGTATATAATATCTGTGTCGTTTTGTCTTAACATCTTAAGTCTAAAAATCGTGTTTGGAGATATTAACGCCCAATAAAAAGTTTAACTATTATTAAATGAAAATTAGGCAAGTTTTGAAAAATAGCTTGTTTGAAAGTATTGTTTTTTTGTTGATTTGTACGTTTTCTTTTTTGACCCGAATTTTGGTCAGAACCGCAAATCTATTTTTTTATTTTCGAACATATGTACATATACGTATATAATATCTGTGTCGTTTTGTCTTAACATCTTAAGTCTAAAAATCGTGTTTGGAGATATTAACGATTTTGTATAAAATCATGTGTGCTGCAGCTTAAAAAAAATGTTTAGCCCAATAAAAAGTTTAACTATTATTAAATGAAAATTAGGCAAGTTTTGAAAAATAGCTTGTTTGAAAGTATTGTTTTTTTGTTGATTTGTACGTAAAATGTTTTGTAAAACGAAAATAACTAAGAAACGATGTCTTAATTAGACTTAAGATTTTGTTACGTAAGAAAGACTAGAGTTTTTAAAATTAATAAGTAGACATAAGAGCTTCTGTTAAAATTGAAACAAGTAAGTAAAAGGAGGTAGGACGTTTGTTTAATTTTTTTATTGCTTAGAAAAACGATTAAAATTTAAAATTTACAGTCTTAAGTTCTTATATTTTTATTTAAAACGAAAAAAAATCCAAAAAATAAAAGGCAATGTTTAAGTTTTCCAGTCAAGCTTGTAAATGATTGTACTTTATTCTATCGTTGCTTTCATCGTTTTCGGTTAGATCTGGATGACAGTCTAACATATCTTCTGAAGATAAGTTCATATGGAAGCCTCTATAAATTTCATCCACTAGCGGCAGCATAGTAACCGACCAATTTGTCTTTTTCTCCGGAACGCTTTCGCATTAAAGGTGAGTGCCGTGCATTTAGGTTTATCAGCAAACTTTATATGGTCCTTCGAGCCGTACCGGACGGCACAAAGTGATAAACAAAAAAAAAAAAATTACGGTCACGCGTCAATAAAACAATAAAATAATCGCGGTCACGCGGTAAAAAATTAATCACGGCGGAGAAAACGGTAGTGAAAAAGTGAAAAAAAGAAAACAAGCCGGTAGTGACAAAACTTTAGAAAACCAAAAAAAAAAACTTACAAAAAGTGCAGTGGGCCAAACAACAAAAAAAAAAAAATAATTAAAAAAAAAGTGAAAACAAAGTGAACAGGTAAGGAAGGGCTAAGTTCGGGTGTCACCGAACATTTTATACTCTCGCATGGTAAAGTGATAATCGAGATTTCATTATTCGTCATTTAAATATTTTTCAAATACCGTATTTTTGTAAAGTTTTATTCCGCTATCATCATTGGTTCCTAATGTTTATACTTGTATTATACAGAGAAGGCATCAGATGGAATTCAAAATAGCTTTATATTAGAAGAAGGCGTGGTTGTGAACCGATTTCACCCATATTTCGTACATGTCATCAGGGTGTTAAGAAAACATTATATACCGAATTTCATTGAAATCGGTCTAGTAGTTCCTGAGATATGGTTCTTGGTCCATAAGTGGGCGGCGCCACGCCCATTTTCACTTTTTAAAAAAGTGAAAACCTGTGGACAAAGTTTGGAAAACAAAAAAAATAAGGCAAAGCGGTGAAACAAGGAGGAGGAAAGGAAAACCAAATGAAATGTATATGTTGTGAAGTGTGAACAGAACAAAAGTGCAGGTACAAAGAATAAAAGTGAGGTGAGGTGACAAAAGTTGCGGTGCGGTTAAATACACATAAAATACACATATGTATGTATGGTGAAACTAAAAACGAAACCAAGAAAAAAAAAAGTGAGGTGGCAGAAAACACAGTGCTGTGAAAATAATAAAATAAATTGAGACAAAGAGGAACTAAGAAAACACAATAACAACACCAGCAGCAAAAGGACTGTGGAAAGGAAGCACAGGCACAAGCATAGGCACAGGCAAACTTAAATTAAGGCACATACACTCATACAATTTTATCCCCAAAAGCCCCTGGCGGACATGAAAGTGAGTTGTATCGTTTCCTTTTAATATTCATATTTCATAAACATATATGTATGAAAAAAAAAAAGAGGAGAGAAAAGAGAAACCGTTACCAAACTGTTTTCGGCATTCGGTTTATTTTCCGGTAACAACCGAAAACCCGCTAGCAAAGCAGTTTGGTACTGTATATAGCGGATTATTGATTGCCGGTAAATGCTTACCGTTGTGTTATAACACAAAACCTATCCCAAAAACAAAAAACAAAATTTTTTCAAGTATTGACTTGCACAATTTTCCAGCAATACCCCTTATACTTAATCAAGTATAAGCAGGATTGCTTAAAATAAGCTACGGCAATCGTAAGCAAACATAAAAATAAAGGCATATGGCAAAATACCTAATCTTTTATATTATAAATACATACATATATGTATGTCCCATACATTATATTCATATAACATACAGAGAGCATAACTTGCTCATTGTTGCGTCAAGCGACAAGATGTATATGTATATTTAAACCTGAAATTAAAATTAAGAAAAATGAATTACAAAAAATTATAAAATATTGAATTATTTATTGTATACTTACCTTAATTATGTATTCATACTACTAATCTACTACTTACCTTAATACTTACCATAATCTATTACAATATTGAACGAAAAGTTGAAGATAATTATATTTAACCCTTTTTTATACATATGAACATTACCACTAGTTTAAGCCGTTAGTTTAAGATTTAGGCTAAGCAACTAAATGAAATTAGATAAAGAAGCATTGGTATTAGAATCATCGAATCGACCGGACGCGTTTTCATTTATTATGGCAAATTATTTTCGAGACAGGCAATTAGACTTCTTGTTTTATTCACGCATTTCCCAAGTTTATATTTTCGCTTCTCAAAAACGCTTGAGAATTTTCATGGCGCCCGAGCAGGGACTTAGTGCGTGAACTAAAAATATTTTATTGTTTTCGGGTTTAATAACCATATCGTTTCTAATTGCCTGTCAATCTCGGTTTTCGGTGTTCGGCTTTCGGCGAAGTGAAAGTGGTGACCAAAATTAAAAAAAAAAAATAAAATTATTAAACCTGAAAAAACAAAAACAAAAAACAAAGAATAAAAAATAATAACCTTAACTAAAAATACATATAGAAATACATACCTACCTATATGTACATAATGCATACATATATATAGTGGAAGTGACCAAGTTGTACATGGATCGTGATACCTAAATAAAGGAAAAATAAAATATAAAACACAAAACGAGAGTGAGAACAAAAAGAAAAAGTGGCGGAAAAGTATTTAATATTTACATATACGTGAATACTTTGAAAAATAAAGTGGCTAAATAAAAAGCAAATATATATGTGAAACGTGAATTTAAACATAATATAAAAACCAAATATAAATATATGTACATACATACATAAACGTGAAGTGGAGTGCTAAATAAATACTTACCCATATACCTACTATAGAATCAAAAAAAAAAAGAAGGAGAAGGGAAGTATTGTGAAGTGTGTGCATAGACATACGTATATACATAAATATACTTAGCATATAACGAAGGAAAATAAAAAGTGGTACTTACGAGTGTATGAGGTGAATTATTTATGTGGTACAGTGGTGGGCGCAAATAAAAAACGAAAAGTTTCTGCCCTAACCAAAAAAAAAAATATATATATATATATATATATTACAGTTTAAAAAACAGTTTTCTAAACTGTTTAAAGTGCCGCAAAAGTAAAAAACCGGTAAGCCCAAAAACCGTTGGTATCATCCGTTGCTGCCAATCCGTTGCTGCGGTAATTACTTCGTTGCCATCACTTCGCTGCTGCCATCGTCGCTGCTGCCATCGTCGCTGCTACCATCAAACCGCTGCTGCCATCAACGCCGCTGCCGTCGTGGGAATGAGCTGCCACTGTATTCTCTGCAAAAGGGACGTAAGCGCCGGCAAACAGCCTACGCACCAGGTAACGAGTGCGAATTACTGAAAGCAGTGCAAAAAAAAAAAGAAAAGCAAAGTACAACAAAACAAGTGCACTTTCAGTTTTTGGCTCTCCCTTTTTCACTTTATAAGTACATATTGCATTTTATTAATATTGTACATATATGTATATATACAGTGGGGAGCAAAACCGTCAACATGTTTACTGAATGCGACTAAAGGTGCTTATAACTTTTTTTTTACTAGCAGTATCGGCAACATTTATACACCAAAATAAAGATAATAATTCAATTTATTAAAAATAGAAAACAGAACAGCTTTTATTTATTCTTGAACGAAAATATACGATAAATTCCATTTACAAGTCATTTTGACAGTTTTGCACTTATACACTTAGCCCTAAGTTCTTCACAGGGCTTAGTACTTTGTCCATAGACCTTTATTTTTTATTACGCTTTTTTGCGTCTGGGCATACTTTCAACCAAGTTTTCAATAATTGAGTGGGGTATATTTCTCCACTTCGTCTGTACCCGACTCCACAGTTCGTCCATGTTAGAAGGCGGATTTCGATACTTAGCCAGATGCTGCTTAACGTATGCCCACAAATTTTCTATCGGGTTAAGGTCGGGACTTTGTGCTGGCCATTTGAAAGTTTTAAAACATTGATTTTGGAGCCATTCTTGGACAATTTTCGCCGTATGTTTCGGGTCGCCATCTTGTTGAAAAATTATTTCCTCCGCTGGATAGGCACATTCGTCCACGAAGTCAGGCAACTGTGAATTTAGAATATGCAGATATATCTCCTTATTCATTATTCCACTTATTCTAAACAAAGGACCAATATGCCACCACGTGAAGCAACCCCAAATCATCAAACTTCCGCCACCGAATTTGACAGTTTACTTTACCTGTCTACGCTGAAGCTTTTCTTGCGGACGATGCCAAAAATATGCCTTACCATCAGATTGATACCTGTTAATTTTCGTCTCATCTGACCATATAACCATACAAGTACATACTTATACTTATTATTGCGTATATTGTGACTTACATATACGAATTCAAGTGAATAAGGGATTTTGGGATTTTGCGGTAGTCCTTTATTTTGAAATAAAGGTGAAAAAAAAAAATTATTAATTGCAAAATTAAATTATCTCGTTTTTCGCAATTTTTCCGATCCGCGTTTGCAATTATCGGTCGTTTTTTCGCAATTTTTGTCGATTTTCGTTCGGACATTTTCCGATCAAATTACTTTATTGTGCTATTGCTCATTTTGCGCATTTATTGGTTTGGCTTTCGTATACTTGGGAATCGATATTATCTTTTTTTTCGTTTTCGTAACCGATTCCAAATATATTTGTTGCCAGCCTTTATTGCTATTGGTTTGGCTTTCGTATATTTGGGAATGGACATTTATTTTTTCGTTTTCATTATCGATTCTTGATATATCTGTTGCCAACCGTTATAGTCTTTCTTTCGGAAATTTAATTTAACCAACGCAAAATGAGCAAGCCAAAGCCAACTCTCGCAAACCTGTCTCCAAGTAAGGAGTTGACGGACTTAAAATCGTTAAGATGTCAAAGAACGTATTTTGCGCATTAAAACGGGTCTTCTCGAAAAGACTATGTCTTTAGATCCAATAGAATTGGAATGTCGTCTCGATATATTAAATTCACACAGTGAGAAATTAATGAAGTGCCAATCAAAGATTGAAGAAATTGATGAAGACGACATGGCCCGAGGGGAGTTAGAGGACATAATTGTAGAAACAAAATCTATAATTAAAACAATTTTAGCAAAAAGTAGAACGTCTATTGCGGACACATCTTTCGAAACATCTCACAGCTCAAGGCTCCCAAAAATGAATTTGCCGAAATTCAAGGGAGAGTATTCCGAATTTAAAAATTTTATGAGTTTATTTGAGAGTCTGGTTCACAATGATCCAAATATCCCAGATATTGAAAAATTTAACCATCTGGTTAATTGTCTATCTGGAGAGGCTCTGGGTACGGTAAAAGCGTTTCAAATGTCGGATGAAAATTACCCGAAGGCGTTGGCAAGCCTCAAAAAAGTTTACGATAATAAATGTTTGATATTTTTCAACACAATTTCGAAACTTTTTGAGTTGCCAACTATCCAAAAGCCATCGGCACCCTTATTGCGAGCGATGATCGATGAAGTGTCGGCTGTGTATGACTCATTGCTATCGCTGGGCGATGAGAAACAAATTACAAATGCGATTATCATACACATGGTCATGACAAAAGTGGACTCTCCCACCCGATCAAAGTGGGAAGAACAGCTGGATTACGACAAGCTCCCTTTATGGAAGGACTGTGAAGCCAACCTGAATAGAAGATTTCAGCAATTATCAAAAGGAGCGTCATGCTCGAGAACGAAGCCCGGAGCTGCAATCAGCACGAGTCACATGACAGGAACCAAATCGGACAGGACCAAATCGTCGTTAGTAGCTACAAATACAAAGCAGCCTCTTTGCCATCAGTGTAAATCAAAGGACCACTACATATCTGCTTGCCCCACTTTTAAAACTCTCTCTGTGCAACAGAGATTTGAGTATGTCAAATCGGTGCCCTTATGCATAAATTGTTTGCGTAAGGGATATACGGTTTCCAAGTGCAGAGCGGATCGATGTCGTGTGTGCAATCGATCCCATCATACGTATCCAGTATCCCGTTTCCTTTGCTGCTGAATCTCGTCCGCAACCAACAACAACTACACATACATCGAGTATGCCGGATCGGGTAATGTTGGCAACAGCAGTTATTCTGGTGAGGACCAGCTGTGGAGCGTACCTACCTGCAAGAGCCTTACTGGACTCAGGGTCACAAGTCAATTTTATGACACAGGATTTGGCCCAAAAACTGCGGATTCGTCGCCAAAACAGGACCTTAAATATTATAGGAATTGGAAATTCCAGTACGAAAGTCGGGGCCAAATTAAACGCGTTTATTAAGTCACGCGTTAATAATTATGAATTTTCGGCGGAATTCTGGATTTCTGGATGCATTTCGGCTAATCATCCAGACCATACCATTAATGTTAATGATTGGAAAATTCCGCGCAATATTAAATTGGCGGATCCAGAATTCCACACATCCCAAAAGATTGACATTTTATTGGGTGCAGAAACCTTTTTCGATCTGTTAGCGGTTGGCCAAATTAAAATTGGCCCTAATCAACCAACGCTGCAGAAAACTCTTTTGGGATGGATTGTGTCTGGCAAATACGTCAGCAATCTTAGTCCTCCTCCCGAAGCAACTAGCACATTATGCCAAACTGAAGGCGACTTAACGTCCATAGATTCAGTAGTCCAAAAATTCTGGGCTCTGGAGGAACTTCCTTCAGAAACAAATGGCAACAAGTTCACACCTGAACAAAAAGAGTGTGAACAATTTTTCGTTAACACAACTGAAGTATTGCCTTCAGGAAGGCTTCAAGTCAGAATGCCCTTTAAATCTGACCGTAAGTTACTCAGTCACTCCTATGAAACCGCAGTTCGGCGGTTTCAGGCCCTGGAGAGGAAAACATTGAAAAATCCAGAACTTCGTAGAATGTATCTGGACTTCATGAATGAATATAAAGCACTGGGTCACATGAGCCCAACAAATAATAAGATCCCGAGTGAGCCACACTATTTCATTCCGCATCAATGCGTTCTAAGACCCGAAAGCACAACAACCAAATTACGTGTTGTGTTTGACGCTTCGAGTCGTACTTCATCTCAAATTTCATTGAATGAACTTTTGATGGTAGGCCCAACCATCCAAGAAGAGTTGTATTCAACTCTTCTTCGTTTTCGTTTACACAAGTACGCTTTAACGGCAGACATTACTAAAATGTCCCGCCAAATAATGGTGCACGAAGAAGACAGAAATTGTCAACTTATTGTGTGGAGAGAGCATCCCTCAGAGCATATTCAAATTTTTCGACTTAACACCGTAACATACGGCACTGCGCCTGCTCCATTTCTCGCAACACGGTGTTTGCAAATGCTCAGCGATGCTTATACAACTAAATACCCACTCGGTTCATTGGCCATTAAAAGAGACTTTTATGTCGATGACTTATTGACAGGATCTGAAAATTTTGAGTCTCTAGATTTTATAAGAAGTGAAGTGGTTAAAATACTAAACTCGGCAGGATTCACCTTTACGAAGTGGTTTTCGAACCACCCTAAATTTTTCGACAGTGATTGCACTGAAAAGTCATTAAGCTTCAATGACAAAAATTCTACAAAAACGTTGGGAATCCATTGGTTGCCGAAAGAGGATTTGTTTCGATTTGTCCTAGACGACAATTTGAATGATTTGCAAGCCACTAAACGAAACATATTATCAGTTTCTGCTCGCCTTTTCGATCCTCTTGGATTATTAGCCCCACTAGTTACCAAAGCAAAAATCTTATTGCAAAAGCTTTGGATTCAGAAACTAGATTGGGATGAGTCGATTCCATTGCGCCTCGACACCAGCTGGCAGAATTTCAAAGCCAACCTAATGCAGCTTTCAACAATTAGCATTCCTCGTTACGTGAACGTAGAGTTGAGTGCCATTTGCAAACTGCTAGTGGTATTAAATGTATGCTGCTTACTGCAAAGTCTAGAGTGGCTCCGCTGAAGACCAAATCTCTTCCGCGCCTTGAGCTCTCGGCAGCACATCTTCTTTCAAAATTATGGTCAAGAGTTGCGCCTATGTTGAATCGACATTTCGAAAAAATTACATTTTGGACAGACTCCGAAATTGTTTTACATTGGATAAAAACACATCCTTCCTCATTACAAACCTTCGTCGCAAACAGAGTGTCCGAAATCCAAGAGTTGACTGACAAAGTACATTGGCGACATGTGCCAACGAAACAAAATCCATTGGCGACATGTCTCGGGGTTGTAACGTGGACGAATTGAATAATTCAATATGGTTTGGCGGTCCACAGTTCCTCCTAGAAGACCCTGCATTATGGCCAATTAATAACCACTTCCAGCTCTCACCAGAAGACGAAGCATTAGAGAAGAAGAAAAATACATTTACATTAATGTCGACTGCTGAGAAAAACTCAATATTGGACCTTATTGAAAAATTCTCTTCTCATAAAAAATTGCTTCGTGTGGTCGCATACATATTGCGATGGATCAGGCGACCACCAAAATCCTCCAGAGGCCAAGATCTGACTTCAGAAGAGCTAAACTTGAGCTTTCTAAAAATTGCACAGGTGGTCCAACATTCAGAATTTTCGGATGTTATTCAAAAATTGCATAAAGGCACCACCCTACCCGCAAACTTGCAAAAACTCAACCCGTTTTTGCATGAATACTCGGATAAGACGCTGTCGTTCAAATTAATCCGAGTAGGAGGACGCTTATTGAATGCACCTCTCCCATACGATGCCAAATTTCCGCTTTTATTAAATAAAAGTTCGCACTTCGTTACAACGTATTTACGGTTCCTGCACATTCGAAATCACCACGCTGGGGCTAAAGCGTTGGTTGCGCTTCTTCGAGAACGCATATGGCTAATTAATGCCCGAGAAGCTTGCAGTAGAACCGTAAGAAACTGTATACATTTTCATTACAAGCCGAAGTTGCAAAACCAAATAATGGGAAATTTGCCAGTCGAAAGACTTCGAGCACTACGGCCCTTTCTTATATGTGGCGTAGATTTTTGTGGTCCGATATACACAACGTTAAAAATACGCGGTCGACCACTCGTAAAAACGTATATTGCAGTTTTCGTTTGCTTTACTTCAAAAGCAGTACATTTAGAATTAGTTTCGGACCTATCTTCTAATTCATTTATTTTCGCCCTAAAAAGGTTCATTGGACGCCGAGGAATCCCGACGAAGATATTCAGCGACAACGCCACGAATTTCGTCGGCGCCGATCGCAAGCTGCGCGAACTGAAGGAGGCGTTTCTGGCAATGGGTCCAGAACTGAAGAGATTCGCAGCAGACGAAGGGTGCAGCTTCATCTTTATACCACCGCGGGCGCCGCACTTTGGCGGATTATGGGAAGCCGCGGTGAAGTCCGCCAAACACCACATCGTTCGGGTAACCGGCAGCGCGCTACTCACAGCAGAGGAGTTAGCATCAGTGTTGGCCGAAGTGGAGGCCATCCTCAACTCTCGCCCCCTAGTACCTCTGAGCCAAGATCCCAACGACGGCGAGGCGTTAACACCAGCACATCTATTAATAGGATGCTCCCTGCGGGCATTACCCCCAGAGAAGGTGCCAGTGGACCCAGTTCGTTGTTGCGAGAGATGGCAACTTGTTTGCTGTCTCAAGCAACAGTTCTGGCGACAGTGGTCCAAAGTATACCTGACGGGCCTTCAGGAGCGCAACAAGTGGCTGCACCCCAAACGCAATATGCAGCTCAACGACCTCGTTCTCGTCCACGAGGACAACGTGCCGCCGCAGCAGTGGGTACTAGGGCGCGTCGTCGCAACCGTCGAAGGGCAAGACGGCAAGGTGCGAGTCGCAGAAGTAGCAACCAAGACGGGCACGATTAAGCGCCCCATCCAAACTGGCTGTCCTTCCACTGGATATTGAAGGAATCTGATCCTGTCAAGGTGGCCGGTGTTGCGTCAAGCGACAAGATGTATATGTATATTTAAACCTGAAATTAAAATTAAGAAAAATGAATTATAAAAAATTATAAAATATTGAATTATTTAAATTATTGTATACTTACCTTAATTATGCATTCATACTACTAATCTACTACTTACCTTAATACTTACCATAATCTATTACAATATTGAACGAAAAGTTGAAGATAATTATGTTTACCCCTTTTTTATACATATGAACATTACCACTAGTTTAAGCCGTTAGTTTAAGATTTAGGCTAAGCAACTAAATGAAATTAAATAAAGAAGCATTGGTATTAGAATCATCGAATCGACCGGACGCGTTTTCATTTGTTATCGCAATTTATTTTCGAGACAGGCAATTAGGCTTCTTGTTTTATTCGCGCATTTCCCAAGTTTATATTTTCGCTTCTCAAAAACGCTTGAGAATTTTCACTCATTTATTATTTCAACCAATTAATACGTATATTTACTCATATTCATATCAATATTTTTCAAATACACATACATACATATATCTACAATTAAAAATTATTAAATTCTCCTTTCGCGGCTTCTTACCACTGCGAACATATACATGTATAAGTATATGCGGCGCAATATAAAAATATATGTAAGCTTTGCATACTGTATGTGAACGCAGCCTTATAACTGAGTATGTGAACGCAGCCTTATAATTGAGTATGTGAACGCAGCTTTATAACTGAGTATGTGAACGCAGCCTTATAACTGGGTGTGTGAACGATACCGAACAGAAGGAGAGTATGGACAGACGGGATTCATGACAAAGAGAATTATACAACGTACTTTTATTAACTTAATTAGTAATTGAATCATCATTCTAAAATAACTAGTATAATTAACTAAAGTAATACAACGTCGATCTACTAAAGTATTGGAAGTAAAAAACCTTAATTGTCGATTTTTCTAATTTTAGGTTAGTAGTTATAACACATGTGATATAATTTGTTCATTAAAAATAAACATTTCTAATTTTAGATAAATCAATTGGTGTTGTTTTACTCCATTACCATCTGACATACTACAAATCGACAATTGTCAGAGTTCATAGTACGTAGTAGATCATGGAGAGATTACAATTTGAAGTTGAGCTGGCTGCAGACGAAGATCCAAAGAATAACATAATGATCATAAAATCAGTAACAAAAGAGGATGGAACGACATATCTCATGCCGCCAGGTTTTCAAGCAGTAAAACACCACCCTCAACTGATTAAGTTACCAGAATTTTTGAAGATTAAAAAAAAACTTGATGTTGGAGATTGATGAATTTCAGGATACAAAAAACTAAATATTCCCCCACTAATAGAAGTTGAGGTTATACTGAATAACATACTAAAATGCACAGGCATCTATGATCCTGGTTCGAATATAACCTTAATAAATTCAAAATTGATAAAAGTAACAAATTTTAAGAAGAATTACTTTGAAAATAAATTTAACACAATTGGTGGTGGGGGCAAAACAACAGGCTTAATAAAATTAAAAGGAGAAATACTGAATATTAAAAAGGAAATAAATGCATTCATTTGCAATGATAAAAACTTCACTCAAGATTTGCTTTTGGGACTGGATACAATAAAGCGGTTTGGGTTGACCCATGATGGGAATTTAAACATCCAACTTCAGAAAAATGCCAGCGAAGGTGCAAATGAATATATCAGCCACTCTGAAGATAAAAAAAATAGTAATCAAGAAACTGAAACCAAAGAGTTCAAGTCAGAAATATTACATTATGAAATAAATTCCAATGAGGGTATAGACGTGAAGAAATTTGATATAGATACTACACATTTGGAACATGACCAAAAAATTAAAATAAGTGCACTATTAAATGATTATAAACACATATTTGCCAAAGATAAATATGATTTAGGCCAAGTGAAAAACTATGAAGCATTCATAGACTT
Source organism: Bactrocera tryoni (assembly GCF_016617805.1). NCBI lineage: Eukaryota > Metazoa > Arthropoda > Insecta > Diptera > Tephritidae > Bactrocera > Bactrocera tryoni. The sequence goes on along the minus strand of NW_024396366.1, from coordinate 8,907,516 downwards.
GCAAGTAGAGAAATATTGCTCAAAAAGACCATATAGATGCTCTTTAGATGACAAAAACGAAATAGAGAAGCAAATCGAACAATTGCTAAAGAATGGGTTAATCGAAGAGTCTTATAGCCCATTCGCAGCACCAGTAACATTGGCGTTAAAACGTGATGAAGGGAAAAAGTCAAGATTATGTATTGACTTTAGAGACCTCAATAAGATTATTATCCCACAGCCACAGCCTTTTCCTCTAATAGAAGATTTACTGGTAAAAACAATAAACTGTAAGTAGTTTACTACTCTCGATATTAATTCTGCTTTTTGGTCTATACCAATGAGGATCAGTGACAGAGCAAAGGCAGGCTTTGTTACACAAGAAGGGCACTATCAGTGGACTTGCCTCCCTTTTGGATTGAAAACATCACCTGCTATATTTCAAAGAATTCTCACTAATATAATAAAAAAACATAAACTATCAAATTTTGTGATGAACTATATTGATGATATTATGGTGTTTTCGAAAACGTTTAAGGAACATTTGGAGCATTTATCAAAACTGCTGGATGCAATTACTGAGGAAGGATTCCGTCTGAAGCTAACAAAATGTAAATTTGCAGCAAAGTCAGTAAGATTCTTGGGACATATAGTAGAAGGTAACAAAATTACACCCTTAAAAGATAACCTCAGATCTATAGCGGAATTCCCAGCACCACAGAACAAGAAACAAATAAGACAATTTCTGGGTAAAGTAAATTTTTATAACAAGTATATTCCTAATGCTACAATAACTCTTGACCCAATACACAATTTACTTAGAAAAAACATCAATTTTGATTGGTCAGCTGACTGTGAAAAAGCTTTCCAAACAATAAAAAAATATTTATGCTCTGCCCCAATTCTAGCTATTTTTGATAGAGAAGCACCAACATTTATTTACACTGATGCAAGTATAAAAGGAATTGGTGCAATACTCAAACAAACACAGAAATGTGGAGAAATCAAACCAGTGGCATATTTTTCAAAAAAGTTACATGAGTCACACAAAAAGAAGAAAGCAGTATTTTTAGAGTGTTTGGCCATTAAAGAAAGTTTAAAATTTTGGCAACATTGGCTAATAGGAAACTCATTCACAATTTATACAGATCACAAGCCATTAGAAAATTTAAACATAAAGAACAGAACAGATGATGAACTAGGAGACATGACTCATTACCTATCACAATACAACTTTGTAATAAAATACAACCCAGGTAGAAGCAATACAGAAGCGGATTGCTTAAGTAGAAATCCTGTGTATGAGAGCCACGAAAATGAAGAAGATAAGTTGAAAACAGTAAATATTGTAAGGATTGAAGAAATATTAGAGGACCAGAACAGAAACCCTACCTTAAAAAACAAGCACAGTTTCACAAAAGAGAATGGTATATATTACAAACGGAACAACAAGAAAAAAAAAATCATTTTGTCCGAAGACTACAGTAAGGTGTTAATAAGAAAGGTGCACGAACATTTGTGTCATGTGGGTATAAATCAGATTGAGTCAAAAATAAGACCTTTTTACACAGCACCGAACCTTCTAGATAATATAAAGTTGATTTGCCGTCAATGTGAAGTCTGTATAAAAAACAAGTTAAGACTAAATAGAAATTACGGACTCATGTCACAATTAGGACCTGCAGAAAAACCATTCCAAATCATGTCCATAGACACAGTAGGAGGATTTGGTAGCAACAGGTCCTCAAAAAGGTATCTTCACTTGCTAATAGATTATTTCACACGTTATGCTTACATTTCATGCTCAAAGACACAATTGACTAAGGACTTTATAAAACTGGTAGATCAAGTAATCAAGGACAATAAAGTTCAGATATTACTCTCCGATCAATATCCAGCACTGAATTCAAAAGAGTTTAAAAAATATTTAAAAGATCACTCTGTTAATTTAATTTTTACAGCCGTGGATTCTCCTTTTTCAAATGGTATAAATGAGAGGCTGAACCAGACACTGGTAAATAGGATTAGATTTGCCTTGAATAGCAAAGAAAATAGAACAGCTTGGACAACCGTGGCAATGGATTGCGTTAAAGCCTATAACTCAACAAACCACACAGTGACAGGTTATTCGCCTCTATATCTTTTAAGTGGAGAACCAACCGATGTACTACCAATGGAACTAAAGATAAAACAAGTGGAACCAGGGGAACTGGAAAAAGACCGACTTACAGCATTTCTCAGATCAAAAAAATCACATAAATTGAACAAGGCCATCTTTGACAGAAATAGAATAGATTACAAGTTTCAAAAAGGCGATATGGTTTACATAATGGACTGCAATAAGTTAAACAGATGTAAAGTGGATGAGATTAGAATTGGCCCATTTGAGATCGAAGAAATGATATCAGACTCACTATGTAAAATCAACACTGGGAAGAAGAAAAAATCCTTGGTACTGTACCATGTGACAAAGCTCATTCCCCAATTTGATTCTGAAATTAACCTCGGTTAAGTTCAAATTTTAGGGGGGGGGGATGTAAGCTTTGCATACTGTATGTGAACGCAGCCTTATAACTGAGTATGTGAACGCAGCCTTATAATTGAGTATGTGAACGCAGCTTTATAACTGAGTATGTGAACGCAGCCTTATAACTGGGTGTGCGAACGATACCGAACAGAAGGAGAGTATGGACAGACGGGATTCATGACAAAGAGAATTATACAACGTACTTTTATTAACTTAATTAGTAATTGAATCATCATTCTAAAATAACTAGTATAATTAACTAAAGTAATACAACGTCGATCTACTAAAGTATTGGAAGTAAAAAACCTTAATTGTCGATTTTTCTAATTTTAGGTTAGTAGTTATAACACATGTGATATAATTTGTTCATTAAAAATAAACATTTCTAATTTTAGATAAATCAATTGGTGTTGTTTTACTCCATTACCATCTGACATACTACATATATATATAGAAAAACGAGTGAACTTGAGAAAATTACCTGCGGTCGGTTAATTCTCTTTCGTGGTTTTCTTCGTACGAACATATATACATATTTACATACATGCGTATATATATATGCACATCGATCGACATCGGGTACAAATTATATAACAAAAAGATTGTTTTTTCATAACAACTTTCTTTTCATAATTAAATATTTGTACAAAAGTGTTTTGTCTCATATGTAGATACGCTCATTGCTTCAAAGTCCACATTGGCATATATTCCGCGATACCCCTGGGTTTTCGTCTAACAAAACCAAGCAGGATTGCGTATAAAATACTATATTCAAAGTCCACATTGGCATATTCCCGCAATACCCCTTGATTTTTGAGCAACAAAAACAAGCAGGATTGCATAAAAAACCAAAAGCGTAATACATATGTACATACATGCATATGTACAAAGTGCAGTGATCTCTAAAACGAGCGCTCATTAGCACATAATAAATAAAAGATCCACCTAAAGTATACCTTTTTTTTTTGTCCCTATAGGACATTTGGACATAATCAATATATATAAGAGAAATACACACAGAAAAATAAAATAATATATTTCCGGTCGTTAATAAATAATTAAATCAAATTTAAGCGATTAATTATTTATTTCATTTGAAAACTCTTATTAACGTAAAAGAGTTGGCGATTACAGATATTATCAAATACGTAAAGCGTTATTTATATCAATTTCGTTTAAAACTCTTATTTATTTGAAAGAGTTCTCGTCTGATCATATAAATAATTGCATATATATACTAAAATATTTTTAAAATCTCGGTTTATCAAAAAAGCCATTGGTTTTATTTATTTGTTTAAAACTCTTACATACAAAAGAGATGTTGAATAAATCTCATATACGAAACTTTTTCTAATCAGCTACAAGTCTAGTTTTCACTAAGACGTTTTGATTTATTTATATATCTTTTAAATTAGCTCAGACTCAAAGGAATCTAAAACAACTCAGTTGCTAAAAGTTCCAAAGATGATTTCAGACGAAAAAAGTCCGTGTACACCGGCTGAAGCTACACGCTCAAAGCAAGGTCCTACAAAACTAAAGAGGGGTAAAGATATTTCTTATACAAAATTCATTGCTGAGAGTGACAGTTTGATACAATACTGCACTCGGTTTTCATCTTCACCGATTCAAGACAATTCTGAATCGGTCTTAGAAATCAAAAATGATAATTTAGACAATTTCTGGACACGTCTCCAAGCGGCATATGACGCAATCGTAGAATCTGACGACTCAGATTTACCGAAAAATTTTAAATCCTCGGCATACACCAAGTATGAACACTGCCTAGACCAGTTCGAAGACACAAAGGCAATGATTTCTGATCAACCAAAGCTTTTAAGAGCAATTGCACCTACTCCACAACCGAGAGTAGAGCTGCCACAAAGACAAGCCCAAGAGGCAAGTTCAGGCATTCACCTTAAAGTGCCAGTATGCGACACAGATATATTTCATGGTGGTTATGAACAGTGGCCGTCCTTCCGGGACATGTTTACAGCTGTGTACATAAATCATCCTAAATTATCACAAGCGCAGAAGTTGTATCACCTCAGATACAAAACCAAAGGTCAGGCAGGCGTAATAGTCAAACAGTTCGCTCTCAATGACGAAAATTTCAATTTTGCTTGGGAAGCTCTTAAAGCACGTTACGAAAACGAGAGAATATTGGTCGACAAGCAAGTGACGATACTAATGAATTTACCAAAAATTCAGAAAGAAACCAGTGAAGAATTCATAAAGCTTCAATCCACGGTTTCAAATTGTTTGTCCGTTTTATCGACACAGAATATTCCCACAGATAGTTGGGACCCCATTCTGGTAAATATTTGCACAGCTGCATTACCAGAAAAATCGTTACTTTTGTGGGAGCAATCGCTCTCATCGCGAAGAAAGCGCCCAACGTGGCAGCAAATGAAAGAATTTCTAACTACCCAATATGAAATAGCAAAAAGGGTAGATAAAAAACTAGTCAGAACTAAAAACGTTCAAAACGACCTCAATAGAAGCTTCAATAGACCCCAAGCAAGTAGCCACAATAATTCAAATTGAAGCTTTTTTAAAAATCAATCGTTCACTTCTGAACAATATAAGCAAACGTCATGCGAACTTTGTAGAGGAGGTCACAAACTAAAATCATGCAAAAAATTCAAAAAAATGAATGTTAGCGATCGGAACAATTTCGTAAGAACGAAAAAATTATGTACCAACTGTCTGTCACATGCGCATACGCTTAAAGATTGCGAAAGCAAATTTAATTGCGTTTACTGCCATAAAAGACATCATTCAATGTTACATATAACAAATTTTTCCAGCTCACCCCCGAACAATGCAAACGTAAAACGAGCAACAGGATTAGTTGCCACAACAAATTCTGATAACTGCCAAGAAGCACCATGCTGCTCAAAGGCGTTGAAAACCCAAACGCTACATAGCGAAAATCACAGTAGGGTACTATTACCCACAGCAGTTGTCTCCATCGAACACCGAGGAGAACTGTTTAAACTCAGAGCCTTAATAGACCAAGGATCACAACGATCATTTATAGCGTCTCAGGGCACAAAACAGGCTACAGTTACCAACAAAACTGGCCAACTTTGAAATCACGGGAATGTGCGGAAGAGTTGTTCAAAACTCAAATAAAATCTGCCCCATTACCCTCTTTTCCCCCAAAGCGGATAAGCGCATACAAGCAGAAGCTATTGTCTTACCGCAATTAACCAACATGCTACCAAGCTATCATATAAATAGCAAGCATTGGCAAAAGATTTCACACCTAACGCTAGCAGACCCAAACTGCAACACACCCGCTCAAATAGATCTTCTATTAGGCAGCGATCTCATACCACAGATAATACTCGAAGGTATTGAGAAAATTACTAATACACTTCTGGCGCAAAATACCATTTTCGGATGGGTCCTAAGTGGACTAGTTGCGGAACCAGTCACAACATTGACAACTCAAGTTGAGGAAGTCTCAAATGAGTACCTCAATTCACAATTGAGAAAATTTTGGGAATTAGAAGAACTCCCCGCCATATCAGTCACAACCCCTGAAGATCAGTATTGTGAGGATTTTTACAAAGCCACAACTACCAGATCAGAAAACGGTCGGTACGTCGTACGACTACCATTTAGGCAACAATTTCCTAACACACTCGCCTTTGGTCACTCTCGCACCTCTGCAATACAGCAGTTTCTAAGTATGGAAAGAAACTTACTTAAAAAAGGTGAACTCAAATCAGAGTATGATGGTGTGTTAAAAGAATACCTCCATTTAGATCTCATGGAGGAAGTAACCCCAAGGGAGAAAATCGTCAACGGCAAATACTACTCCTTTTATCTGCCACATCACGCAGTAGTGAAGCCAGACAAAAAAACAACAAAAGTAAGAGTTGTTTTTAATGCCTCGAAAACCACTAGTTCAGAGAATTCCCTGAATGATATCCTATATACGGGACCCACACTCCAACCAGATTTAATGCTTCTGATATTAAACTGGCGTATATTCAAATACGTATTCAATGGGGACGTTGAAAAAATGTATCGGCAAATAGTCGTACATAAAGACGACCAAAATTTTCAACGTATTATGTTCCGAAGATCCCCCACCAGTCCTTTACGCGACTTCAAACTAAAAACAGTTACATTTGGCGTTAACTGTGCACCATATCTAGCCATTCGAACACTCCACGAATTGGCAGACAACACAAAGTCAGAATTTCCTCTGGCAACTGAAGTGTTGAAAACTCAAACGTATGTAGACGATATTCTGTCTGGAAGTCACACTCTTCCACAAGCATACGAGGCCTTATCACAGGTAATAAAAGCCCTCAATTCCGCAGGGTTTCCATTAAAAAAGATTACGGCAAATCACCCAAATATAATCAAAAATATTCCAAACGAAAATTTGTTGGACACTAATTTCCTTATATTCGAAAAGGAAAGTACAATAAAAACATTAGGCATCCAATGGAATGCGATTTCGGACCAGTTCTCATACACGACAGAGTCCATATCCGCATTATCAGCCATAACGAAAAGACAGATTTTATCCTCGGTGGCAAAACTTTTCGACCCCGCAGGATGGCTTTCGCCAATTATGATCCAAGCGAAAATCTTAATACAAGAACTATGGCTAGATTTAACCGACTGGGACGAACAAGTGAAACCTCTTCGCTTAGAAAAATGGTCCCAGTTCGCAAACAATCTGAATGATATTTCTCAGATACAAATTCCACGATGGGTAAACTACTCCCCCGAACACAAAGTCGAATTACATGGCTTTTGTGACGCCTCAGAAAAGGCATACTGCGTTACTATCTACGTGCGCACGCAAAGTGACACCACGACCACAAGCCACTTATTAGTAGCAAAAGCAAAGGTGGCACCTTTGAAAACTATAAGTCTCCCACGACTTGAGTTATGTGGCGCACTACTACTTTCAAAATTAGTAGCCATGGTACAAATGCATTTAAATATGACAAAATGCAAACTACATATATATGTGGTCCGATTCAGAAATTGTACTAGCCTGGTTGGAAAAACCACCACATGCATGGAAGACGTATATTTCTAACCGAACGTCTCAAATTCTTGACCTAGTGGGATCAGCCACTTGGCGTCACGTAGCGTGTGCTGACAATCCTGCCGACCTAGGTACAAGAGGGTGCAAGCCACTGCACCTTGCCACCACCACCCTCTGGTGGAATGGCCCCCGTTGGTTGATAGAATCTCCTCCTTTCACACATTATTGGATGATGCCGACATCCTTGAACGATTTTCATCGTTTCCAAGAGGTCTCAGAGTAGTTGCTTATATGTTCAAATTTATAGAACAACTCAAAAGCAAAGTTAAGGGATCACATAATTTCCCATGCAACACAGTGACGCACCTAGAGTTACAAAAGGCAAAGGTCGCACTAATTACATATACACAAGCGCGCTGTTTCAGCCGCGATATATCGCTACTAAGAGAATCGAGGCCGATTGATAAAAAGAGCTCACTCTTAGTCCTCAACCCATTTCTGGACACGAAAGGTCTGCTTCGTGCCAATAATCGGCTTGCTAATTCGAGCCTAACATATAACGAACGCCATCCCATAATAATCCCAGAGAGGTCACCATTTGCCACACTGTTCCTCCACTACATCCACATCTTAATGCTACACGCCGAACATCGTGTCATGCAACAGATGGTACGCCAGGAGTATTATATTCCCCGTCTTAAGCCGCAAATCAAGAAGTGCATCTTCACGTGCAAGATTTGCACTATGCACAAGCAGAAGATGCGAACGCAGATTATGGCAGCACTTCCACCGGAACGCTGCAATTTCGCTCTGCCTTTCACCACAACAGGTGTTGATTTTGCTGGGCCTTTCCAGGTAAAGGCGTCCATGTTAAGGTCTCCCACTCTCATGAAAGGCTATGTGGCTGTCTTTGTATGTTTCACGACAAAGGCATTACATCTTGAGCTATGTAGTAATCTGACGACGGAGACTTTTCTTGCGGAATTTGCTCGCTTCGTCGCTCGACGTGGCTACCCATCAAAGATCATGAGCGATAACGGCAAAACCTTTATTGGAGCTCAACGAGCCATAGAAAAGCAATTTGTGGATTTTTTCAAACAAGTGTCATCCGACATCGTTCAAAAGTACGCCCCTCAAGGTATCAATTGGCAATTTATACCCCCAAGCGCTCCTCATATGGGCGGTTTATGGGAATCAGCTGTAAAAAGCTTCAAAACCCATTTCAAACGGGTAGCTGGAAATTATAAATTCAATTACGAAGAGTTCACGACGTTATTAAATCGAATTGAAGCCGTTATCAATTCACGGCCACTCACAGTATTATCGCAAGACCCCTCAGATTTCACCGCCTTAACTCCTGGGCATTTTCTAAAGGGAGCACCCATCCTGGCCATTCCTGAGCCAGGCGTGGAGTCGCTATCCCTATTAAATCGATGGGAACGAATTAAGATTCTCCATCATGATTTCAGCCGCCGATTAAAGGACGAATACATAAAGGATCTCCACAAAAGATACCGCTTGAAGACTCTTGAACAAGCGCCTAAACTTGGAGACTGTGTCCTCATTCACGATGATTGTCTACCCCCCACCGAGTGGCGGCTCGGCCGCATAGAAAAGCTACATTATGGCTCCGACGGTCACATACAGGTAGTGGATCTCCGTACTCAAAACGGAACACTAACCAGACCGCTCGTGAAGCTGTGCTTTTTACCAACCACCGACGACCGCGAATCCGAAACCCGAAAAAACCGAGCCGATAATGTCGCGATATAATAAAATCACTAAATTAAATACGAAACCCAAATGAAACCAATAAAACACGAGAAAGTACGCAAATAACAACCCGTTAAAAAATAACAACCGTCAGAAAATAGCAAACCGTACATCACAATAACAAACCGTAAAGAAAACGAATAAAAAATGGTCGATCCATACGACGACCCATTCATGCCACATATAGTGGCACGATTGCCAATATCTAATTGTATGACAGATTTCTAATTGACAATCTCATTTATACATAGATCACCATGGATGTAGATACACCAGTCGCAACCACACCAACAGCTCGGGCTACCAATGCGCCACGCACCGTGCCTACTCCAGCGCCCCGAACTATGGTGGCAACGACGCCGGCAACTGCACCGGCAACAACGCCGACACCTGTACCGGCAACCGCGTCTGCAGCGGTCCTTCAATCCGCACCTCGTGGTGGCACTCGACCACCACCAACACCATCACGCACCACGGAGACCCTAAGGTGCCCCATCTGTCGGCGCCCACATCGCCTGCACCATTGTGGCATATTTAGGGGTATGCGACCCGTGGAACGGCAGCAAGTTGCCCAGACCCACGGGCATTGCCATAACTGCCTGTCACATACCCATGGGACTGCAGCGTGTGAGTCACGAGGGCTGTGCCAAATATGCCACAGGCCGCATCACACGCTGCTACATCGTAGCGCGGCACGCGAAGTGAATCGGCCACCCATCCAGCGCGGCCGCATACCCCGCTTCCAATCCGCAGCTCGTAGCGCGCCCTAGCGAAGCGGAACCTCGTTGCGGCGTCGGCAGGCGGGACCACCACCTCGTCGGTCTACGGGGCTGAGCAGCGTTGTGGCAACGCTGCAACAGCTGCAGCGCCTTTCGTTTAGGGGGGCCTGGATGGTTAAATGAGCTTCTGCGCCCCCTCTTAATATACCACATCTACACCCCACACATACACACTATATTCCACACGTCATCTTTCATCCCATACACACCATATTCAGCACGGCATCTTTCATCCCACACACACCAACTCATCATCATCTACACCACACCTTTCATACCACACACGAGGACACCAAACACAATCAACAAAAGGGACTGGCGGACGGCGCCCAGCCTCTTTTCTGGATCAATCCGTGTTCGCATACGCAACCGACCAATTTGTCTTTTTCTTCGGAACGCTATCGCATCAAAGGTGAGTGCCGTGCATTTAGGTTTGTCAGCAAACTTTATACAAACTGAACGATCGGAATTAAGTTCTTGTATGGAAAACTTTCACAATGTAATCTCCGAAAAAATTGTTCAGATCGGATTACTATAGCATATAGCTTCCATACAAACTGAACACATAGTTACTTAAATAAATGCACCTGTGAAGGGTATATTAGCTTCGGTGGAACCGAAGTTAACGTTTTTTCTTGTTAGTGCTAATTTTTATTGGTGCGACATAACAATTTTTTAAATCTTTTATTTTGACGGAATTGATTCCTCGCTTTTTATATTAATGCACTTGAAAGGATCACCTTCACCTAATGATGTTTTAAAATATATTTTACCGTATTCCTTAGTAAATCTGAACCATTTAATGTCATGCCAATTGAATTTTTCACCGTTGTCATCCACTTTACGCCAAGTAAATACACTTTTTGATGCGAAGGCAAAATCATATATGTTTGATTGATCCATTTCGTTAACTAAAAATTTTTTCTTCACTCCGACTGTTCTTATAAATTGGTACCAATCACGGGGATGATGGATTTTTATTGAAGATTTATTTTTCTTTTTCTCTATAGCAGCGTGGTCACTATCGCACTCCATGTGTGTGTGTCCAGGGACCATGAATTCATGATCTATAATGCTTAAATTGCTTTCTAGTTGCATGAAAATAGCAAACATACATAGTTGCAACGAAAGAGTTTTTGTTTTGGCCGGGGCAGCAATCACTGTAGAAAACAATATAATTTACGTTTGCATTTAAATGCAGTAAATGAGTAAACACGCATGAAGCTATTTCGTTTCCACTTCTTTTAGCTATTGCTTCATGCCACATGTAGCATTTTGGTTGATTTGTTGCACAGCTATGTATGGTAAGGTTAAAGGTCCATAAAGGCCTTTTGTAGAATGACAGTGAAGGTCTCAACAGAGGTTTGGGAAGGCACTGTTGAAGATCGAAATAAAACACTTTTAGTTTATTATCATTTAGAGATTTTTCTTTATCGTTTTTTAGCATCATAAGCGTGTTGTGCTGTATTGAGATGTTCAGTCTGCTCTATTTTTAGAGATTCAAGTTCCTCTGACTTGGCAACTTGAATTTTACATTAAAGCAAATCACATTTGTGGCAAGTGTCAACTTTAGGTTTTTTAAATTTTAAATCGAGTGTCCCAGAGAGTTTAGCATATTTTGAAAGCGACACGGAATGGTTGTATTTATCTTTATAAAGGCGATACAATTCAGCTACCGACAAATCAGTCGGTAGATAACGCTTGGAAGTATCACGGCGAGTGTAGTGCGACTCATATAATGGAAAGCTTTTTATGAAGTCTAAAATTTCTTGCTCTCTTGCCCGAGAAAGCTTTTTAGAGCACGAATGTTTTCCACGCAAAGCTTCACTAACTCCTCATTCAAGTTTTGACTTCACAACTGTTTTTATGAACTGCTCGGTCTCGGACAACGTGAATCTGAAGCATTTTTGGCAAACTGAAATTCTATTACCACTAATCTCCAAAAAATATTAGTAGCAATTCGGTCTACTTCGAGGATTTCTTTCGTGTTTTACTCGTTTTACAGTGTTAGTTTCCTGAATTTCAATTAAGCCAGCGACATATGCCTTACTTAAGTTATAGGACCCTTGTTTCCAGTATTGTTTGTGAATGATTTGCTATTCCTCGTATGTTATTCTATCAGCGCATCTTTTTCTGCAAGATTCCAGCTGGCGCACAATACGAGCAGGAATAGTTTTTCCAGATGCCGAAGCATAACTTTCCCTGAGATTCCTTGATTCTTTTCGCGAGGTTTTCTTTGCAACACTTTCCGAATATTCCTAAATTTAAATTTGTATTATTACTATCCAATAAATCAGTTTAGTACTTACAACTTCGCTCTCTAAATCTGAGCTTGAAGCAGTGCAATTACTTATATCAAAATTTGGATCAACAACCGAATCATCACTAGAAAAATCAACATTACTCATATTTCGCCTCCTTGATAGTTTTAATTTTATCATAAGCACTTATATCCATTTAAGTTATGAAAATCCGAAAATCTATTTTTAACATAACGGTTTAAGTAAACATACCATTTCTTATTATATTAAATTTGTTGAATATTTTCTAGTAAATATTGAGTTTATGTTGACATAAGAGGTTATAACCGATACGGCATCTCCAAAACTATGGCTTACGTAAGATATTATGTCGTATGAAATATACTCAAAAAGAAAGGACGTTAAAAAGTAAATCGTGACAACTTTTTCTAAAATGGTGGAATTGAATAGCAGAATATTACGACCTTAACTTGATTTTGACTTAACTCGACTTAAGATGTTATAACATATTTCCACAGATATATAAATATTGATAGGAAACGATACAACTCGCTTTGATTTCCGTCAGGAGCTTTTGGGGATAATACTTGTATGAGCAGAGAACGTGTATTATAGAGAAGGTTCACGATGTCGAGAATTAAGGGATATTTTAATTTTGGGATATTTACTGTTTTGGATGAGTGCATTTCACCACAGAAAATTATTAGCGCATTTCACCACTTAACATCAGGGGACATGAAAATAGCAGAATTGAGCATTTTCAGTGTTACATGAGAAAAATAATCATAGTTTCAATGTTAAGGAATGTACGCTTACAGATTCCCTTTTTTACTATGCGCAAACGATGCTGCATATAATTTATAGATCGGTATACATATGTACATATATTTGTTATGAAAGCACATAAGTGTGTACATACATACATATGTATGTATATATTTTAAGATTGAGCTATTTTATGATGAATTCCATAAAATCTTTGCAAATATGTAATTCAATAAGATTTGTATTACTACCTAAATATGCATTTTATATAGGTTTGGTACGACATACATATGTATATTTATATACTTAAATAAATATTTGCTTTGGTCATTAAACTTTTCGATATCATATTAAAAGACCAAGCGGTCGCACATTTGTCCATATACTATAATTATGTGTGCATGTAAACAAATATGACAGACCATACGCATAATGTTTGTAAATTTGTCTATATGCAACATATGAGTTAACACCGGAAATGTTACAAACAAACCAATAACTGCCGACGTCAACATCCGCCATGCGCCGCAAGTCAGCAGAAACAAACAAGTGGGAACAACATCCGCTATGCGCCGCAAGTCAGCAGAAACAAACAATTGGGAACAACATCCGCTATGCGCCGCATAAGTGTACGTTAAACAAAAGTGCTAACGCAAGTAGATTTAGGCAATATTAAGAATATGTTAATTGTAAATTAAGTTTTTAGTTGTTATTTGGATTTTAAACAATAAAGGTCAATTTGACCACAAAATAATTTTTTACGACTTTGTAACTAATAGAGAGTGAGCACTTGGAGCAAGACGGTGATCCATTAGTATCCAGAAGGAGAAAAGGACCAAATCATCATTGCCAGCCACTATGAAGCTGATCATAATGTAAGAAATAGGTTAAGATTGTGAAAAATTGTAGAAACCAAAATAAGTTAAAAGAATTCAAAAGTTTAAAAGAGTGAATATATGTGTATGTATTTCCATTTAATATCCTTCAAAACAAAAATTGTTTTAAAATTGTGAAAGTTTTTAAAAAGAATCAAGTGAATTGCTATACAAAAAGGAAATATATTTTTCTCTTCCTCTCACGAAAATTAGTAAAAAATAAGTTTATATTAAGCAAATTTAACAATAATACAAAATCGTTCATAATATAAACAAATCAAATAAAATAATTCTTGTACAGCCTATAAAAAAAAAAATATTTTTAAATATAAAAATAACATTAATTATCTCTGCGATTCCGTAGCCAACTCAGGAGTTGACCGGACCCTCTAGAGTATAAATCAAATAATACAAGGCTTGTAATAAATCAAATAAAATAAGGCTTGTACAGCCTATAAAAAAATATTTTTAAATATAAAAATAACATTAAATATCTCTGCGATTCCGTAGCCAACTCAGGAGTTGACCGGACCCTCTAGAGTATAAATAACCCGTTCCTAGAAAGGATAACATAAATTTTCTGTAACATAATCATAAAGGACCTCTCCAAAAATGGCTAACCCAAACAACCTGATTAGGCCATCATTGCTAGGGAATGCTGCTCCCACTGCTACAGCAGGACCTTCGGCTCCGGCTAACCAAATTTCGCCAGAATTGGTAAACATAATTAAAACTATGGTAGCCCAAGCCCTAGAAACGAATGGACCCAACTTAGTTCAAAGTGTTCTTAATAACACAACAAATCCCATAGTAACCGATCAGACAATAGACGTACAATTTCAGAATAACATGAACGAGATGGATAAAATACCAGATGTAGTACGCTCATTACGAGAATTTTCAGGAAACTCTTCAGAGTTTAGCTCCTGGAGGAAAAGCGTAGAACGCATTTTGAGGATATACGAACCCTCAAAAGGCACTCCGCGCTATTTCGGTATTTTAAATGTAATACGAAACAAAATAATCGGAAAGGCAGATATTGCACTAGAGTCCTATAACACACCATTGGACTGGACAGCAATCTCTCCCTGTTTAACTACTCATTACGCCGACAAACGGGACATTGGTACGCTAGAATACCAAATGACTTGCCTCATACAAGGTAGACTGACAGTGAACGACCAAAGGTATACGCACATTTATCACTCATATTAAACAAAATAGGCTGCATGGAAGTTGGAGAAGAAGCAGTACAGTTGTTGACAGAAAATTATCGTTCAAAGGCCCTCGATACTTTTGTCAGAGGACTTTCAGGCGATCTACCTAGGCTTCTCGGTATTAAAGAACCAAAGAGCTTACCTGAAGCCCTACACCTATGCCTAAAGCTCGAAAACCAGAATTTTAGAGCCTACCACGCAAATAATCAATTTTTTAACGCGCCGTCAACATCTCGACAACAGGGCTTTACCCAACAAAATTCACGACAACATTTTACCCAACCAAGATATTCCCAACCACAAAACCAACAAGTTTCACAGACAAAATTCCAACCTGAACTAGCTTATCTACCGCAACCTTTGACAAATCCTAACCCATACAACTATCAACGCGCACAACAAAATTATTACCCACCTAATATTCAGAATTCTATAAACCAGAACCCAAATCAATTTAACCAGCAATATAACCAACAAACCCACACTCCACCAAGACCTCCTAAACCACCTCAACCCATGGACGTAGATGTGAGCCTGCGGACAAACGCGATTAATTATGCAAACAGGCCAAACCCTAAAATTATTGGTAAGCGACCTGTAAGTGCATCCAATATAAATGAAATTCAACCAAAAGTGCAAAGAAACTTTCACTTGAATTCAACCCCAGATCCATATAATGAACAGAATTACCAAGATAATCAGTACAATTACGACTATCGGGACAACGAATATAATCACGACTATAACTCAACACAGGACGATGAAAATGAACACTCTTTAGACCTGACAGACGTACATTTTTTAGATTAAACAGCTCTTCGTTGCCATATTTCAGATGCAAAACGAAGAGTGGACAAATCTTAAAAATATTGGTTGATACTGGTTCCAACAAGAACTATATTCAATCAAGTTTAGTAAAAAATCCCAAAGAAAATGATAACCCTTTTTATGCAAATTCCGTAGGTGGTAAAATAAAAATTACGCACCACGCACTTCTAAATCTTTTCAATATCAAAGAATGCAATTTAAAATTTTTCCTACTACCAACTCTCACCACTTTTCATGCCATACTAGGAAACGATAGTTTAAAACAACTTTAAGCAATTATCCACACTAAAGATAATTTTATGGTCGTAGCAAACAAACATAAAATCCAACTCCAACAATACACAGCACAGGATGTAAACTCAATACAAATACGTGACGAACATATGAAAGAATTAGAAAGAATCGAAATTATACGACTTGTACAGAAACACCGGAATTTATTTTCAGACCCGAATGAGAAATTGACGTATACAACAAAGGTAGTAGCCGATATACGGACAAATTCAGATACACCCATTTATTCCAAATCATATCCATATCCTATTAGTCTTAAACAGGAAGTAGAGAAACAAGTAAATAAATTATTAGAAGACGGCATCATCAGACAATCACGATCACCATACAATTCCCCAGTATGGGTCGTCCCAAAGAAAGACGACGCATCAGGTGATAAAAAATTCAGACTGGTAATCGACTACAGGAAACTGAATACGGTTACAATTGCAGACAGGTACCCGATACCAGAGATAAATGAGGTACTGTCCCAACTAGGAGAAAACCGAGTATTTTCAGTAATCGATTTAAAAAGTGGCTTCCATCAAATTCCTCTTAAGGAATCTGACGTGGAAAAGACAGCTTTTTCAGTGAACAACGAAAAATATGAGTTCACCAGACTTCCCTTTGGCTTAAAGAACGCCCCTGCCATTTTCCAACGGACGTTAGACGATATTCTACGACAACACATAGGCAAAATATGTTATGTATATATAGACGACATAATAATATTTAGCAAAGATGAAGAAACACATTCCCAAAACATAGACACAATTTTCAATACTTTAAATAATGCTAACATGAAAATACAAATCGATAAATGCGAATTTTTCAAAAAAACAGGTCGAGTTCTAGGATTTGTAGTTTCCTCCGATGGAATCTCTACAAACCCATCAAAAGTACAATCAATAGTAAATTTTCCTTACCTCTTACTCTCAAAGACTTGCGATCTTTCCTAGGCTTATCCGGATATTATAGAAGATTTATCAGGGATTATGCCAAGCTCATAAAGCCACTCACATCCTTACTTCGAGGCGAAGAAGGCAGGATGTCAAAAATATCTCAAAGAAAACTCACATACATCTGAATGACTGAAGCTAAGGCAGCGTTTAATAAAATCAAGGCTGCTTTGACTTCAAAAGACGTCATTTTACAATACCCTGACTACAAAAAGAATTTGAACTAACTACAGATGCTTCCAAATACGCAATAGGCGCTGTTTTGGAACAAAATGGTAAACCTATAACATTCATTTCAAGGACATTGAGCAAAACCGAGGAGAATTATGCAGTAAACGAAAAGGAAATGCTTGCCATAATTTGGGCACTAAATTCCTTTAGAAATTATCTGTATGGCACGGCAAAAGTAGTAATCCATACGGATCATCAACCTCTCACGTACGCTCTGAGCAACAAAAATAACAATTCAAAGTTAAAACGCTGGAAAGCAATACTCGAGGAATATAATTATGAAATTAAATGTAAACCCGGAAAATCCAATGTGGTAGCAGATACACTATCCAGACCTTTCGAAATAAATTCCTTATCAGTTGCCACACATTTAGATGACAGTTCATCTCACAATCTAATTCCAGCTGTAGAAGTACCCATAAATGTTTTCAAAAACCAACTTTGGATCTCTTTAGGAGACGAAGATAGTTACCTATTTAAAATACCATTTCCTACATACCATAGACATGTAATAATTAAACAAACATTTTCCTCAGAAAACCTAATTTCACTTCTTAAACGTTACTTAAACCCTTCGGTGATAAATGGCATATTTACTTCCGAAGAAATAATGGGAAAAATACAAGAAATATACCCACTCCATTTCTGTAATTATAAAATCCGATATACCCAAACAAAGGTAGAAGACATACCAAATGAGGACACACAAACTGAAGAGATACTGAAAGAACACAAACGAGCGCACAGAAATAGGGAAGAAAATGAAAAACAACTCATACAAAAGTTGTACTTTCCTAAGATGAGAGCAAAAATAGCAAATATAATAAAGCAATGCAAAATTTGTAAAGAGAACAAATACGACCGCCATCCTAATAAACCACAACTACACGAAACCCCAATTCCCGAATATCCTGGTGAAATAGTCCATATAGATATATTCAATACAGAAAAAAAACTGGTACTCACTGCAGTGGATAAATTCTTGAAATATGCCCAAGTTAGGATAATAGAATCAAAAGCAATAGAAGATATCAGGGAACCATTGCGACAAATACTTTTCGCTTTCGGTGTACCCAAAACAATAGTCATAGACAACGAGAAATCTCTAAATTCATCTTCAATACAATTTATGGTCGAAGATCAACTTGGTATTAGAATTTTTAAAACACCCCCTTACGCGAGCAAAGTTAACGGACAGGTAGAAAGATTTCATTCTACCCTATCTGAAATTATGCGTTGTCTTCAAACTGAACATACCCATCGCTCCTTTCAGGAACTCCTTGACCGTTGCACATACGAGTATAACTACTCCATACACTCTGCTACAGGGAAACGACCAATAGAAACATTTTTTGGTAGACGCATTTCAATAGACCCAGAGCAATACGAGAAAGCAAGACAAGAAAATATCATAACTCTTCAGAAAAGACAAGCAAAAGATTTAGAATTTCACAATAAAACACGAAAGCCAACGAAAACCTACTCTCCTGGGGAAATAATATATGTTAGAATAAACAAACGATTAGGATCTAATCTCACAGCTAGATATAAAAAAGAAGTTGTGAAAGAGGATAAATCCAGTGTAGTAATCACGGAGAAAGGACGAACGGTACACAAAAGCAACATTAAAACCTAGTTATATTACCCCTACTTTTTTTCCTTTTTTTTCTCTTACAGATTTTTCGTAAATCTGGTGTACGCAGACTTCCAAATAATAGACTACACCAACTCGCAGTTAGCAACATTTAACACAGGACTAACCAAAATTCAAACAGGAACGTACAGATTAATACATAAAGTCGACCTGGATGCATGCCAGAAAACATTGAATGAAATAAGCAGCATCATTAAGATAAAGATCACTGAAGAAAATCCCTCCTTCCTATTCTCATTAACGAACTAAACTTGACACAGACTTATTTAAACAGACTTAAACCAAGGAGATTTAAAAATCAATAGATGCACTAGGGACAGTCTGGAAATGGATCGCTGGAAATCCTGACCACGACGACCTAGTAATTCTAGAAAATCAACTTAACAATATAATAGAAAATAACAATAAACAAGTAATAATTAACAAAGTAATTTTTGACAGAATTAACAATATCACCACAATATCAAATAAAATAATAAAATCTTTACAAACGAACGAAGAAATACAACACCATTTGGCTCTTGAAATAAAATATAAATTAAAAATTATTAAAGAGGAAATAATTAATATAGATTACGCAATGCATTGGGCAAAGGCCGGAATCGTAAATTCATACATTTTGTCAAATGATGAACTTAGATTAATAAAATCTGTATTTGAAAATAATAATTTTACATTAAATAATATGGAAGACTCACTAGAGCTAGCGAATATAAAAGTCGCCTCAAACAATACAATGTTACTTTATATAGTCGGAATACCCGTAACAATTGAGGATATTTGCGACTCAATTTTGATAAAACCAATAAAAATAAGGAAAAATATTAATAAAATCTCCTATGAGGATATAGTTACTTGTAATAATGACAAAGTTTTTGGAGTTAAGAATAAATGTAAGGAACATAATAATATAAGAATTTGTAGCCGTAGGAATTTAATAGATATTAGTAACACTACTTGCGTCCCTCGACTACTTCGAAGCGAACCAGCGGAATGCACTATAATAAACAATCAGCACATCCCATCAGTAGAGAATATCTCACCTGGCATCATACTACTAAATCAGTACAATGGCACAATAGAGATCGACAACCAAAAGATAAATCTTACTGGATCGTACGCAGTACAATATCACAATTCTACAGTTAGCATTGACGAACAAAAATATACCTTTAGCGAAACGTTAAGCACCAAACCCCTACCTGCAATCCTGCAACCAAATCTCCCTTCAAATAGGGAAGAAGATATCCTAAGTTTGGAAATGTTGAAAGAACTCCACATGAACAACACCAAACACCTAAAAGCACTACATATAACCCACAGAGCAGATTTAATCACGAATTTATCTCTTTCAATCATCAGTCTGATATTCGCAGCGGTAATAGTCATCGCATTAGTTCTAAGGGAACTTTTGAAAAGCAAACTGGTAGAACGGTCAAGTTATAACGTAAACGTAAACGTGAATGACCCTAAAGAGTTCACAACATCCGAAACACCACAGTTAACAGAGTCAATAACGCTAGTAAGCCAAATGCAGTAACCCAGTGGAACAAACGGGGACGTTTGTTTTTAGGGGTGGAGGAGTTAACACCAGAAATGTTACAAACAAACCAATAACTGCAAACCAATCCGCCATGCGCCGCAAGTCAGCAGAAACAAACAAGTGGGAACAACATCCGCTATGCGCCGCAAGTCAACAGAAACAAACAATTGGGAACAACATCCGCTATGCGCCGCATAAGCGTACGTTAAACAAAAGTGCTAACGCAAGTAGATTTAGGCAATATTAAGAATATGTTAATTGTAAATTAGGTTTTTAGTTGTTATTTGGATTTTAAACAATAAAGGTCAATTTGACCACAATATAATTTTTTACGACTTTGTAACTAATAAGTCGTTAATTTATGTATGTAAATATGTACACACAATGCTTCATGCGAAATCTACGTTGACGCGGACAACCAATGGCGAAGCTCATATTTTTTGCTTTCATGCAAAGAGTCAATGTGTCGAAAGAATGACGCGTCTTCACACGCGTCACAACATTGTGTTGTTGGTAGAAAATCCGAGCTATGCCGAAAACACAAACGAACGATCGCCAATTGCCACTGCTTCCCTTGCCGCTGTACCAGCTTCGCTTACAAACCAACGGATATATGTATGTTTGTGTGTGAGCTTGCATACATATCGACGCAGAATTTTGCAAGCCGCGTAACAATATTTTTTACATTCCTTGACAAATACAGTCAATCCCGGTTATGTGCCACATTCAAAGATACAGATTTTTGTGGTTTGTTAAAAAAAATTTAATATGGCACATAAGCGAGTGCGGATACTGAAGCGAGTGGTACCTAAAACAATAATTTCCGTGTATATCTAAAAACAACCGTGAGATGCAGCAAGATATGGGCAGTTAAGAGGGCTGATTTTCATTTAAGCGGAATACTACTTAACCGGAATTCACCGTACACATAAATCAGAGGAATATTGAATATTTTCTTTGGCACATTTCTTGACTTGAAAATCGACAAATAAACTATGCTGTCAATTTTATTCTACACTTATATTTGCGGGGTTGTCGCTTTTTCCTTCTCATACAAATATCACAAATTGTTCAATTTATGATTTTTAGCTTTTGCCATTGTTGCGAAAAGACGCTTGTTGGCAAAGGCATGCTCGGGGAGATGTAATGGTATTTGTTTTTATGAATGAAGCAACTTTGCCTGTTGAAAGTGCGCTTGCGTTCATGAATGAAAATATTGTTGTTGTGTGTTTTTCTACAAATTTGGGTATCGACTTGGCTGCCATATTGACTTGTGACGCTGCTGATGCTACTTGAAACCATTGTTGTTTTTGTAGAACAGTATTCGTAGTTTTTGCGGGTGACATATCTACATGTGAACGTATGTATAAGTATGTATGTTTTGTATGCATTATTTGTGTGGGAATGTCATGAGCACATATTTACATTTTTTTTTTTTTTACGAGGAGGAAGCATCGAAAGCCTGAACCCCATGTCAGTGTGGAACTTTAATCCGAACTAAACCTCCTACCGTCATGTACCGTTCCCCCCGGTACCACCGTCAAGTATTACGTCGGGAGGATGGTTGAGTGACACTCAAGCGTACGTGATGGTCCAAATGCATTCAGTTACAAGTTGCATTTACTTGGCCCCACCTCTGTTGGTCTGATAACCCCCCTCGTACATTGTTCGTCGCCAACTTTTCCCGTCACGTCAACGTTTGTGTGTTTGAGTCGTGGTTGTCCGTTACATTTCTTCTCCGCCGCTGTTCGCTGGCACGTTGGGATTTCATTACCCTGGCTGCAACTTCGCAAGCAGCTTTCCACTTCTCTGTCGATTCGACCATTTGGCTTACCAGATTTTCGGGAGTTGGGTCTACACCGAACACATCCTTTAGGTATTGCCTCTCAAGATTATATTTTGGGCACTGGAAGAAGGTGTGTTCCACATTTTCGACGGTATCGCCTCCGCAATAATCACATGTGTCGTTATTTTCGTGCCCGAACCGTTTCAAATATGCTTTAAAGCAGCCATGCCCTGTGAGAAGTTGAGTTACGTGAAAATCTACCTCACCGTGTGGTCTATTTAGCCATAGTTCGACCTTGGGGATCAGCCGGAATGTCCACCGACCGTTTCCGCTTTCCTCCCAGCGCTTTTGCCATTGATCTACTGTCTCAGCCCTTGCTATTTCTTTTGATGTATTGTACGGTAACCTGTCATTTGTACAGCATTGTATCTCCTTGGCCAGGAGGTCTAAAGGGTGTAAGCCTGCAATAACTAGAGCGGCATCTTCCGATACTGTGCGGAACGCAGAACATACTCTTAGTGCGCAGGTGGCATATATCGAAAAAAGGCCACGGCGATATGATTTTACTTCTAGAGCTTTTCCCCATATCTGGACGCCGAACAGCTCGACTGACTTTAGTACACCAGCTAATAGTCGTCTTCTATTTTGCTTTGGCCCACGGGTATTGAGCATTAACCGGGTCAAGGCTCTGCACACTTTTGTAGCTTTTTCGCCTGTGTACGCTAAGTGATCTTTAAAGGACATCCTTGCATCGAGTATGATTCCCAAATATTTAATTGCCGGTTGTGTCGTGATGCTTACACCCTTTGCATTGAACGTGGCAACTTCACGGACTTTTCTGCCAGTGATGAGTACCGCTTCGGTCTTGCTCTCCGCTAGGTTCAGCCCGTTAGTTTCGAGCCAATCGCTTATTAACACTATTGTTCTGTTGGTTATCGAAACTATATCGTGTATATGTTTTGCTATGACCACAACAGCGATATCGTCTGCGAACCCAATAATATGAACGTTTTTCGGTACTTTCAGCCGCAGTACTCCATCGTACATGACGTTCCATAGTAGTGGCCCAAGAACAGATCCTTGGGGTACTCCACCAGAGACTTTATATTTTTAGAACCTTCGCTAGTGTTGTAGCTCAAAATTCTATCCTCGAAATAGCTTAGTATTATGTTGTAAAGGTATTGAGGCACGGAGAAGCTTTTTAGTGCACTCAAAATACTGTGCCAGGATGCCGAGTTAAAGGCATTCTTTACATCCAGGGTTACAACCATACAGTACTGTATTGTGCCTCCTTTCCATCTTTTGCCGCTGATAGCCCGTTCGGCCATGGTCTTTACTAAATTTACAGCTGCAATTGTGGATCTTGCCTTTCTGAATCCGAATTGGTTGGGTGATAACCCACCGGCATCGTCGATTGCCTTATTTAGCCGTTGGTATATGATCCGCTCCAGAATCTTTCCAGCGGAGTCTAACATGCAAAGGGGCCGAAAGTGTGACGGTTCGGTCATTGGTTTGTTGGGTTTCGGCAATAGTATCAGGTTTTGCCTTTTCCATATGATGGGAAAGCGGCCTTCCTGGATGCATGTATTATACATGGTTCGAAAGGGGTCTATGTTTGTAGTGATCGCTGTTTTTAGCACATATTTACATGTGTACTCATATTTGTATGTTGGTTGGTATACATTATTTGTTCGGCAATGTCGTATACATATGCATGTACATATAGAGCAGTGCGCGCACACTTTTTACAGATAAATGATATTACGATTTGAATTTGTCTTGTACTTACATACATACATGTGTATGTGCATATCAGAGAACGGCTTCCGTTGAGCGCAAAAATGTTCATGCACGATCAATACCCGAACTATCAGCACATTCGGCTCAAGCGGTCGAAATGGCATTCGTGAATGTTTTCGCTACTGAGCTAAATTCAGCTCAATTGCGGTAAATTCGTTTGCTTGCTGAGTTTATTCACGCTCGTGTTGAAACAGCTCTACTCAAGCGTTCGCTCATTCGGCTCAACAATGATCGTGTTGAATGAAAACAAAAACACAAAAGAGCAAACTCAACGCCTATGAGCAAACTCAATGGGTATGAGCAAACTCAACGCATATGAATAAACTCACTGTGCTTGAATAAAAGCGCCGTCTCCTTAAGCGATTTGCAGCACTTACATACATACTTATGTCTGTTTAAATTTGAAGATTTTTTTGGCAAATATTTTAAAACATTGTTACAGGATTGGCAGTATATATGTAAATCCATTCCAAATAGTGCCATCCTCTTTAATAATTTCAGATAATCAGCCCTATCACGCAATCCATCGTAGACTGTTTTTTCGGGAAAGTTACGAAACTGCTATCATGCAATTCGAATAGTTCCGAAAGTAAGTTCGAAATTCGTAGAGTTGCATTCACTGAATTCACTCGGAACGGAAAATTTTTAAGTTTAGCGGAATTTTTGTACGACAGGTTTGTGGTAACGGAGAAATAAATTTAAAAAAGAAAAATGTAAGTTTTAAATTAAAAATAAATATGTTATAGTTTGAATTCAATTAAAACTTGTTTTAAAACTTTTAATTGAATTCAAACTATAACATATTATCAATTAAAACTTTTAATTCAAATCAAACTATAACATATTTATTTTGGGAATTTTTGTAATATGTATGTTTGTATGTATAATACCCAAAAGCCAAGTGTTTCGTTCACCATCGAGGTACTTTTTCTCAAGAAAATAACGAGCATTGCTGACATTCCATATGTGCGAGTCGTGATTGCTGCCAGGAAACTGAGCGTTCACATAACGTATTTTCATTTTATTGTCACATATCTGCAAAACATTGATTAAGATGTTTGAAATGCGAATTTGTTACCAGACTTACAATCATGGCATTGATACTAAATTATCCTTTGCGGTTATAATAGAGAAACTTATCTTTAGTTGGAGCAACGATTTTAATATGTGTCCCGTCTACACACAAAATCGCGCCTGGAAATCCGTATTTCTGAAAAAAATCCTTTTTCGCTTCCCTTTTTTCAACGTTACTTAACTCGAGGTTTATCCACTGAGGGCACAAATGGGACTGAAGCAATCCCAATACTTCTTTTAAGATGCAACAAAATGTTGACTGAGCCATTGGAATATCGAAGTCTTTACCCACTCCATGCTGATAGCCTCCTTCAGCTAAAAACCGTAAAACCGAAGACAATCAATGAAGTAAAGAAATAGATGACGATCTTGAAGAACTTGCATTCCTCTCTAGAACATCGAGGACATATGTAAAGGCCGCCTTATTTAAGCGATAGTTTTTAATAAACCTGTTTTAGAAAAATAATTTTAATAAAATTTAATAATGAATTTTTGTGGATTTTTGAACTGTACATTGTTTCGTCCACATCGAAAGGGTTGCTCTTGTCCCTCAGTGATTTTCGTTGAATTTTTAGATCACGCCGACTTCTCTCACGTTCTTCCTCAAGCAACATAAATAAAAACGTTAGCGAATACATATTTTGTTCGTAAAATCAATTTGAATATAAACGATTTCACTTTTATTAATCAAAATTTTAATATTTTCTTCTACACAGCTGATTTCGAAATGTCAAAATTCAAATTTAAGTCTGGCAACAAAAGTTTCGAATTCACATGAATTCAGTGATAGCAAATTATGCGTATTCGTAGCGGACATTCGTATTCGTAGCTTCGCTACGATGGATTGCGTGATAGGGCTGAATATATTCCAAACATGGCTCCTTCCCTTATGTCGGCCTGACAATGTGTAGGCGTTTGTACGTATTTTTTCTAAAATATCTTCTTGCTCCATATCGACGGGATGACAAATACATACTAAAATATAAGTTGTGTACCAAATTCTTAGTGCAATGCATGTGACACATAAGCTGATCGCGAACAAAGCATACAAAAACTATATACATACCAGAGAACTGCAAAACTCACTTTTTCCTTAAATCAGCTCATACGCAAAAGTTTCTATTCAATTCCAATCACTGAGCGAAAGTGAGCTAAACATTTCGTAAAGTGAGCGAGCATGAGCTAAATATTTCGTGAAGTGGGCAAACGTGAGCAAAGCATTTCGGACCGAAGGCTCACATTGTACGCGAATGAGCCATTCGGCAACATGAGCTGATTTTTACTCAACGCTGTGTTTCGCTCAGTGATTGGACTTGAATAGAAACTTTTGTGTATGAGCTGATTCAAGGAAAAAGTGAGTTTTGCAGTTCTCTGGTGCATATGTAATTATGCGCTGATATGTAGATGCGTATGAAAATTAAATTACATATTATTGTAACATGTATACTAAGTTTTTATGATATTATGATAGTATCTCATATATGTACATATACATACATATGTATATTATATTTACAAACATATTCATATACATATGAAATTATAATACATACCTATATTCTGAAACATAAGAAATATTTTAATAAATAACTCTTAATTGCACATTAACTACAAATATTGTTTTGAAAATAGCATAATTTAGTTAGAATGATATAAATTATGCATATATTCATAGAAATACGCAAAATGATAATCACATAAATTAACATGATGGCATATGAGCATTAGGGGTGTTCTTATTTTCAAACATCGGTTTTCTATATATTCCCGGCCAGAAATCGGTTCCTGTATGTATTTAGATAAAACGGTAAAAGTTTGGGGTCAATGCAATAACATTTAGTGGACCCGGAAGCCAGCTGAAAAATTCAATAGGTCAGTATGGGCAAATATCAATGTTCATACATTCGCCTTATATTAGACGCAGTTATTATAGTATATTTAACAAAACATATATGTTTACAAAAATAATTATTCCATTTTTGTATTCTTATTCGGTAATAACATTTAAAATAATTGTGATAATTTTGCGTATTTTAAAAAAAAGGCATGCAACACCAGCTTGATATTTTGCAAATTTACCGAAATTTGTTTCTACATTTTGAGCGCGCTGTTTGTAGGCAAGCAAATTTCCTGAGAAAAAGTGAACTGTGTGGCGACAATAAGTCGTTTAGAAAATAAAATAGTAACTGCTCATAACGGGACATTTCTGCTGTGAAATATTTTCAAAAGCATGCAAGAGGTTCTTGTGCATATTGTGATTTTAATAAGTAAATATAATTGTAAGCGTTCAGAAGCAAGAAATAACAATTATTTTGAAGATTTTTGGTTTAATAAATACTTTGAAATTGTTTGAATTTCGGTGGGCGGTTGTGTTTTAAGTGTAAAAAGTGAAGTATATAAAATAAACTAATATGTCTAGTTTAGCAACACGAATGTCAGTTGCCAAATTAAAAAAAGTTAGTTTGATTGGATACACAATGCATCAAATAACAGGTGCAAAACTTCCATCTAATCGGCAGGTTTTAGAAGTTTTGTTTTACAATATGAGATTTGTAGATCCTTCAGCAAAGGAAAGCGCAAAACTTGCTATCAAAGCAGCACAAATATTTTGGGAACAAGCACGAATACCGATAAGAAAAGAAGATAAATGTGTTGAGAAGTTATTGAAACTGTACGAAACTTGGAAAAAAATCCTGAAAACAGTTCCAGAAAAGAGATCCAATTCACAGGAAGAAGTCGTTGATATGTTTGTTGGAAGTTTGGATGATTTATTTGACATGGCCACCGCTAATGCGCTTGAAAAAATGAAGTTAGTAGAAGATAAGAAATTTCTTGAAATGCAACGTCAAAAAGGACGGCCAGGTTGCATGATGGGTGTTGATAAGGTTTTGTACGATCGTGAAGTGCGTGCACAAGAAAGATAGGAGAAAGCAGCATTACGAAAAAGGCGGTATGAAGAACAAAATTCTGAATGTTCTAATATAATCGAGGAAAGCAATGAAAATGATATAGTACTTGTGGAAGCTGGAAATGAAAATGTAGTAATTCCGTTGGGAAAAAATTGTTTGCAAACTGAGTGTAAAAAGCGACGAGGCACTAAAACTATCATAACACCACGATTGTTAGCAGCATTAGACAATGCCAAAGTGTCAGATGGTATGGCCGTACATATTTTAGTAGCCGCTGCTGAAGCATTGGGTCATTGTGTGGAAGAACTTGTTATTAATCGATCAACAATTCATCGTATGCGTCAACAAAATCGGTCTGCAGAATTCAAAGATATTTCTACTGAATTTAAAGAAAAGGTGAGTTCCCTATAGTTGACAATGCACTTTTATTAATGTTAATTTATTCAAACACTTAACAAGGCCAATGCAAATGGAGCACTAGTTGTTCATTTTGATGGGAAGTTCATGACAGATATAAAAGGTCGTAGTAAAGTGGAAAGAATTGCTGTTTTAATTAGCTACGATGGAACATCGAAATTTCTTGGAGCACCAAAGATACAGTCGCCGACTGGTGCAAATATTGCTGAAACTGTTTATCAGAGATTAGTCGATTGGAACATTGTTGAACTTGTTAAAGGCATATCTTATGATACAACTGCTGTCAATACTGGTGTTAAAAATGGAGCCGCAGTCCTTTTGGAAAAAAAACTGCAACGCAATCTTATGCACCTACCATGCCGTCATCATATGTACGAAATAATTTTGCGCAACGTTTTTGAATCAAAGATGATGTCAAACTCAGCTCCAGAAATACTTTTGTTTGGTTGATTTGTGAAGGCTTGGCCAAACCTTAAGAAAACCTTGATTAAAACTAGTGTTGATGATAAATTTGTGGCTTCAAAAATAAGTCAAGTGGAACGGGACGCTCTTGTAAGCTTCTTGCAGGACCAATTAAAAAAATCGCGTAGCCGCGATGACTACAAAGAAATGCTACAACTTGCTTAAACTTTCCTTGGTGCAGATTGCTTTAATTTATGTGCTCCAGGTGCAACCAGCAACGCACGGTGGATGGCAAAAGCAATCTATTGTCTCAAAATATATTTATTACGTGATCAGTTTAGACTTAAAATTGTTATGTTGTTTCATTGTTAAAATGTACATCAAAAGTTGGTTCGGAAGTACAAATGCGAATTCAGCACCTAATCAAGATCTTTTATTTATTAAAGACCCTATAAATTATACAGATACAGATTCAACAATTTCAGAAGCTATTATTAAAAAAATGTCTAACCACTTATGGTACATCGCCGAAGAAAGAGTAGCGTTATAATTTTTGACTTATCAGTTACCCACGCAGAAAAACGTAAAATGATAAAACAATTAAAAAGCAAGGAACCAGTTGTTCATTTAAAAAATAGCCGAAGCCACTCAAAATTAACAGATTTTCGAAATTACGAACTTAGCGATTTAGTTTCAGAAAAGACAAATTTTTTTTTCAATAATTTTGGGTTATCTTCAGCCTTTTTGGGCGTGGATCCATCCCAATGGGAAAATAATTCAGATTTCGAAAATAATTGGACTTTTTGCCGCAACTTACAAGTTGTTAATGATCCCGCTGAAAGAGGAATTAAATTTTTGCAAGACTATAACAAAATTTTAACGAATGATGAAGAGGAAAAGCAGTTGGTACTCCAAATTGTTGAATCGTATCGGAAAAAATACAAATTATACAAAAAAATTGATTTAATGTAAAATATAAATTTAAATATGTAATATGTATGAAAAAAATAAAAATGTACAATATTTGCCCATACTGACCTATTAAATTTTTCAGGTGGCTCCCGGGCCCACTAAATGTTATCGTATTGACCCCAAATTTTAACTGTTTACTTTAAATACATAAAGTAACCAAATTCTGGCCGGGAAACTGTAATATAAACATTTTGAAATTTCACCTTACAAATAAGGACACCCCTAATGAGCATATAAAAATATAAGCAAAAGGCCAACATACGTCTGTAATAGCAATGCATGTTTCTGAGCATAATTTCCATTAAATGCTCAGCTCTGTTCACGCGCCACTGTTAAGATTTCTCCTTCTTAGCTAGCTGTGGTGAAATTCACTCATCGCATTTTGTTAGCTTTTGACAGTTCACACGCTTGTCCGTTGTTGGACCTTCTCTATAATATACGTTCTCTGGTATGAGTGTATGTCTGGATTTGCGTGTGCCTGTGCTTCTTTCTCCAATCCATGTGCTGCTGGTGTTGTTGTTGTGATTTCCTTGTGGCTTTGTATGTTTTGTTTCTTTTTTTGTTTTCTGAGTTTTTTGCCACAGTACTTCACTGCACTTACTATGCCTTTATTGCAAATGTTATGTGCTTCTATTTTCGCAGCACAATTGTTTCACCTCACAGGTATAGAGCCTTTTCTTTTTTTCTGTTTTGCTTTCGGTCACTTCAGCCACTAATTTATCACTATTCACTTTACAAACATAATGGGTTGTGAAAAAAGTCTTGCGGTATTTTTATTGAATTTTTTTTTATTGAAATTGAAATGAATTTTTGATAACTCATGCCCAGCTCTTGACCTATGCTACGGCTGCTACTATGCCGGTCTCTTTCGACCAATTCAGCGATGTTATCGCAATTTTCGACGACAGGCCTTCCGGAGCGTGGCGCATCTTCGACCACCTCTATACCAGAACGAAAACGTTGAAACCATCGTTGTGCGGTGGAAATGGAAACTGTATCGGGTCCATAAACTGCACAAATTTTATTGGCGGCTTGAGATGCATTTTTGCCTTTATCGTAGTAGTACTGTAAAATATGCCGTATTTTCTCTTTATTTTGCTCCGTGTTTGCGACGCTATAACTCTCGAACAACTTAAAAGAAACGACAAACAATCAAACACGTGTTAACGCGTAAAATGAGCTTTCCAAAAAGGCATGACCCGATGCGACGAATAAAACTAGAACTACGCGCTTTCAGCGCCAACTAGCGAAAATACCGCAAGACTTTTTTGACAACCTATTATATGTATACTGTATGTGTATATTATTTTTCACACCGCACTTTTCTTCTTTTTTTTGTAACTGCACGTTTGTTATGTTATATATACATACATATGTACATGCATTTTTTTCTTTTTTCGTTTTTGCCTTTTGTCACCAACGGGTGTGTTTTTTTTATCACCACAGTTCTCTTTTTTATTTCAAATTTTTCGTCACTACCGGTTTTTTACAAGTTGTTGTCACCAAGGGTGTTTTGTTTTCCTCTTTGTCACCACCATGACGTGGCAAATAACTTTTGTTTTATACATTTTGCCATGAGATGCGTATTTCAGGCGCTAGGTAGACAATTTCACGATTTTAGGCGAATTTCCGAAATTTCAAGGCCGGAGTTGGGATTTAAGATGCAATCCGATCTCAAAACAAAAAGTTGCATTGGAATCCGGAAGTACTAAGGCAACTTTTCCGCACTATTAGAAATCCCGAATCGAAAAAGTCCGGAATTGACCCACCCTAGTGTACATGATGCCGATGTGTTGAGTATGATGTGTGTAGTGTGGGATGAAGAGGTGGTGTGTATTATGTGTGTAGTGTAGATGTGTTATATTGTGAGGGGAGTCAGAAGCTCATTTAGCCAAAATCATTTGAATGTTAGTGAGCTCGAATTGTAAGAGACTGACATGCGATAAAAAAATTATATTTTTTAATTTTATTTTATTTACACTCAAATTAAAATTAATGTTTTATTTTATTTTTTGTTTAATTGTAACACGAAATTTAGTCGCGGTATTACTTTAAAAATAATGCAATCGGCCGCTTTTGTATAAACACAGAAAAGCAAATTTCTGTTTTACTCATTAAATGTAATAAGTTAATAACTATAATTATAAATAGATAATATATTTTAATTTACTTATGCTTACTAAAAACATAAAAACACACAAAAATGAAGAAAATACCGAATGAACGATATAGTCCGAAAAAAATTTGAGAAAGTTTTATTGGCTGCGAGTGTAAATATATAAATTCCTATCTCGATTATATTGAAGTGATACAAAAGCCGGTAGGTAGAGAAAAAGGTATAGCAACATTTTTCAAGAATTTAAAAGTCAACAAACACTCTTGTAAAGCATATCAAATTAATGAAATAACAAATAGGGCTTAACCCTACGGGTGCAACCTGCAAGAATCAAAGCCAGGGAAATACCTGAAGGTGTAAAAAGGTCAACCATAGGATCGAAAATAAGCAATTTTATATATACATATACTATATATGTATAACTCATACACTAACAGACAAGAAATAAGAATGTAAGAAGAATGCCACTTACTAAATTTTCTGTAGGTAGGGTCCCGAGATATGAGATTTTACCAAAAAGTGGGCGGTGCCACGCTCATCGTCCAATTTCCACACCGTCTCACACAAAGGTCTCTTATACCATCTCGGTGGTAAAATTTAACGTCCCTGGGGTATTTAGTTATCGATTTATCGTGCTAGTACGTAGTTTTTAACAGTACCGTTATATGGGGAGTGAGCGGGTTTATCCTCCGATTTCAACCGTTTTCACACTGTCGGCAGTCCTTATAAGATTTGTACGCAGTAAATTTGGTTGTTCTAGCTTAAGCGGTTTAGGAGATATGTACATTAAACTTCTTAGAAAGCGGGGACACGCCCACTTTTTCAAAAAAACTTCCCACGGGTGCCGCTTGCTGCTGCGATCCTCTGTACCAAATTACAGATTTATACATTAATTTAGTGCTAAGTTATGACACTTCGTGTTTTCGGTAAATGACGATTTGTGGGCGTGGCAGTTGTTCGATTAAGCCCATCTACGGAGTCTTACTTTGTTTTGTACCACATACCAAGTTTCAGCAAGTTACAGTTGGCACGGACGGACAGACAGATAGTCAACAGGATTTTAACTTTTCTCGTCTGATCATTTATACATATGTATATACTTGTATATAACTCTATGTCAATCTCTCTTAGTTTTAGGTGTAGCAACTGGTTGCAAGAGTGTAAAAATAATCTTAATATACATTTTATAATTGTTATGAGAAAAGTACGTAATATTTTTTGTATATCGAGAATACCACGCTTTTCCCACAATAACGCAACAGAACTTGCTTTCAAGTTAATCATATAAATTAACATACTTGCCAAAATATATTAAACGTGACTTGCCGTCATGTAAACTGCAAGCAACTTGCTAAACTTCTAGATGACGCCGTCGGGGAAAATTCCGTTAATTAAATAATTTAATGGAAAGAAGTTGAAAATATTTTCAAATATATTTTTTTGGCGTTTTGAAACTAATCTTTTTCTGCACCATTAGCAATTTGAAGAAACCCTTACATTTTCACTTCTTTTCAGAAATAA
Organism: Bactrocera tryoni; assembly: GCF_016617805.1. Lineage (NCBI taxonomy): Eukaryota > Metazoa > Arthropoda > Insecta > Diptera > Tephritidae > Bactrocera > Bactrocera tryoni. The sequence goes on along the minus strand of NW_024396366.1, from coordinate 8,873,835 downwards.
TTTTATGTTCTTATCTGTCCATCGATATTAAGAATGATTTGTATATGTATATTATAATTGTATGGCTTTTGTTTACAAACTATGTGACAAGGATAAAAAGATGTCCCACTTATTCCAGTGTGAAAGCGCATCAAAATCGTTTTTTATAACATTTTGTATTGTAATCAGTTCTGCCAAATTATATTTTTGGAGATTTAAATTAAAACACCCTTTAATTTTCATGATTTTACATTTTCTATTAGTGATCTTGAATGGCGCCAACCAGTTCACATATAGAAGTATTATTGATAGAATATGAAACTGGTTGTTCCAGTCGTTTCAATTACATAAAGTCAAAACTAGTCCTCTGTCAAAGTCGGGTCAGTGATTTGCTTTCTTATTTCCAATGACAGAAGAGTTCGGCATCGCAATATCTCTATTATGTGGTAAGCTGTTTTGAATTGATTATCAAACTTCCACTCGATTTGATTGAAAAAATTTATCTGACAGTTACCCGATCAAGAGCTTGCTTTTAAGTTGATTACAGAAATTTATAAAAATTGACAGCCGTGACGTAGGCTGCAAGCAACTTGATAATCAATACTAAATTCAATATGGTTTCCATACTTAAAATTCATGAAAGTTTTGCACGAATTTAATAATTTAACGGAAAAATGGGTTGAGATAAAAGAGAGGAGCTACGAAAAGCTACCTCCTTCTACGAAAACTACTTTAGAATATATTCAAAATCTTTTTTTAACTTTACTTGTTCTGCATTAAATAAAAAATATTCGAGATATTCAGATACAGATTTTGATTTATATGTTTATATTTTGATATTAATACATGAATATATTGAAATATATGTACATAGTCTCGAAAAGTATAAGCCGGTTGTTTGCAAAACAATGTCAGCAGCTATTTTAACTTGATAGTCAAGTTGCTGCACGACTTGATATCAAGAGTGTGTTCAAGTTCGAAAAGTGAGAGTAGGGTAAAAGAAAAATGTGAGTGTTTTACAACCTTAAATCAATTTCTTAATCTTGGAACTGGACACACATTCCAACAACTGTTCGAAAAACTCAATATATTCCAACCTTTTTACCAACGCACTCACATTACTCGAACTGGCAAGTCTACCAATTCTGGTTAACAGTTTACATTCTGAATTTCCTTGTAATCACAACAGCACTCAATATTGTTGAAATTTTAAACTCAACGGTGTAATTGAAAGGCAAAATTCTTCCAATTGTATCCCGGCGTTGTTTGGATTCTAACATTTTTTTTTTTTTTTTTCAATATCTGTTTTTATTTATTGAATCTGCTTTTTGTTTTAAAAGCCTAACAATAAGTTATAAAATCTTAAATCTAATTAAAAAATAGACACGCTCAAGCAAATGATTGAGCTGTTTTGGTGATACATTGCTCCTTAGTACGCGGGCATATCTCTTCTTTTAAGGCGTGTTTGATTACAGGAATGTACCAAAGCATTAGCCAAAGGGTTTGGGTGGTCACGGAGTTTAGATATATATTTCAATTTGCTGTCTTCTACTTCTTTCTTTACCATAGAAATACCAAGGTCTTTATGGATATTTTCATTACGCATGTACCATGGCGAACACGTGATTGATCTAAGCATTTTTGATTGGAACCTCTGTATTATGTCTATATTAGTTGCACAGGTCGTACCCCAAAGTTGAATTCCATACATCCAAATCGGCTTTATGACCGCTTTATATAAAAGCACTTTGTTGTCTAGGCTAAGTTTGGAGTTTTTATTTAATAGCCAATTTAAATTTGCAGCTCTTATCTTCATGCAAGTTATTTTACTCGCTATGTGTTTTCTCCACGTAAGTCTTCTATCGAGGTGAATACCAAGATAAGTTACTTCATTCGCTTGGGGTACTAAAATATTATTAATTTTTACTTCCGGACACATTTTTGGTCTAAGCGAAAATGTAACATGCTTACACTTTTGTTCATTAACATTTATACGCCAGTTGGCTAGCCATTCTTCGACAAACCTTAGGTGCTCGGCTAGTATTCTTGATGCTATTATGTGGCATTTGTTACGGCAAAAGTTGAAGTCAATATATTATTAGCTGTTGGAAGATCTGCTGTATATATGATGTATAGTGTTGGGCCTAAAACACTGCCCTGGGGTACGCCAGCCCTTATCTGTCTTTCATCAGATATGAAATCTCCCACTTTTACCATAAATTTTCTATTTTTTAAATAAGACTCCAATATTTTATACAATTCTGAAGGTAGGATATTTTTAATCTTATATAAAAGGCCCTCATGCCATACCTTATCAAACGCCTGAGCCACGTCTAGGAATATAGCTGAACAGTACTCTCTGTGCTCAAATGCTTTTCTTATTTCGTTAGTAATCTATTTACTTGCTCTATCGTGCTATGTTTTTCACGAAACCCGAATTGGTGCGTTGGTATTATATTATTTTCGTGGAGGAAAGGAGACATCTTTGATAGCAACACTTTTTCAAATATTTTAGAAAGACAGGATAGAAGACTGATTGGTCTGTATGAAGACGGCTGTGTTAAGTCTTTTCCAGGTTTGTCTATCAAGATAATCTGCGACTTTTTCCATGAATTAGGATAGTGTCCGAGATTAAGAATTGCATTGAAGAGCAAAGAGAGCACTTCTACGGCAATATTTGGTAACTCAATTAGCATTTTTGGTGTAATATTGTCATATCCTGGTGACTTTTTGGGTTAAGTTCTTTTATTATTCTAGTAACTTCAGAAGTAGAAGTCCTAATAGACACATGCGACTCGTTTGCGGTATTAGGCAAGGTTGGCAACTCAAAGTTGTTCTTTGGGGAATTGGGTTGAAATACCTTTTCTAGGTGATTTGCAAAGCAATTTGCTTTATCCTCATCACTACGTGCCCAATTACCATTCAACTGTCTTAGAGGCATGTTGGGAACTACTGGTGGCTTGAAAGATTTTGGGCTTTCCAAAGAGAGTTTTGCTTGCTAGAATTTGGACACAATTTTTTTATATAATTTTCAGTGTTGTGTTCTTCTTCATGTTTAAGCGCTTTTTTAACTTTCGTACAGCAGATTTCAGTTGAAGCAGAGTTGAAGGGGAGCGATTTAACTGCCATTCCCGCCTAGCTCGCCTTTTCTCATTTACAAGTTTCTCTATTTCATTATTTGTGATCTTTCTAAAACCAACTGGTTTATTGTTTCTTTCTGGTGTTGCCAGTACAGCTGCATTAGTTATTAGGTCATTAATTTCTCTTATATTTTCATCAATGTCTCTTTCTGTATTTATTTTGCAATCAATATTGATATGGCTGCTGATATACTTTCTATACTTCAACCAGTTAGTTTTATATGATGTTAGAGAAACTTTTGGCTCAATTATCATGGGCTGTTCGTATAACTTTATTAGTACAGGAGAATGATCAGATGATAAGTCTGTACATGTGTCAGCTGTCATAAGTGATCTATCTATATTTTTGACTACAGCAAAATCTATTAAGTCTGGTATTTTCTTCTATCACTGGGCCAGTATGTCGGCTTACCAGGAGATATTATATCCAGCTTATTATGCTTATTCATAATAGTGTAGTACAACTGTCGTCCTTTCGGATTAATAAGACGTGAGCCCCAGTACGTATGTTTTGCGTTGTAATCTCCACCTGCTAGAAATCTTTGACCTAGTGTTCCAAAAAGTCTTTAAACTCGATTTCTGTAGTTTTAAAACGAGGTGGACAGTATATAGCCGTAAGGTTTAAGTCACAACCCCGATTTTTGAGTGATATTGTTGTAGCTTGTAACTGTGGAGTAGCATGAGATTCTAGGGCATAGTGGTTTAAACGATTTCTAATCAACACTGCCGTGCCACCATGCGCTTTTCCATCCGGATGATTTGTAACATATAGCCTAAATCCTGGTATACTGAAATTATTTTTATTTGTTAGATGAGTTTCTGAAATAAGCATTACATCTATATTCTTTTCAGACAGAAATCTGATAATCTCTAATTTATGTTGGTTAACACCATTAGCATTCCATATACAGATATTTAGGAAGCTCATTTTTTACTTAATAAATTTTGCAGCATTTGATTTTGAGATTTTATTAAATCCTGGATCATGTTTTGCATGGTCGACATAAATTGTGTCATGCACTGTGTAAGATTTATAATCATAGTTTCAATACCTCCATTTGGAGGATTTTGCGGCTGTTGCATTTGCACAGTGTTGCCTTTCACCACATTTGCATAGCTTCCTTGCATATTATTATTGTTAGAAGTAATGGGATTTGATCTTTTTCTGAGGTTGCTATAATTTCATTACGGGGTGTTTGTAACATTTGGTTACGACGTGCTTGAATGCCCTGTGACAACTTTGATTTCAAATCTTTATATACAGGGCAACCTCTGTAGTTAGCAGTGTGATTTCCTCCGCAATTGCTGCATTTTTTATTTAATTCTTCTTTCTTAAGGGTGCATTTTGAAGTGGGATGTAAATCACCACATACCACACAAACACTGCGTAGAGTGCAATATGATTTAGTATGCCCATATTCTTGGCAGTTAGTACATTGTACCGGGCCGTTTCTTTTATGTGGTTCTTCCACAGTTACTCTACGATGCAGCAAATATTTAAGATTATATATAGGATGGGTCTCATTTTTTTTAAGTTGATTCGAATTGGGCAACAGTTCAATTTTAAACATTGGCTGTGGTACTTTGTTTCTATTAAATATATTTACAACAGTTTTAATACCAAAACCGCATTCTTCCAGTGCTTCTTTGACTTCACTGGAGTCTACGGCGGACTCTATACCCTTGATTACAACAACTAGGCCCTTAGAGCTCTTCAGTTGATACGAATAATAATTTTTGTTTTTATTTGACAAAAATTTAACGATTTCCATGAAACTTTTTTCAGTGTAGGTCTGAATTTTTGTTTCGTCTATATTGCCTTTTTTCAAAGGCACTATATGAAAATTGTTAGTACCTACAATTTTGCTTAATTCAGCAACGAGAGCATTACTGCTACGCTCGCGCAAATATATTTGGGGTGGTTTGCCATTAACGACTGTGGTGGTACCCTTCGCATCGTCGTCTGAACCATTGCTTAGTATGGCAAATCTGTTGCCATTTAGGATTTCTGGCTTTTTACTATTTGGCGTGCCTGGTTGAAATTTTTTGGTATTGACCGCTGATTTAACTGGACTTAGTTTCCTTTTAACGTTAATATAGCGATCAATACCAGTCTGAACAGACGGCCCTTTTTTGCTTGGTACATTCTCACCTTGCATTTTGTTTTCCTTCACTGTCCGTGTGCTTGCTGGTACTTGCATACTGTTTACTGTCGGCGCATTTGTTGTTGCCCGTTTGCTGTTCTCTGCTGCTTCTGCTGACTGCGCTTGCTTACTTGCTCTTTCTGTTGATCGCTGCGATGATGAGTCATCGCCGTTAATTTTGTTTTTGCCAGGAGTTACTGTTGTTGGCTCGACATAGCTAAAGTAGGCATTTAAAGAATGCCTACGGCCTTGTGTTGGTGAGGCTGAGTAGCACTCATTTTTGATTGTTGATTATTTTTCTTTTTGTTTTTACTTTTTGTTTCGTGCACAATTTGTTTATGTTTAAATATAATAACTTGTGTGCACTGTTAGCTATTTGTTTATTTTTTTTTTTTTTTTTTAATTTTTGCTTTTATGCGTTTTAATCACAAAATTCACGGAGCGAATTAAAAAACACGTCCGTACACTTGAACACTGTGTAAACCCTACTAAATTTGAACAGAGGATTCTAACATGGAAGTGAAATTAGATGATTAAAAAATATATAGGGTTATTATTATTATACGACCTTAATGTTGAAAAATTCCGAAAATTCCAACATTTCAACAAGTTATTTCACTACATTTAGCACGCTATACACACATTTTTCACTTCAATTTCATTAATTTTTATTCTAGACATTTAAACAAATTCACATTTTAAACTTTTTCTAGGTTTTTTAAGTAAGAAACATATATTTTACAAATTACTTTTACACTCGTAGTGGACATCATTTATGTACTAACAATTATGAGAAAATGGAGCGCTGCCATATGATAATGAGCAAATATGAGCAATTCGCTGAAATTGCTTTTTGCTAAAATTCATTTTTCTTAATTCAGCAATCTTAGTTATTTCACGTTTAGGCTTCTTCTTCAGCAGTGTGAGTTTTATTGTGATCTAGAGTTAAGATTTTTTTTTAGAGCTGTTAAAAATTTAATACTGTATCAGGAGTAAGTGAGCTTATGTCAATAATCTTTTTTGTACAGGTCAATATAGTGGTTATATTTTATGTATTTGATTTTACCATTCATATTGATGTCCGTTAAGTCAATAAAACGTGTCAAATCTATAGATCGCGGCTACAGCTCATTGCATTATGCGAAATATTGTGACAAAATTCAAGTCACTTGCAGTAAGTACATTAATTTAGGTCCGCGAGCAGGAGATTGTTGATGGTCTCTACCGTTAAATGTGGTAGCTATTACAGTCTTTCCCCATCTTAGAACTCTAAAATTATGGATAAAAAAAAGACACCCTTTGGTGCATTTAAAAGCAAACAATACCAAGAAAGAGAAGATGGTTAACAATAATTGCCCAAAATTGACAAGTTTTTAAGCCTTCTGCAAGTACAACTGCCCAAAATATTTCTATTAATAGTAATTCAAAGTGGCACCTGCAGTGTTGGTTGAGAAGCCTTTTGAAGAAGATTCAACTATTACTGCAGTTGGAGATACCTCCGCCGACGATCATGACGTTTTTTGGTTTTTTTTTTTTATAGTAGGAGGAAGCATCGAAAGCCGGAGTGCGGAACTTTAATCCGCTAAACCTAACCTACTCCCAACTCAAGACACTCCTACGGAACCACCAGATAAGGTATTACTTCATGGGAGTGACAAGACATTTTACGTCTCCTCTATAACACGAACGGACTAATGCCTACTCTCCTGTAAGTGTCTTAATGTAGTCATGATGGAAGTTGCCGCTTCGCGAACGGCTATCCCCTTGTCAGAGGACTGACACATAAATGCAGTCAAATTTTCCTACGTTAGGCTACCACCTAGTGCAGTTTCTAACTTTTTCCTTATGTTTCGAAACCGGGGACAATGGAAAAACACGTGTTCAGAATCTTCTATGGACTTCGGACACATCGGACTGACGTCATTTTGAAATTTGTATAGGTAGCTTCTGAAGCACCCATGCCCGCTCAATATTTGGGTCAGGTGGAAATCCAGGTCCCCATGTCGTCTACTTATCCACGTATGGATGTCAGGTATAAGTCTGTGGGTCCACCGTCCTTTAGTTGAGGTTTGCCACCGTTGCTGCCATATAGTTATGCTCTTCTTTCTCTCTTCTCTCTTTTGAGTTTCTGTAATTGGCGCTGAAAGCTCATATAATCTTGTGAGCTCGTCACCCTGGATGTCTATGGGCGGCATACTAGCTAGTACTTCAGATGCTTCTCTGGAAATAGTTCGGAAAACACTTGTTACCCTTATTGCTGTGAGTCTATGCACCGCATTTATTGTTTTGGCATACGCTTTTATGTTTAGTGCCTGAACCCATACTGGTGCTGCATATAGTATAACTGAGCTCATAGCTTTTGCGATTAGAAGTCGGCGGCTGGAGCTCACACAACCTCTATTTGCCATCGTTCTTGATAAGGCATTCTAAATCTTATTTGCTTTATTTGCTACGTTTGCTAAGTGCTGCTTGAATTTAAGTTTGGAGTCCAATATTACCCCTAAATACTTCAACTGTGGTTCTGAAGTAATCACGCACTCTTCTATAGTGCTTATGAGCAATACCTCTGTTTTGCGATCAGCCAGGTCCAAACTTATGGAAGAAAACATTGGCGTAGACCTTTTATGTTCACTATCATTTTTCTTAAAAGTCGGCTTTAACCGACACTGGCAGGTCTTTCATCAAAGACAAAACCGTTGTCAAAAAAGCCTTGTCAGTTTCGGTTTCTTGGAGGTGGCGCTGATAATTCATTAAAACTGTCTCCACTTGTTGATGACTCCAAGACTGAGTCTGTATTAGCATCTGGATTATATTTAAAAACAATAAAATTTATGAAAAGTACCTACCGACGCGGTGTGACAGAGTCTTTCCAAAACATCATAAACTTTAGAAAACGCCATTCATCCAAATAGCTCAATCAACTACTTGATGGAGCATCTAATCTTTTCATGCTTCCAACCCACAAAAACGGAGACCCCACAATCTGCGCCAATTACCGTGGGATAAGTCTCCTCAATATCGCGTTAAGGTCCTATCGAGCATGTTGTGTGAAAGATTAAAGCCCACCGTCAATAAACTGATTGGACCTTATCAGTGTGGTTTAAGGCCTTGTAAATCAACAAGCGACCAGATATTCGCGCCGCATTTTCGCTCGTATCTCGGGAACGGTTTGTCCTACGGCCATGATCACATATACCATTTCGGTAGCAAATGACGTGACAAATAACTTTTGTTCTATACATTTTGCCATGAAATGCGTATTTCAGGCGCTAGGTAGACAATTTCACGATTTTAAGCCAATTTCCGAAATTTCAAGGCCGGAGTTGGGGTTGAAGATGCAATCCGATCTCAAAACAAAAAGTTGCATTGGAATCAGGAAGTACTAAGGCAACTTTTCAGCACTATTAGAAATCCCGAATCGAAAAAAGTCCGGAATCGACCCACCCTAGTGGACACCACCCTGCGGAACCCCCTGTTTAATTCTTCTCAGTTTGGATGTTTCACCTCGAAATAGAACGGATGATTGACGACCGTTCAGGTAGTTCATAGTCCACCTCTTTAACCCTGGAGGAAGCGTGGTTTCCTCAATGTCCAGTAGGATCGTTCTCTCGCAGTGTGGCTTCTGATTAAGGCCACGAACTATCTGAGCGTTTATGACGCTAAGTGCTGTGGTGGTGCTGTGCACTTTTCGGAATCCATGCTGGTGGCTGGCTAGGCTCAGGTGGTGAGTGAAGGTCGGGAGTGGCAAGGCCTCAAGTGTCTTCACTACTGGATAGAGAGAGAGTTATCGGTCGATGAGATTCCTCTTTGTTGGTGAGTTTCCCAGGTTTCATTAGTGGGACCACTCTTCCGACTTTCCACTCATCGGGTATTTGAAGAGTGGTCAGCGATAGATTGAGGACCTTGGTGAGATAGCCTACTCCCGTCGAGCCTAGATGCTTTAGCATTAGCATGTTGATTCCATCAGGGCCAATGGATTTGGAAGATTTTGCTTTGTTGATGACACTCTGAACCTCCTCATCGGTGAAAGTAAGTGGTGCGCAGCCGTTTGGCATTTTGCGCAGCCGTCGGTTAACACATCTCTTGGCTTTGTCTACCGAAGGGTGCAGTGTAAACTGCCGGTTAAAGTAGCTCGCGCAATTCTTCGGATCCGAGAAGGCATGACCACTGAATTGAACCTCAATTCGGTCGTCGTGTCTTTTCGGGTTAGACAAAGCCCAAAGCTTACTCACACCGGTGAAGAGGTTGCAGGACTTCAGGTGGTCTATCCATTTCGTCCGTTTATGTTGATCTACCATACGCCGAATCTCCAAATTGAGATCCCTTATTCAGGGATCCCCGGAATAGGCATGGCGTAAGATGTCGCGCTCATTAGCTAAAAGGGCTGCTTCGGCTGGGAAATTGGGGCGGATTTCCGCTATTCTTCCAGCCGGGATGAAGCGAGCGGTAGCTGCAGCGATCACCTTGCAGAATCGACGTTCGCCAACGCATACGTCCGTAGGAATGGGTAGAGCGTTAAAGGTGCCTTCAGTAAATTCTGTGAAGCCGAGCAGTTTGCTTTATTAAAGTTAATGAAGGTCCGGTGTCAATTCCCACGACAGCCGGTTCTACGTACCGGAATTGACTCGGATTTTATCCGAACAAGGGCTGCTTTTCGGCGATCTAACCCCGTTTGGATCGGAGAGTGTTAATTTGTGTGAGCGATTCTGTATTGTGATACAGTCACAATCTATAAAATTGAGAGGGGAAACTTTAGTATACCATCCCACGAGTTCAGGGTTTAAAGTCAAATGGTTTGATAGAGGAGACTCTCCAGGTGTTGGTCCGATCAGAGTTACTTTTATGAAGCGCGGCCAAAGGCCGCTAACGCAAAAGAACTAAACACGCCCAGGTGTTGATCCGACTAGCGTTTCTTTTTGAAGAGCAGCCGAAGGACGCAAATGCAGAAAGGAATTATATGCGGAAAACTAATATGTTATTTATTTCCTGTCATTGGTATATTTTTTTTAGTTCTTCTGTAGAATATGAACGTAAGTTAGCACTGATTATTAATTAGAATGCTAACCTTTTGTTATTGCGTGAACAAAAATAATTGAACGAAAGTTAAATATTGAAAAAGTTATTTTTGCACTATTTAATATAAATTAAATGGTTACAAACGAATTAGTGAAGTGTTAGTGGATACAAGTTAAAAATATAAGTATAAAATTTATTATAAATGGGAGAAACACGCATTTTAAATAGTTGAATTTTTGAACTTTAAATGCAAAATCTCAATAACCATAATTCAGCAGGAACTACATATATACAGGGGGGCGCAAAAGTCAGAAGATGCTATAAATTTTGCAATTGACCTCTAATTTCTGTTCTTTTTTGACATTTCCGTAGTAAACACATGCGAAGTACACGTTAATAAACAATGGTATGCTACACTGCCGGGCGCTACATTTCCCGGGCGCCTAACTTCCCGTTTTGGTGATTTGCACTGGCCAGCAAGACTTCCAGACTTTTTTTGTGGGGCTTTTTGAAGTCGCGGGTTTATGTCAACAAGCCTCAGACTCTTGCAGCTCTTAAAGACAATATCCGTCAAGAATGTGAGGACCTTTCGCCGGAAGTTCTGGCCAAAGTGATGGAAAATGCCATAAAAAGGACTTAAATGGCAATCAACTGTGGCGGCGGCCATTTACAAATCATAATAATCCTCAACCAGAATCAAAGTTTTCAATTTTTTAGAAGTTTTTAATTTTCCAAAAACGTCGGAAGGTATTTTCCCCTATATTTTTGATTTGGAGGACCTCCTATATCCGTACATACCCATTTTAACCACGAAATCGGGGATGCTATTTTAAAATTTACCGAAGGTATACATCTAGAAAGTCTCATAACAATGCACGGCAAAGACGTTGGACAAAGGTCATAGAATTTTCGCACTTTTTTCTGCAAGGAGCCTAAAATTATTCTTGGCCAAATCCACACCTACTCTATTCGATTGGGGTAGGTACTTGGAGTTGAAATGTTTGTTCTGGGCATTGCAGGGGTCGAATCGTTACATCCGTGAATGTATCACTCGTCACGTAAAAGTCTGTGTATTTCGTATTATGACATAAGTGATCGTAGCGCTTATATACGTGATTGTAACGCTTCTATCGTAATCTGGCATGATGACATCCGTGAACGAGTATATAAACGTATCCGTTCGTTCGAATCGTCATTCGAACGCAAATTACCAATCGTAATAGACAAATTTATGGAAATGTGAGCAAATTTTTTTAAATTTTATGTTTTTTATCATTTTTAGTAATAAAGAACACAAATAAGAAACCAATGAATGGAATATCTCATTAAAAATTAAAAAAAAAAAATTATTTATATGAACAAAATTTTTGTATTTTAGTTGACATTAAAAATAAAATTATTTACAAGGTAAAGGACATATACATATTTGAATTAAATTTACTAAAGTATACATTATTTGGTCTCTTATCGTTTGGTCGATTGCGGTGAGGCGGTTCGCTACCCCGGTGCCCATTTCTTGTGTGTGATAAGAATCGCAATTTTGAGGGTCGTAACTTATTGTAAATTTTATGCAGATTTTATGTAATGTCTCACAAACGTTAGTAAATCTTCCACTTTTTCGGGGTGATACCTTTCTCTCTTGCCATATCCTAAACTTCTTCACCCAAGAATGATAGAGAAAGAGATTACGCAATGCGCATGTTTGCTTTCAGTCAGCTGTTCTTGCTGACGTTACGGTTGACTTATTATTCGCCCGCGCTATTGAAAGTGAATTCGAATTGTGTTTTCAAGTGTTATATTATTTGTTAAATTCTATATTTTTAAAATGCGTTGTGCAGTGTTCGGTTGTAATAATAACAATGGTAAAAATACTGCGTTATAAATCTTGTTTGCCTTATTTGCTATGTTTGCTAATTGAATTTCAGTTTGGAGTCCAATATTACCCCTTAATACTTCAACTGTGGTTGTGAAGTAATTACGCACTCTCTTTTAGTGAGAGTTATTTTTTTTTTTTTTTGATATGTTGAGAGTGTTTGAAGAGAGTAGACGGGTTTTTTTGTAGTCCCTGAACATTTCGTGAAATCTCATACTAATAATTAGTGAAAGTGCCATAGTTTAGGTAACGACTTACCGGGAGACTAGACCTTTCAATTTGGATACTGAACCCAGCAAATAGATAAGTAAGTTCTGTTTTGTATCAAAAATTTTATTTTTACTTACTTGCCGCTTCTCGTGGTAAATTTACACAAAATAAAACTTAAATTAGATTTCCCCATACAACAGCGAAACAAAACGTGCACTTAATTTAATCTGCCGTTTTGTTTTGCTCAATCAGCTGTTTTCTCCTTTTTCGTTTCTCCTTCTTCGCTTTGCCTTTGGTTACGGCATTGCCAACCACTAAAAAAGCAAATAAAGTTTTAGGACAAAGGACTGAATATACCCATTGACAGGTGTTCCAAACTATTTTCTGGCAGAGATATGGCCTCTGCAAATAGTTTGGAAGGTACACCAGAGAATCCTTTTCGGAGGAATTCGAAGATTTTGAGAATGCCTCCAAAAGGCAAAAATGAGGAGACCACCGCTGCTGGACTCATAAAAAGTTGGGAAAACGTCGCCCAACAAAACAAATGCGGAAAATCTGAGCAAATGCAGAACGGTGAAGCTGGTAATATTTTTTGCGAACTGGGCAGCAAAATCAAGGAGCTTGAAACTATGATGTCTGGTCAGAGGCATATTACTCAAGCTATGAGAGACATTGTAAGCTGCATAACAAGCCTGTACGACAAGGCTGAAAATCCAGAGAAAACGCTGAAAAGAGTTATGGTAGGAAAAGCGTCGCAAGTATCCCCTATACCCAGAGAAAAACCAACGCCAAAGAGGGTACGAGAATTATCAGGTTACTTACCACCAACCAAAAAGCCTAAAAACGCTTACCATAAAGCACAGGTGTCATATAGTGAGGTCATTAAGGTTGTACCGAAAGACAGTTCTGTGGACGTGGTAAAAAAGAGAAAGCCGGTTGAAAAAAAAATCGTACGAAACCAGACGCCATTATTTTTACCACAAAGGACGGAGAATCATATGCGGACATTCTCAAGAACAAGACAAGACAGACAAGAGAGCCGACTCGTTCGAGAGCGCGCTAGAGTGAGTGATTGGAGAAATGGCTGTAATACAGCAAAAAACACATAACGTCACTTTAATGTGCAAGGACCTGGACGAGATAACCACCCCAAAAGAAATTTGCGGCGCGTAACAAAGGAGTGTGGTTTTCAGAATATAGGGCCGGCAAACATCAAAAATATGCGGAAGACAAGAAGCGGCACTCAAATAGCCCTTATATACCTCCGGGTTCAAGACACTAAGACTGCCCTTAAAATAGGCAAAGTAAAGATCGGGTGGTCGATCTGTCGACTCCGGGAGTACTCGCCTATTTCCCGTTGTTACAGATGTTTCCATCCAGGCCACATGGCACGTAAATGTAGCAGTATCGTCGACAGGTCCTCTCTTTGCACACGTTGTGGAAGCCAGGGACATGTATCAAAAGTATGCACTAATACACCAAATTGCATGCTGTGCAAAAGGTAGCACTCAGTTCTGAGCACGACTTGCCCTAAGTACATGGAGTTGCTAAAGACTACGAAAAAATGAGAATATTGAAGCTGAACTTAAATCACTGCGCCGCAGCACAAACACTGTTGCAACAAACCATAACAGAGAGGAACGTTGATGTCGCCTTACTGAGTGAGCAATATTGCCAACGTTCGGAAAGTACTTGGATCACAGATTTAAGTGGCAAAGCTGCAATATGGTCCTGCAACGGACAATCATTCACATTTTGCTGCAGAGAAGCAAAAAATGGTTTCACATGAGCGCAAATAGGAGGAATATATTTCGTAAGCTGTTATGCCCGCCCCAGCGCATACATTAGAGAATTTGAAGACTTCCTCCTTGAATTATCTTTAGAAAGAAGATGCAAATCACCGATAACTTTAATGCATGGTCTACTGCTTGGGTGTTCAAACCATTGTGGGCGTCTGGTTCTAGAATTCCTGAGCCAAACCAACCTTACAATTATTAATAGTGGCATCAAAAATACCTATCAAAAAGGAACTAAAGGCTCTATAATAGACCTGAAGTTTGAAAATGACGCACTTAGCAAACACATTAAGTGGGAGGTGTCAGACATGTTTACATATAGTGACCACATGGCAGTCATTGCAGAAGTTTCGTTCTCTCGGGCCCAGGAACCCTCACGCATTAACAATACACGAAAAAGGAGCTGGAAGCAAACAGATTTTGATACTGACGTTTTTGACACAGCCTGGAGTGCAGCAATAGCACTAGGCGAAGGCGGCGTTCACTTAGTAACCGCATTGCGAAAGGAACTGGTGGCGAAGACCTGTATACTGGTGAAATGAAGAAATTGCCACGCTGAGAAAGCTCTGTCATGCGGCTCGACGTCGCCTACAACGCAATCAAAGCTCCGAAAACGAAAACTATCTCAAAGAAGCTTTTAAAAGCCACAAAAAGCTCTTAAAGTCAGCTGTAACCCGAAACAAAAGAAACTGTTTTGAAAAAATCTGTGGAGAAGCGAATATAGACCCCTGGGGGACTGCTTATAAAATCTGTATGTCCAAATTCAAAAATAAGCGGCAGCAACCCAAATAAGCTCCGTTCATGAAGAAAGTCGTCGAGGCATTATTTTCGACGCACGAACCGATTACTAACGCTGAACAACGAAACGAAGATGCTGAATCACCCCCACTGGTTACAGAAGAAGAACTATTGGCCATAGTCAAAAAAATCAAAAACAACAAAGCGTCTGGTATCGACGGAATACCAAACAGAGCTCTAAAGGTAGCCATAATTTCGAAGCCCACTCTTTTTGCAAAAATGTACAACGCATGCATAAAAGAAGGGATATTCCCCGATCCCTGAAAAGTCCAGCGTTTGGTTTTAATCCCAAAACCAAAAAAACCCACCAGATGAACCTTCTTCGTATCGACCTCTGTGTATGCTCTACACAACGGGCAAAGTGTACGAAAGCATAATAAGAAACCGCTTGGAGATTGCAATCCAGGAAGCCGGCGGACTATCGGAAAGACAATACGGCTTCAGAAAACAGATCGATGCACTGAAAGAAGTTGATCACACTGCGAAAAGAGCAGTAAGTGGCAAAAGATGGAAAGGTGGTACAAAAAAATATTGTACGCTGATCACCCTGGATGTGAAGAATGCATTCAACTCTGCTAAATGGAAAAATATATTCGAAGCCCTATATAGAATACGCGCCCCTCAGTACCTCATAAATATCGTTATGAGTTATTTTGAAAATAGAAAGCTGATCTACGACACCACCGAAGGCACCAAGAGCTACTCTATTACAAGCGGAGTACCACAAGGATCTGTTTTAGGCCCTCTCTTATGGAATCTAGTTTATGATGGGGTGCTAAGAATTCCACAGCCTAAAAAACGTTAAGCTAATCGCATACGCGGACGACCTTATAGTGGTAGCAGTAGGTAAGCAACTTGATGACCTACAAAATAAATGTAATGAATGTATAAATGGCCTACGCTAATGTTTTTCTTCCAAGAGTTTGGAACTGGCTGAGCACAAAACAGAGGTATTGCCCATAAGCGACGATCATGACGTATCTTTACAAAAATGCGACATCAATTTGGGCAAGGCGAGTAAGGTTATTATTTCAAGTGCAAAGCCTGTGAAACTGCAAGAAAATATGCTATTGATATCTATTTTCAAGAAAAAATGCAAAAAAAAAGTTAAAAATGAATTAGCTGCTGATCACCGATTTGCAAACCGAGAAGAAATATTTAAAATCGAGGAGATTTTCAATAATGTACTAAACACAGTAATATCTCAATTCTATACTTACATGTTTTATTTTTACAATAAAAGAAAATATTCAGATATAATATACCACCTAGTTTTAACTCAACTAAATCAAGCATGGACTGTTCACCAATTATGCTAATTTCCCTACATCATTTAGCAAATCAAAAATAATAAAAAATTATTTAAGAAATAATATGGGCCAAACTCGATTCTGACTCGACTTTTCGCTAAAAGCAATTGAAAAAAAACCGCATAAGGGTTGGATATAAACGAAGTTATTGATATTTTTGCGAAAACTAAAGCTAGGAAAAATTGTAATAAAATGTGTTATTTAGTCAGTTGGTAGGTCCAACTTTAATATAATAAGCCCTTGAATCTTCTCTATTTCGTTTTATTAGCCGAACCTACAACAAGTATTAATTGTAATTTACATATGTTGTTACAGTTTAATATTTTTATTACCTGCCCTGCAATGCACAAAAAAGAGCTTAAATAGCTTAGCATTTAAAAGTATTTATATATTTCATATCTTTATTTGATAAAATCTAATCAGTATACATAGCAGTGGGACCCCATTTTTTAATTTGCCCCAGGGCCCTTGGCTATCTAGCTATGCCACTGGTTTTTGCTCGACCAGGGTTATTTTTTTAGAGTGCGACAGAAAGTCGCCAACGCAGAAAAAAGAATAATGCGGAAGTACACACAAAGAAACCGCTGTCATTAAAAAATCCTTCATATTTGGTTTCTAAGATGTGGTAACGCTCGTTTTTCGATAATTGTAAACTTGTCAACTATGAGTGAGCGAAGTGATTTTTAAATTAACTAATTTAGCTAATGAAAAACACGAAATAGATGTGAAATTCAATGTGTATATTTGAATATACGAAGTGAATCCCTGCCAGCCAAAAGTGGTGAGTTCGTCTTAGGCCTCGTGCAGATTTTAACCACTTTTCCCTCACACGTACATACGTATACATGTGATCTTTTCTCTGTTACGCTAGTTAAGGAATGCATTCACAAAGATCAAATCAACCTTTTATTCAGTAAACAGAATGCAGAAACAACCTTGAGTTGGAACAGGCAAACAATATATATGTAAACAAATCTAAATAAATAATACAATCTGTATTTAGACAAACTATCAACTAGTAATAAGTAAACATACTAGTTAGTATAAATAGAATTAAGAAACATGTAATAAGTTAGTCTTAAGAGTATAAATAAAGAGTACACATTTCGGTGCAGCTCAAAATATATTCTTTTGACTCATTTTTACTTCTGGTAAAAATTAACTCGCTCATTCAGCAGTGTCATATAAATTAAGTATGTAAAAATATAGCTGAACTGCTCTAATTACCCTAATCGTCAGCTGATGTAGGGTTGGATTTTTTATTCCTAGTTTTAAATATTCTTAAAATTTCAAACAAAACCTTTTGATTTTGAAATTATAAATTTTATTATTTTTTCCACATATTTATATAAAAATTACTATAATTAAATATATTAAGGCTAACAATGTGTAAATAAAAATATATTTTATTTAAAAAAATAATTAAAATCTAAAAAAAAGATTTATTAGAAAAAAACATTATTATACCTGAAAAAAAATAAATTCAATAATTGCATTAAAATATAAATAACTCTTTAGATAGATTTTTGTTATGTTGTATACCATCTGAAAGCAAATAATAAATTATTACTGATCCAATCCAAAAGTTTAGACCAACCGCACTGGTCATATATATGTATATATAGAATAATATTATATATATGTAATTTCACAAAACTCACCAAACAAAATTGTTCTCCTGCTTCTGCTGGTGTAGATGACATATGTAATTGAAGATTTCTAAAGTGAGAGATATGGGAATTAATTAAATGTATTTACAAATAATTTCAAAATGTTCCCTACCTTTTTTGCTTTAGATATTATATGCTGTAATGGAGTTAAATTATTAATTTAAAATATATTTATAAAATACAAATTTCTACACTTACCTTTTTCGCGATAGAAATGCAAATGTTCGAAATTTTCCCTCGTTTTTTATTTTCCTTTTTAAGATATTCATTAGCACTATTGGCACTTATGTTTCTCTATCGCACTCATTCAATAAGAACAAGAAATGAGATAACTACCTTATCTACATTTTATTCTATTTGGGAAATTCGAAATGCATTAACTCTACGGATAATATGATTATTTCGACTATGGTTTAGCATATTTCTAAGGATTTAAGACGACTAACTTCAAACTGGCATGCACCTTTCTTGTGTGTACCGAAGTAGCTTCCATATTCACCGGCCAAAACATTTTTGAAATGAACTTGCTGTTTGACGTATATCCAAGCAGGTAAGTTTCATGCCATTTCGAATATTTTCGGTAATAATACGAAATCCTTTCTGGACATTTGTAATCGCATGCCAAAAAAATTTATGAAGTTCCAAAAGCTGATACTCCATAACTAAGGTATACGTATGTATGTATGTGTTAAAAACTCAATGAAGATTTTATCAAACCATACCTCTGGTGGGGGGAAATGAAAAAACATTCACTGAGCTGAGAGCTAAGAATTATTTCATTCTAATTTTATTTTGATATTTTCCTTGTTTATATACAATTTTTAAAACTATCTTAAATAACTAAATATATGTGTATGTGTATATGTTTGTATGTATTGCAGCATATTCCCAGTTAGAACAGTGACGGTCACGTTACCTAGTGACATGCTGGTAACGCGTCACTTTTTCCTATCACGTTCTTAAGGTCGAATCAAAAAAGCTCCCAAAACATTTGTATACATGTGATCTTTTATCACCTTCTCGCTCACATATTTTTTGTTGTAATAAAACTATATATATATGTATTGCAGCATATTCCCAGTTAGAACAGTGACGGTCACGTTACCTAGTGACATGCTGGTAACGCGTCACTTTTTCCCATCACGTTCTTAAGGTCGAATCAAAAAAGCTCCCAAAACATTTGTATACATGTGATCTTTTATCACCTTCTCGCTCACATATTTTTTGTTGTAATAAAACTATATCCTTCTTTCTCACACTTTCATTAAATTTAGTATAAATCAACAAAACTGCTTTCAGGAAAGCGTGACGGTGCATTCTGCAATAGCCTAGTGGGTAAACCACTCGCTTGTCATTCCTTCAACCTAAAGTTCGAAACTCTAAAATATAAAGATTTTTTTTTTTTTTAAAAATATATATATATTTTTTAATTTTAATAATAAAATAATTTTATTTAGATTTACATTAAATTCATTTCCTTCATCTTTTGACATTTTTTTTTTAATAACATAAAAATTATTTCTATAAATTCTTATATAGATACAAAAAATTATATATACATATACATATATCAAAAAAATTATTACAATATTATATTTATCATTCAGCTTTTTGCTTCCTATATTTTTTTTGCTTAAATCTATTGTGGCTCATTTCGATGGACTTCCGCATTTGTTGCTCGAAATTTGCAAGTCCACAAGTGATGAAAAAATCTATAAAAAATGTAATGAAAAGTCAATTTAAAATACATCTTTTTAGGTAAATATAGTATGTATGTATTAAATTTACCATATAATATGTTGGACAACAGAAATTTCGATAGCGGTTGCTTGCCTCCCCTACAGTCCCAGTTACACAAGATCAGGAATTCGTCAGTGTACAGATGCCGCAACACATCACATACACTGTCGGAACTACCTTTCATCCTTAAAACAAACTGTTTCTGTAATCTATATATATAAAAATGAAACCCGTTTTTCGTTGTCACGACATAACATGAAAATGGCTTGACCGATTTGGCTGAAAATTGGTGGGGAGGTAGCTTAGAACCAGGGTAAGGACATAGGACACATTTTATCTCTTTATTTTAAAATTTAATACAACTCATAAATACAAAAATTATATTTCAAATCAAAAGCATTTGTTCAAAATTCATGTTTGTAGGAATCAATTGAAAATTTCATTTCTTCAAAAAAAAAAACACAAAAACAATAAAAAAAACCTCACATCTATATACCTATATAAAAGAAAGTCGTGTTAGTTACACTATTTATAACTCAAGAACGGCTGAAGCGATTTGGCTAAAAATTGGTGGGGAGGTAGTCTAGAACCGGGGTAAGGACATAGAATATTTTTTTTATCTCTTTAGGTTGAAATTCAAAACAACTCATAAATACAAAAATTGTATTTTAAATCATAGGCATTTGTTAAAAATTCGCTTTTGTAGGAATCATTTGAGAATTTCATTTCTTCAAAAAACAATGTAAATAAAGTAACAATAAAAAATTAACATTAACAAAACATTAAAAACACCTCACGTCTATATACATAAAAGAAAGTCGTGTTAGTTACACCATTTATAACTCAAGAACTGCGTTTCTATTGTTACACACCGACGCAAAAATTCGGTTTTATTACGATAAAAGAGCACTCGAAACACTTCTCCGAATCAGTCATTCATTGTTTTTGTTGGATTATGACCTTGCGAGGCACTAACTTTGCACAGAGCTTTCGCCTCTCCATTTCGCCTGTTTCCAGCTTATCAAATATCTTTTCAAGGGTGAAGGCATCAAAAATGATTGGGACGTTGCTTGCCACGTTGGAAAAAAAGAGGGAAAAAGTTGATGAAATATTCCGATTGATTTATTCAGAGGCCAATTTCTTGGCGGAAAAACTCGATGTTGACGAAGCGAAACCGAGAACATGTGGTCGACAAACGAAACGCGAAAATAACGACGTGAAAACTTGCGAAGATTACTACAGGGTCTCTGTCTACATACCTCTGCTAGATACCATCAAAGAAGATTTGGAAGCTCGTTTTTCACAAGAAGTTTTGGATGGTTACTAATTGTGTGTGTTGCTCGCAGAAAAAGCAAGTCTTTTAAAAGAAAACGAAATCGATGATCTAATCGGATGCTTGATAGAAAGATTCGGGAATCTTCTGGATGATGAAAAAAGCGTACAAAAATTGAAATTCAAAGGTGAATTAAGCTACTGACAATGTCACTGGCAGCAGCAACAAAAAATTGAAGGCAGCGAAATTCCAACTTCTGCACTGGAAACATTAGGAAAATGTGATGTCGACATATTCCCAACAATCCACACCTATCTCCGAGTATTCTGAACACTTCCCGTAACAAACGCGAGCTCTGAACGTTCTTTCTCTTATCTTCGCCGCATCAAAACATGGCTTAGGACGACCATGCTTCAAGACTAGTTGGATTAGCGTTACTTCATACGCATCATGACATCGAAATCACCGCCGAAGAAGCCATCGAAAGATTCGCAAAACTTGGCAGTTATCGCTTTGCGTTATGAAACGCGCAATGTAAAAGGATTTTTCTGTTCGAATTTTTAATAAAATGAGCCACTATGTAATGCATGCATATGGTTGACTCTTCGATTATAACCACTTTGTTTACCTAAAACTTGGAATTGATAATTTTTGTTTCAAAATTTGTACTGTATTTCTCTCGTAATAATAAGTTCGAAACCCAAATCGAAGGATAAATTCAATTTCCCCCACCCAAGCAGATACCACCGAACTCCTGAACAACGCCATAGAGTGTTTAATAAAATAAGGTCAGCTTTAGAGCGAAAAGAATATTGTTCAGGTGTATTCCTTGATGTGCAACAAGCATTCGATAAAGTCTTGCACCCCGGACTGCTTTACAAATTAAAGAAAAATTTACCTGCTCCCTTTTTCGTTCTTATTAAATCTTATTTAAAAGATAGACAATTTTATGTTAGGGTTGGAAATGAGTACTCAAGTATGTATAAAATAAAATCAGGCGTACCACAGGGAAGTGTTTTAGGGCCAATTCTTTATTCAATATTCACAGCGGATATCCCAAAAAACAACGATGTTACGATAGCAATATTCGCTGATGACACTGCAGTCCTAACTTCAAATAAAGTGCCTTCAGAATCTTCTGACATACTACAAAATTACTTATTCCAACTAGAAGACTGGCTCAAGATGTGGAACATTAAAGTCAATTCAGATAAATCTGTCCATGTTACTTTTGCCCTAAGAAAAGGTGATTGTCCTTCAATCAAAATTTTTAATACAGCCATACCTGTTAGTGATCATGTGAAATACCTGGGGTTACACATAGATAGAAGGCTTACCTGGAAATGTCATGTAAAAGCGAAAAAAGAACAAATTAATTTAAAATTGGGAAGTCTTCATTGGCTTCTGGGTAAAAAATCTGTCTGTTGAAAATAAACTACTAATTTATAAAACCATCATCAAACCTATTTGGACTTATGCGATACAAATATGGGGCACGGCAAGCAATTCAAATATTGAAATAGTACAGCGCGTTCAATCAAAAACTCTCAGGTCAATTACAAAAGATCCATGGTATGTTTCAAATCATACTATTCACAGAGATTTAAAAATATGCAAAGTGAAAGATGAAATAAAAAAGTTTAGTGAAAGATACAAAATCAGGTTAGAGATCCATCCCAATCCAGTAGCATTACTACAGGCAGCCACTACAACAACGTTAAAAAGAAAAGACATATTAAACTTGTAAACCAGCACGCATGCACGTAATGCAAATACAGTGAAACTTCGATAATTCGTATTTGCAAGGGACCACAATTTAAATACGAGTTATGGAGTTTTTCAAGTTATCAAGTTATACAACATATAGAATATACGAATTATAGAGTTTTTTTATTTATTTTTTCAATTTTACATAAAAAACAAGAAATGATTGTACATATGTATGTACTATGTTTTCGTCACGTACGGTTTTTTGTGAAAAAAAATACGAATTGTAGAGGCTTTTGAGGAAAAAATACGAGTTGTAGAGGCTTTTGATACACATTTTTCAATTTTTGTCTCAAGAAAAATACGAGTTATCAAAGGGACCGAAATACATGCATTTTTCGCGAATTTTTCTAGGGACCGAAGAAATACTATGAAATATCAAGGTTTTTCGCTTATCGAGGTTACGACTTATCGAAGTTTCACTGTACATAACTTTAGCACAAACTAGTGTATGATTATGTTATTTTAACATAAAGAAAATAGCAAATAATTATGTAAATTAGTATGTATGTAGTTTGGATTTTTATTTTTATTATACTGTCACTAAACAGAGGGTCACTTAATGAAGTAACACTCACAATTTGTTTGTACCTTAACAGCACATTTACTTATTGTCTATTATCATTAAGACAGATTGTAAATTTAACTTGAATAATAATAATAAAAAATTTATTTGAATCAATAAATATCTGCAGTGCCGTCTTAGCCTCGAGGCAAATAAGGCAAGTGCCTATGGGCCCATCGGTACTTAGGGGCCCACTAAAAAAATTAGAACAACAAATTTGTACTTGTTGAAAGACAATGCAAAAAAATTATATGTATGATCGCGACGCACCGTAAATAAAAAGGACAAAAAAAAATTACTCAAAATTATTTATTTGCTTATGCGAGCCACTTGAAAAGCACGCTTAAACAACAACAATTTCTCAGAAAAGCAACCGGCGTCAAAGCAAATTTTTTTTTTCAGCAATTAAAATATTTTTCAAGGGTAGGCTTCAGCAGAAGCACATCATGTCGGCGCCACAGATTAACCGTTATGTCATTCAGACAAAATTATATACGAGCAGACAAAAAATATAAGAATATTTGCTTCTGCTGAAGACAATTTACAACAGTGGTCGGCAAAATTTCATTTCCAAGCCCATGGGCTTGCAGCAGTCGACGCTCTGCTGACACACATGTTCCATAAACTACTTCGCGCAACGCACGATGATGTGTGTTCGGCTATTGCGTCGCTGCTAGTACTGCAAACAATGTACTACAAATATGAACACAAATACCAGCACAAAAGCAGCAAAAACGCATACATGCTACAAAGCCCTCAGTAGCGTTTGCGTGCCCCTGATTTACAATGACAATTATGTTACGATCAATAATGAACATTTGTGCAAACAAGAAACTGTTAAATTCTTTCTTTCTGTTATTTGTATGGCATTGCAGCAGCGCATTTTGCGAGAAGCATTTGAGAAGCATTTTTTCTATTTAAAATTTAAAATCACTTGTGCAAATGTTCTTAAGCTGTGAAGTGCTTTAAATAATTAATAGTATTAGTAATATAAAGAATTCATTCATAACCGGAATTTTCTAAATATATTGTTTTGCGGAACAAAAAGGTATGTACCTATTCAAATTATTATTTTTATTCATTATTTATTTTTTTTTATTTAAGGCAAATAATATGTCTGACAAAAAACATGAAAGTGGAGCACAAAAACGTAAAAAACGAGAAGAAAACGCTGCTTAGCTCAATGAGCAATTGAAAAAAAAACACCAAAACTATTCCAACATGGTTTTACTCGCAAATCTGAGAATCAATCTCAGCATCCCACCACAACAATATTTACTTTAGAGCCAGAACCCCGAACTGTACAGTGTATAGAACAGATTAGCGAAAAACAAGATGAAAGAAATTTTAAAGGTGCAGAAGAGAAAAATGAGGATGCGGTCTTAAAGAGAAAAGGAATGGAATACCAGAGTGATATTGGTTTATGGAAAAATATCACAAACGAAGTACAAGAATTTTGGTGTACTAGTGATTCAAAAGAATGTCAACATTTTGAAAGTAACTTTTCTGCTTCATTACGACATTATGGCAACGGTGAAAATCGAAATCTTACCAGTTATATTTTTTTCGTAATCATATAAGTGGGTGCAAAATTAAAAGAGAGTGGCTAATGTATTCTCCATCTAATGGGAATGTTTACTGTTGAACATGTGTTCTCTTTGGTGTTTCTCAAAAACAATCACAATTTCAAAATGGATTTTCTGATTGGAAGAATGCTGCGCAACGAATTCAAATGCACGAGAAAAGTGAAGCACATTGAACATGTGTGCAGACATTGATACGCAGGCGCAGTACTCTTGGACGGATTGATTCCTCTTTGGAGATTCAATTCAACAAAGAAAGAGAATATTGGGTAAATGTATGTCATCGGATTGTGTCAGTCATAAAATTTATTTCATCTCGTGGATTAGCATTTCGTGGGCAGAATGAAATACTTGGTTCACAACATAATGGTACCTATTTGGGTATTTTAGAACTATTGGCGCAATATAATCCCTTCCTCAGTTCACACTTATCTAAATATGGAAATCAAGGAAAGGGGAAAAATTCATATTTATCTGCAACCATTTCTGAAGAAACTATTGAAATCATGGGCGACAGAGTTGTGAATGATATAGTGAAGGATGTTATTGACGCCAAGTATTTTTCCTTAAATGTTGATTCAACGCCAGACATAACACATACTGATCAGTTGACTTTAGTTTTAAGGTATGTTTCGAATTTAAGCGGAGAAGTAATGGAACCTTTTTTTAATATTCATTCCAATTGAAAGCCACACGGGGGAAGACATGGCTAACACAATTTTAAATAAATTTAAAAAAAATAATATCGACATAAAACATTTGAGGGGACAATCTGTCGACAATGCATCAAATATGTCCGGTTGTTATAATGGGCTTCAAGCGCATATTAAAAAAAAATAATCCGCTCGCACATTACGCTCCGTGTGCTGCACACTCATTAAACCTAGTTGGAGTACATGCTTTAGAAAGCTGCGTTGGAGCAGTCTCATTTTTCGGATTCATGCAAACACTTTACAACTTCTTCTCGCGGTCAACTTATCGTTGGGGGACTTTGCTTAAATGTCTATCAGAAGATGCTAAAACTAAATCTGGTTCATCATTTGTTCTGAAAAAGCCTTCTGACACAAGGTGGTGTGCTAGAGCTGATGCCACTAAAGCTTTATCAAATAGATATGAGGGCATACAGCAAGCTTTACATGACCTAATAAACAACGTAAATCAGAAACCAGAAGTTATTCACGAAGCTAAGTGCCTATTAAAGGATTTAAATAAAAAAGAAAATGTTGTAATGTCTGTAGTTTGGAGTGTCATTCTAGCGCGGATTAATGCTGTTAGTATATCTTTACAAAACAAACAAATTGAATTAATTTCTGCAGTCAATCTTTTAAAATCGCTGTTAGACTTTTTGATCGCAGAAAGAGAAAATTTTGATTACTACCTTACTAAAGCCAATGAGATTATTGATACTGAATGGACAGATGAAATCCAACGTAATAGGAAACGAAAAAAAAAAATACTATGAAGGAAATGCAGAAGATGTTGTGTTTAGAGGACAAGATAAATTTAAAATAGAAACATATTTGCCAATATTTGATAGGCTTTGTGCAGAGTTAAAAAAACGCCTTGAAGCATACTCAGAAATACAAAACTTATTTGGATTCCTAACAACGTTTTTAATAAAATCTGATGAAGAATTGAGGAATGATTGTGAAAAGTTTAGAAAGTGTTATTTCGAAGACATTGAATGTGACTTCGCTGAAGAAATGATACATTTTAAATATTTTATACTGACATTAAACGATTTAGAATCTAACAAATTTTTGTCGGCTCAGGAGTCTTATAAAATAATTTTTGATAATATGTCACAATCTTCATTTCCTAATGTCATGACAGCCTTGAAAATATATAGATGTCTGATGATAACAAATGCTACGGGTGAACGTAGCTTTTCAAAATTAAAATTAGTTAAGAACTGTCTACGTTCATCAATGACTCAGAATCGCTCAAATAGTCTAGCTGTCATGGCAATAAAAAATGATGTATTAGAAAAAATCGACTTTGAAGATGTTTTAAAAATTTTCACTGCCATGAAACTTCGAAAAGTGAATTTATAAAGTAAGCTATTCTACTTTGTGTGTAACTCGAATGTGAAGAAAAATTATTTTTATGAATTAATAAAATACTAAGTTTAATGTAAAAACTTTTTTTGAATGTCTTTCTTTATTAACTGTTTATTAAAAAAAAAATAAATAAAATAAAACTCACAGGGGGCCCAAGATAACTTTTTCCTTAGGGCCTTCACATGGCTTAAGACGGCCCAGAATATCTGTTGAGTGAAGAGCTTATAATATAAAACAAACAAAAGACACAATAGATCAGTGGTCGGCATTTCTTAGCACAATTGTGCAAACTAACTTCACACGTACGCTTACGCTCTGTCATTCAGTCGTTGTCGAGCCAGCAACGAATTAACATCACGCAAGACTATAGCGCAAAACCAAATATGTCCTGCGAGAAATATTTTATGATTCTAAATGCCTTTGGTGCCATGCAATGCCTTTTATGTTCCAAGTCTTTTAAAGATAATAGGGAATAATATCCTTAAAAGACATTTTGTTAATTTTCATTATACTAATAATTATTTATAAAATTTGCTTAAATTTAATTCCAATTTCTCACTGGGCTACTTTTTTTTCGTGCTCACCAACACAGTGACAGATCCTCTCATGCCGACCACTGCAATAGATTGACTTCTTATTCATTTCAAAGATTTGTGAGGGAGTGTTAGTGACAAGTAAAAATTGTGTAAATGTATTGGAGTGTCGGTCACGCAAGTTTTGCTGGGTTGTTTATGCTGCTTGATATGTTTTATGCTACATGGGGTTGTTTTCAACCAGGAATAATGGGATGCCCAACTTATTCCAGTGTGAGAGCGCCTCAAAATAAGCGTTTTTTATAACATTTTCCATTGTGGCCACATCGAACAAAATAAGAATTTTTGGGCATTTAAATTAAAACGCACAACGTTTATTACGATTGCAAATTATTATATATTGGACTTTTAATATATGGCGAAACCACTTAAATCCTTTTTTATGATTTTATGATATATTAAAACCACTGACTTTCGATCTTTCAATACTTAATAAGGTGAATTAAGCCTGTTAGTTGTCAATTAATGAATGTTTTTAATCATTTGTAATAGAAAACGATTTCTATTATGCATCAAATTACAAAACGTTTCATGAAATATGTTTAAATTTCGCATTTTCTTTGATTTTTATTGTTTTAAATTTTTATTAACGATCTTGAACGGCGGCAACAAATTTCTCCGTTCACATATATTTTTGGTATAATTTCAATCTGGCCGTTCCAGTCATTCCAATTGCAAAACGTCAAAACCTACCCAATCCAGTCAACTGTCAAAGTTCGGTAGGTGAGCGGCTCTCACATTTCCAGTGACAGGAGAGTTGGGCATCCCATTATTCCTGTTTTCAACCCTGCAAAAATTCCATAACCGATTCTCAAACACATTCAAGCATTTTTACCAATACATAAAAAAGCATGTTGAAAATTTGTAGTAATGATTGGCAAAAAGAAACAACATCAAACTTTCACATTATGCTTTATTCATTCGCGCATATTGTGTGCATAGGAATGGAGCAATGTTTCATTTTACCGAAAAAGACCAAAACGAAGAAAATGGTGTTGCCCAATCGACAAAATCAATTAATTTGCAAAGCTTTTTTAAAAATTCGGGCAAATTAGAAGAAGAGAAAGCAATTCCACCTGTTGTGGCATTTATTTTCATGTCAGTGGTAGCACGACATATGTATCACAATTAATTGCATATTTACAAGTGAACGCGAAAGCCGCAAAAAGACGCGCGAGTGAATTAACGAGAACAAAACAATTACATCAGGTGAGTAAAGTGATAATATTTATACAAAAAATGAAGAGGAAAACATTTTATAATGAAATGTGCAAAGTTAAAAAGGAGTGTGAAAGAAGTTCAGTGCGATACGAAAAGTTTATCGGAATTTGCGCGTGCTGATGGGAAGATGGCGAAGCTGCCGCGGCTGCGCTACATTCTACTCCTGAAGATTCTTTCTCATTTTCCGGCTCAGAATGCCAGTCGGAAAATGAAAATGAAGTTGTTTCAAGTGCAGAAAAGTGCAAGCATTTAAAGTTATGGGCAATTAAAAATAATGTGTCTCAAGCCGTATTGAGCGATTTGCTCAGTGTTTTAAGAAAAATAGGAGTGCATGATTTGCCCTTGTCTGCAAAAACTGTGCTTGAAACAACAAAAATTAAATCAGTTATAAAGAATATCTCCGGCGGAGAATTTACGTATATTGGCATTCAAAAGCATTTTGAATCAAATTCATTTCCAATTTTGAATGAAAAAAGTGAAGTGTTAATAGATGTTGGAATCGACGGCTTAAGGCTATTTAAAAGTTCGAACAGAGCCCTATGGCCCATTCTTGGTTCAATTGTTGGCTTTCCGAAAACCACTCCTTTCACTATTGCCCGCTTCTCAGGAAAACAGAAACCAAATAGCACAAATGAATTTATGAAAGAATTTTGTGACGAGGTAGTGTACTTGAGAAAAAACGGGTTAAAAGTCGGTTTAATAAATCCAATTTTGAAAAGTTTTAATATTCGTTTGTTTACTTGTGATTCGCCAGCGAGCTTTGTGACTGGGGTTCAAAATCACAATTCAAAGCACGGCTGCCCAAAATGTTGTCAAGTAGGCACATTTAATAAAAAAAGGGTATGCTTCTCTAAAAATTTAAGTGAATTAAGAACAGATTTTTCATTCAAAAATAGAAATGATCCGGCACACCATAATTTAGAATTTCGGGAACAAGAAAACGTGCTAGAAGTAGCAGCTTTTGGAATGGTTTCTCAATTCCCTTTAGATCCCATGCACTTCGTCGATTTAGGTGTAGCTAAAAAGCTGCTACACCTTATAGTAAGTAAAGTAAACGTTAACGTAATGAATCAAAAAATCAATTTTGTTTCTTCTTGGGTTCCTTCTGAATTCGGAAGAGTTTGCAGAAATCTCAATGATTTAAAAAGTTGGAAATCTACTGAATATCGACAATTTTTATTATACTCTGGTATATTTATTTTAAAAAATTGTGTTGATGAAGATTTGTACTACCATTTTCTTTTACTACATGCTAGTATACGTATTCTCTCTTGCGAAAGGTCTTACAAAAGAGAAGCAAATATTGTACAACAATTATTAGAGGAGTTTGTTAGTTTGTTTGGCAATATTTATGGAACATTTGATAAGTTTTAACCTGCATGGCCTACTTCATTTGTCTGAAAGTGCTACAGAATTTGGTCCCTTAGACACATTTTCTGCTTACAAATTTGAAAATTACATGCAGCGCTTAAAAAAACTTATTAAATCCCCTACGAATATTTTGCAACAGCTATATTTAAGAATTGAAGAAAGAAACAATTTAATAGAAGAAAACAATTCAATGTTTGACACGTTTTTTATAAATCCTAAAAAAGAGAAAGATTCGTTTTGCTTCAGTCAAGAGACGGGACCTTTCAAAGTCATAAATACGAGTATTGAATCGGGAGCAGAAATAGTAGTCGGTTACAATTTTAAAGAAATCAGTAATTACTTTAGTGAACCCCTTGAATCATTTTCTGCTCTTGGCATTTTAGTAGCAAGTGGGTTAAGTGATGAATTAATACGTTTTCCAAAAAAAAAAATTAAATACAAATACTTTTGCGTACCTCATGAAAATCGTTTTCTTTTAATTCCAATTTTACACCACCTCTTTTATGACTTTGCACACTAGTTGTATATTTATTCTGCTGTTTATCAAATCTGTTCAACTTAGAATTTCACTAATTTATATATATTTTTCTTTTTAAAATAATGCATCGTTGGAGCAATATGATGGAGTCGAATGATATTTTTAATGTGACGCCACCATCAACTTCCACTCCTAAGGGCTTGAAAAGGAAAAAAGTGCAACTATCGCATAATTTTTACGCTAGCTCTTCAAGGCAAGGTAAGAATTTCGAAATAAATATAGAAATAACTTTCTTCAGACTTTATGAAATGTTTTACAGTACTCACTCCGCACAGCCAAAACATGTTTTGCTCTGAAGAAACTGCAACTGCTTCCGAGGGCTTAGATGCAAACAAAGGTAATGTAAACCACTTTACGTAAAACATTAAAGTCAATATTTTTTTTTAGCACTTTTACTAATTATTCCTAGTATATAGAAGTATGAACTTGCTACAAATAATTTTATTCTTACAGATATAATGGCCAAGTTAGATTTAATTTTGGAAAAGCAATTGAACCTGGAAAGTCGCCTGGACAAATTGGAAGAAAACGTAAGTGATCATTATATTTAGGTCACTTCCTTACAGAAGTATACATTTTATATATTTTTTAATGCAAATTTTCATACATCTGTGTGTGCAAAAATAGCAGTAAAATTCAATTTTGAATTTAGCTGCTATTTTTGTGCACACTAGGTAACATATCAGTATTACTATCTACATATGTACATATTTCAGATAATTAATAAAGACTGATGTCATGGCCCACCACAAATCGTACGAGAGACGAAAGTCCTAGTAAAAAAGGTGCAGCAGACAGTGTGCCGCATCTCGGGAGAAAGTTGCGAAGACTTTCACACCGAACTGGCAGTTCTTATGCCAATGCAGACTTTGGATGCGGTCTTTGATTTGGAGGAGAAGATATTAGAAAAAAATTATGAAGATGCAGTTGTGAGTATTGTTTTTGTTTTTTTTTTCTTAGAGTACACATGTTTATGAATTAACAAAATCACAAATGTCTTTGCAGATAACATATCTTTTCACTTTAAAGGGCACTTCTGGGGATATTGGCAGAAGTTATGAAGCGAGTTTTTGGCGACGAAGTCCTCAGTTTGTTCCAATTGGGATGGGAGGTGCGGAAGAAATCGCTTTCATGAATTAAAAATAGTTAGCGTGAAGCCTATTTGGTAATTCATACTATTGTTAACTTTATTTACCAAGTTTTCTGTTATTATGTTTTATTTGTTTCAGAAATTTTCAAACTGCATGGACGCATCGACTTCGAAAAGGAAGTCCGAAAGAGCGTTGAGCAAAGCCACAACAGGCAAAAGCAAAAACGCTATTTGCTGAACAAAAAAAACATAACAAAATTGTAAATTTTTCTTAAAATACTAATATAAAAGAAAACATACAAAAAAAATGGATTTTTATTTCTAAATATATTTTGCGGTATTCCATTATGGCAAGTAAAAAACCTTAGTATTTCACTTTGTATTTAACTGCAAAATGACGGTCAAAAAAATTGTCAAATCACTAGAAGTTTTACTCTCATTTCACCACACATTTTCTCAAAAAATGACCGTCAGTAAACTAGTAAATCTGCGGAAAAGCTACTAGTTAATTTACTGGTAAAACACCGGGCACATATAACGTGAATGAGCGGTGCAGCTATACATTTTGTTATGCTACTAAGCTTTGAGTAAGAACGGTATATACAATCACACAATTAGGTACGTAATGAAAAGAAAAGTGCCCATGGCTCTTAAGAGTGTGACTGAAAGATTTACGGAAAGTCCCCGTCACGGCTCCAGGTCGTTTTACTAGTCATTTTACCAGTATGCTTCTCGCAGGGAAGTGTACAATTTAATACATGTGTGTGTGTGTCTTTAATGCAGTGGTCGGCATTTCTTAGCACAATTGTGCAAACTAACTTCACACGTACGCTTACGCTCTATCGTTCAGTCGTTGTCGAGCCAGCAACGAATTAACATCACGCAAGACTATAGCGCAAAACCAAATATGCCCTGCAGGAAATATTTTATGATTCTAAATGCCTTTGGTGGCATGCATTGGCTTTTATGTTCCAAGTCTTTTAAATATAATAGGGAATATATCCTTAAAAGACATTTTGTTAATTTTCATTATACTATTAATTATTTAGATTAGATGCTTAATTTTCATTCCAATTTCTCACTGGGCTACTTTGTTTTCATGCTCACCAACACAGTGACAGATCCTCTCATGCCGACCACTGCTTTAATGCATACATGGGCGTTTTGACTCACATGAGCAGTTACTCTCAGCACACGTATTCTTACGCTCTTATTTCAGTCGCTATTGAGAGCGAAAAAACCAATTTTGCACTGTGGGATAATAAATTGATTTTCCTGCCAGTTGCGCTGCAGACAGCAACGAGGTAACATAGGTAGTCGGTATGTTGATGTTTTTTTATGCCCTAGTATATTTTTGCCCCATTTGAAATGTATAACATAAATAAAATGTTATAATTTCAGATACCTTTGGTGGGGTAAATTGGGAGTTGACTGCTTTTACTAGCAAACTAGTTAGCGGAAATTTTAAGATAAAGATAGAGGAACTTTTTCAAAAAAAGCTGCTAATGGGCTCCTGAGTATTTGTAAAACTTTTACAACCACTTCTTTCATAAAAGTACTGTCTGAAAAAGGTCTTCCATGCATAGCAATGCTTGAACTAATTATGCTTGAGATATATTTTTTTAGTGTGGTTTCCGTACCTGTATAATTTTTTTGACCATCGTTTTCAACTTGGAAAACCCAATCCTTATACTTCTGCAAAAGGGTATTTTTTTTTTTTTTTTCAAAAAACATATTATCTCTCTCAATACCCTCATATTTCTCAAAGTATTTATGGAAGGTATTATAGTGCCTCCTAAAATTATATGCCCGGGTCCCCTTTACACACATATTACACAATAGACATTGCATATTACCAAAGGCATCGGAAATCATAAAGCAGTATTTGTCATTCACTTTGAACAAACACATATATGTAGGTACGCGCATAAATAGTATCATAAAACAATCAAGCGGCGCACGATATTGCTCCGCTGTTGTTTTTTAATCATCTGACTGCAAATGTTCTTTGTCCCATGGTAGCCACTTTACGCTCGCGGTTACCAATACATCCATACATTTCATTTGTCCATCTCTGCTTTATGAACCCATGCATTTTTATTATTATTTGATGCGCATTGCATGTAAATGCATGAGTATGTTCATGAACATATGTATGTATGTATGTAAGTATGTATTAGGGCGGGTCGATTTAAAAATCGACCATTGCTCTATGAAAATCATATTCTAGGGATCAAAATAAGATACTTTGCCGAAGGAACCATACCTCTAAAACGAATTTTGATGTCCCCCAATTTGGGTCGAACCTTTGGGTAGGGGCAAATTTTGAAAAATCCCACTTTGACCCATTTAGAGTGCACCAATCGAGTCCAAATGTATGACCGACCTCCACTAACTTTGGACGGCCGATCCACCCATGCCAGTGTGATGGAATTTTTGGATCATTAAACGGTGGATCATCTTGATTTAAATATTCTTTCAATGTATCGTACGGAATGCTTCGCGTGAATGGTGGTTCAAATATGATATTTATATCATTCAAATTGATCATTTCCGTATAACTTGTGCAATTAAAGTTTATATCTGGTTTTTCATAAACTCTAAGTTCCATTGGCTCGTCAACATCGGTTCGATAGCGTAGAATTTTCTTGATGGCACAGTCGCGCTTTTCTTTCCTATCATCAAACAACATTGATAACAAGATATTTTCCGAATGCGCATAATATGAATTATCATTAATTACTTGATTGACAATCTTGCGTAAGCGAGGTTCTAGAAATCGTGACCAACCAATGAACTTGAAAAATAATGCACTGCCGTACACGACAGAGCTGTAATACTTGATTATGAAGTGCATTGGCACATAACATTTAATTATAAATTCAACCAGAATTCTTATATTTGCATCTGGATTTTCCGTTGTCACATATAATCACAATAATCTAGCGGCCTTGGTGAGCCGCCGAGAATGTACAATTTTCCCTGGTTTGATTTTAGCCAGATCCACCGGAACCACGCCGCTAGAAATTGCATGGGCCATGTCGTAGGATTTTGCAACTCAATTTTCTGGAAGCCGTCCACCACCTAAAAATATATAATAATAAAATTATTAAAAATGGTTGACAATTATAATAAATGAGTGATAGCAATAACTTACCGGAAGAGTTTCACAAGTTTCGATTTGACTGCTCAGTTTTCCGGTTGCCGATCTTGGTCCAGTGCTGGTTGATTTATCTAAAGTTTCAAACAAATGCCGAAACGGAAGTTCGTTGAAGTATAGAAGGCAAACAAACCAATGCAATGGTCTTTTTAACATCAATTCGAATCGTCGTATAATTCCACCGTGTCGGCCAGTGTTTGTTGGCTCACCGTCAGTGCATATTCCAATTAATGTATCCAGTGATATATTTTTATCGTTGAAAAAACCATTTAATTTGGTTGTTTTGTATTCAGCGGTTTCATGTTCCAGTCTTACGTAACCAATCAATTCAGAATTGGGTTCTCTCAAAATAACAAGATGAGGTTCTTTTACCATCCTAGTATGATACTTCTCATCAATTTTATCTATCGTTAAAGTATCATCTTTTCTGCTATCGAATGAAAACGCTAACAAATTGGTATCATCTAACCGTTTGCGAAGCACTTCTTGTCTCCATTTCTCTTTTTCTCTGCGAATTTTCGATTTATCCATAATTAGAGGTTTCCCATGCTTATCTTTAATTTTAAAATCTTGCAAAAGAGCGGTTCCCAATGCTGATGCTACTCTGTCAGGCACACCAAATCTGTCACATACCAAGGCAAAGTTAAAACAATCGTATCTCTCTGTGTATTGTGAACTTGTGCTTCTATCCATATCTTCTTGAACCGGTGGCGGTGCGTATGTTGAATCATCGGGATCTTGGTATGTTGGCATTGATGACATAGACGTTGCTCCCTGCTCTTCAGTTTCCATCATAAATGCATTCATTGTTAGTCTTCTCTGATTATGTTGATCGTGCATGAACTCTTTGAGGCGTTCGGGAACCCAGCCGCATGCACATGGAGCTGCCTTCAAATCGCATTTACATGTTCCAATGTAAAAATTGTTTCAGAGATTTTACATACTCTGTAAATTGTTGGGTGTTGTTTCTTCTCTTGATTTGCTCTTGATACTTGTCAAGCAATTTATTCAATTTATTACATACACTTTTTTTCAGCATTATTTCCATACCAAGTTTTTCCCAAATTCCAATCAACTTATCTTGCACTTGAGTAGTGAATGATTTATGGGAAAACTTTTTTTGTTCTGTTTTAGCACGTTCGCTTAAGTAAAAATAATATCTCAAGATATCCAGATGGGTTGGTAAATTAAGATCAGTCAAATCAGTAGACACACCAAAAATAGTTGTTGATGTAGTTGTTGTAGTTTCGATAGTTGTTGATGTAGTTGCTTCATCTTGCGGTGTAGAGGATGGTGGATTCATAGTAAACTTTTTGATTTGGAATGGTCACTTCACTTATTATTTTTTTTTGAAATACCATATTGGTTATTGCTTTAGTTCTCCTCACTTTCAGAGGTAATAAGAATGAAATGGTAATCTCTATTCTATTTCAAAATTTGCCCCTACCCAAAAGTTCGACCCAAATTGGGGGACATCAGAATTCGTTTCAGAGGTTTGGTTCCTTCGGCAAAGTTTCTTGTTTTGATCCCTAGAATATGATTTTCATAGAGCAATAGGCGATTTTTTTTGCCTTCTTACAAATCGACCCGGCCTAGTAAGTATGTATATTAATATATTTAAAACAGTGGGCGGCATGAGAGGATCTGTCACTGTGTTGGTGAGAACAAAAAAAAAAATAGCCCAGTGAGAAACTGGAATTTAAATTAAGCAAATTTTATAGTTAATTAAGAGTATAATGAAAATTAACAAAACGTCTTTTAAGGATATATTCCCTATTATCTTTAAAAGACTTGCAACATAAAAGGCATTGCATGGCACCAAAGGCATTTAGAATCATAAAATATTTCTCGCAGGGCATATTTGGTTTTGCGCTATAGTCTCGCGTGATGTAAATTCGTTGCTGGCTCGACAACGACTGAACGATAGAGCGTAAGCGTAAGTGTGAAGCAAGAATGATAGAATATAAGATTACGACACTAGTTTACCGTTAGTTTTTTTCGGTTTAGCTCGTGACAATTCTTACAAAAACAAATACATTGTGCAACAATTTCGTGACGTAACACTTTTGCGTTTAGAAGAACAAGCATAAAAATGCATAAAAATTGTAAACAGAAAAGTAAACACTTTTGGAAATTCCCAAAATAATATTAATTCATTCGTCTTTGCAGGAAAAATTTCAGTGGAATGATTAGAATATTGTTGCGAGAAAAGATATAAGTAGTTTTAGGCACATCCACAATAAATAGAGTAGCATGTGTGGAAATTGTTCAAATGAAGAAAACCAGTGAAAGTGTACTGTTGTATTTATTTAAATTTCTAAGGATAAATATATTAATTTTTTAAAATGAAATGTGCAGTGGCTTGTTGTAATAATTATTACTAATATAAATATCTGTTTATGTACAATAAAAGAAAGACTGAAATATGATAAACACAATTGATTTAATCATTCACTTTATTTGGAATTAGTTGACGATAGGTTAAAAATATGTTACAAATATATCTTCAATATAATTTCACAATTCTTTTATCATAATTTCATATATCTGATACTTCTGAACTTATAATATATGTATGTACATATATATTTATATACAACACAAGAAACGTCTTCTCCATTTGAATCACAACTTAATAGACAATTTTATTATCAATAGGCCAATCGCTTTACTAAAACTTTTCAATAAAATCGAAAGAATTAATAATATTTTGCGAATTTACAAAAGTGTTTACTTTTCTGTTTACAATTTGCAAGCCATTTGACAGTTTTTCACTCTTGTTCTTCTCAACACGGAACTATGACGTTTCGTATGGCGGTCGTCGTAATCTTGTATTCTATCATTCTTGGTGTGAAGTTAGTTTGCAAAATTTTGCTATGAAATGCCGAACACTGATTTAAAAATAAATATTATTTCGGCTTTGCTGATAAGTAAGCATGTTCAATGATATTTGAACATATTGCCGAGGGAAAGAAATGATTATTTAAAATTAGTGGACTGTATATGAATATTTATATGTATGATACTTAAACTTAACTTTCTTAAATTTAGTCTTTTTGCGCTTGCAATATTGATGCATGCATTTCTTCAATTTTGTGCACAATATTTCTGCAGTCGTTGTTGTGCATCTATTTCGTCTATCACCAATCCAACGTTGAGGTCCTTTCCTTTTGTTTGTAGTTCCATAATCATTCGAATCATTTTCCGCTTGGCTCTGCATTTTTGCAGTATCGAGAACTATACTTTTTGGCTGCTTTTCATAGTTTGCGAAATGTTTTCTTTTTTTGGTAAGATTAGGATTTGGCTCAACTAAAACATCCTTGCTCTTTTTCGGTAATTGTGTTGGTTTTTGCAAAATTTTAATTTCTTCTTTTTTCTTATATGATTCAGCATTTTCTTCCAAAATTTGGTCTGGAGATAGTTTCAACCTTATCTTCAAATGACTTAATCTGGACTTCACTTTCCCACATTTCTCCAAAATGTGATCCTGCCGGAAGAGATATGAGATTCTGAGATTCCTCAGTTTTTGAAGGTTTATGAAGTTCTTCAAGTGATTCTTCTTCAAGTTCATTTTCGTTTTTGTTTTCCTCTTTTACTTCTGCTGTTTCTTCCTAAGCAGAAGACAGATATATACAAGGTAGATAAAAGATTGGAACTTTTGTACATTTTAAATCCGAGTCAAAACGGTAGAAAATTTCTGGATCTTCTTCTATCGTAAAGTCTTCTAACAGCACATCACGCTGAAGGGAACTGTAAGTTATTTCGGGCTCTCCTTCTTGTAATCTCGCTTTACAAAGTTTGAGATTTTGGAAATACTCCGCCGTCATTTCAAAATACAAATTTTCAACTTCAAGAAAAATGTTTGAAAAGTATTTTGTGTGAAAATTGTGCATTTGAAGAAACACAATTTTTAAAAGTTTGAATTTTTTTAAGTTTTATTGCAGTAATTTTGTGGAGATCAGTTGAATTTTCCTCTTGAATATAAAGATTCCAAGACTCAAATCAAATGTATCTGATTTGTATTTATTTGTCATGTCAGACTTTGTTGGAAAAGTGTTGGACGTGTGCAACATCGTTTGTGATAAATCCGCTTGGGCATCAAGAATTTTGTTCCTGTTTATACCGATGATTTTTTTCGCAACACTTTTCGTATTTGTGTAACTGCTGGTATTCTTCAAAGAAATCATTGGATGTATATTGATTTGGTCGCCTAGTTGACCTTGCTGTGCCTCGACTCACAGCCGCTGAATATTCCTTGGATAGCAGTTAGATCACTGCGTTTAGTCTCTGCTAAAACTGCTTATATGATCAGTTTAATAATAATATTTAACCCGTCTTACAATTATTATTTTTATTATGTTAATATGCGGGAATATACACCCGTCTTACAGTTACTATTTTTTTGATGTTAATATGCGGGAATATACACCCATGTTACAATTTCATTTTGCCTGTATATTAATAACAGGGCTTACTTTATTTTATTTGCCTGTATTTTTTATAATATCAGCGCTTTTCTAAATTTGGCTGATCTCTTTTTTTTAGGCTCGATAGGACAAAATGTTTAAAACTC
Source organism: Bactrocera tryoni (assembly GCF_016617805.1). Lineage (NCBI taxonomy): Eukaryota > Metazoa > Arthropoda > Insecta > Diptera > Tephritidae > Bactrocera > Bactrocera tryoni. Next base: position 8,834,365 of record NW_024396366.1, on the reverse strand, counting down.
AATGAAGATTTTATCAAACCTTACCACTGGTGGGGGGAAATGAAAAGACCTTCACTGAGCTGAGAATTATTTCATTCTGATTTTATTTTGATATTTTCCTTGCTTATATACAATTTTTAAAACTATCTTAAATAACTAAATATATGTGTATGTGTATATGTTTGTATTTATTGCAGCATATTGTTTATGCTGCTTGATATGTTTTATGCTACACGGGGTTGTTTTCAGGTGTACAATTCAATAAATGTGTGTGTGTGTTTCTTTAATGTTATCTGATCTGTAACTTTATGACTTGTCTTTACCCGTGCATTTTTATTATTATTTGATGCGCATTGCATGTAAATGCATGAGTATGTCTATGTACATATGTATGTACATATGTATGTATATTAATATATTTAAAAATAGATATTTATTTTCAATATTACTTCGACTTTGCTAATAAGTAAGCATGTTCAATGATATTTGAACAGTATGTGAAAGCGTAAGCTTCCTTTTACAGGAAGCGTTTGAAAGCATCACTACTGAGACATAAACGACATATAAACTCATTTTTATGATGTGAATTTTATAACTACAAATAAACAATAAATAATTTTTTATTTGCAGCTTTCGTCAATGGGTTTGTATCTTAACTGATAGTATTTGCTAGCTATCAAAAAGAAGAAAATTGTAAATTACTTTCACAAAAAGCGAAATAAGGAAAGCGTGAAGAAATGGAAAATTAGCAAGACACATGAAAAACACTAAACTTCTCTTTGTGCCAAGAAACATATGTACTAAGTTTCACCAAAATATTTAATTTTTACTCAAGTTACAGCTTGCATAGTTTGACGGGGCACGGTAACTCTGAAAAAGTTCTTTCTGTACATTTCCTTTTTATGCTTGCTGGTAATACAAACAACATTTTGAATACACTCTTTGAATAAACGCCGTTAAAAACATTTGGTCGTCTAATCTTGATTACACCGCGGGTAAACGTCTCGTTAAGATCTTTTCCAGATAGCAAGTGTGGCAGCACTTCACATCCAAGGTAATCCGCAAACATAGAATATGGGCCCAGGGTACTGTTTCCCATGTAATGGTTTCGTTGTTCAAATGCGTGTGTCGCATTAAAACGTTATAAGGTCTTGGTTTCATGAACCGGGAAAGATAACGAATTGAAAATGCGTGTGTCGCATTAAAAGCTTCCTTTTTCGCTATATGCAATCGAAAGTGCGTGTGTTGCATTAAATATGTTTTCCAAACTAATAAGTACAATTGCGTGTGTCGCATTTAAACTAAATAACGCTGAAATAGTGTGTGTTGTGTTTTTTATCGTTTAAAACGATTTAAAATACTGTAAAATCGTTACAAAGAATTCGTTTTATCAAATCGAAAATCTTAGAAGGTGTTAGCCTGTTCCGAAAGTTTCCTCATACAAGAAACTGTTGAACATGTGGCTGAGTGATAGTGAAAGTATGTCGAAGTATTTAAATGACTGCACATCAATAGTAGAAAAACTAACCGAAGTACATAGGTATTGAGATCAAAGGTGAATTAATAACAATTATTTTACTTTCAAGTCTGCCAAAGCAATATGAATATTTTGTTGTAGCTATAAAGGCTAGAGACACTTTACCAGCCTTAAATGTACTAAAATTTAAGCTCCTTGACGAATCCACAAGAAAACGGCAAACGAAAACCGGTTAAATCAAACGGTGAATCGCAGGCTTTCACAGGGTAGGCAATGAATGTCGAAAAGCGGGGAAAATGCAAACAACGTAAATAAATTTACAAATATAAAATGTTTTAAGTATGGGGAGCGTGGTCATATTGCCGCCAATTGTTATACATATAAAGTGCAACAAGAGTGACAATAGGTAATCTAAATCATTCTAGCAGTCGCAAACGCAAAAGGGTTCGATAATACAACATCGCTTCAGCGCAGCAACAGCACATGTATGTAGCAATCAATTTTTTCATTTCGTTAAAAACGCATAAAGGGGAATCTCTTTGGCTGGATATATGTAATTACATTACCGCTGAAGGTGTTGGAAAAGTGCGAATACGATGACAAGAAAGTGATATTATACTGAATAGTGTTTTGTTTGTGACAAATATGAACAGTAATTTCATATCGGTAGCAAGAGCTGTTGAATGTAATATTTGAAAGAAACTTTGCAAAAATAATATGCAAAAATTATAGCCAAAAATATAAATAAACCTTTTATATTTCGGTGTGAGAACAATAAATGTTTTTATTATGCAAATGAAAAAGCGGTGTCATGGCATGGACATTTAAATTATAGTAGCCTACAAGAACTAAACTATGGACAAAGTGTATCTCGCCAAAGATATTACATGCGAAGTATATACGAGATGCAAAATAAATGTAAAGCCATTCCCAAAAACTACGGAAATTCGCGCCAAATTATATATGTCTTTTTCGTACAAAGTCCTTAGGAAGCCCGCGTTATTTCTTGAGTTTTATGGACGATAAAACTAAACGTATATTTGTGTATTTTTAGAATCAAAAGAAGAGGTATTAGATAAATTTAAAATATTTAAAAGCAAAGTGGAAAGACAAACTGAAAGAAGAATTAAATCGATTCTTAGTGATAATGGTCGAGAATTCGTGAATAAACAATTTGATACAATTTTAAGTAAGTATGGCATAAAAAGACGGTTAACGATGCCGTACACTCCACAGCATATTGGATTTGCCGAAAAAGCAAATAGTAGAACAATCGTTGAAATGGCACGTAAAATATTGTTACAAACTTTGAAGAATCGTCAGATGCAGATTTTGAAAGTGATTATCAAGACTACTGCGCAAAAGTAGTGGAAAACCAGGTCGTTTACAAAAAATGTTTAACACAATAAATATATTACAAAGGTGGTTGTGAACTGGAGATCCCCAAAAGCGTCGAAGAAGCTAAAGTAGCAAATGTACAAAGGAATGGATGAGAGCAAATCAAGAAAATCAGAATACGATTCCCTAGTGCGAAATAAAACGTGGAAATTTGTCGACTTACCAAATAACCAGAAGGCAATTGGGTTCAAATAGGTGTTTACAGTCATGATAAGAATGGTGAAATGGAACGATTCAAGTAGTAGCCAAAAGATGGCGTAATAAGTATAGAGAGAATAAAGCGATATCCGGAACAATCAGGAAGAGAATGGAACCAGAAATTGGATGAAATCGTGAAAGGAATTGACTTCAGGGCATGTCGATCGACGAAAGTACCATTAGACATGGAAGAGTAAGGGAAAGAATATCAGTCAGCAATAGGTGCATTAATGTACTTAGCCATTTACACGAGGCCTGACATATTACATTCAGCCGCGAAGTTGGATCAGAGGAATCAAGATCCTCTCAAAGAACACGAAGCAGATATCAAACATATTTTACGATACCTACAAGGTGCGTTCCAAAGTAAACAGCACTTAAAAAAAACAGTACAATTGATTTTTTCGGGAAAATAAATTTATTTTATTCAAAATAGTCTCCTTCTGCTTCAATACAGCTTTCTGCAAGGTCCAAAAGCATGTCGAACGAGTGTTTTAGCACGTTGGCCGGTATGGCCGCCAGTATGCTGGTGCAAGCCTTTTGAATGGCCTCTGCGTCTGCATAACGCTTTCCTTTCATCGATGGAATTTCCGGTGATCACGGATTTTGATTATCCCACATGTTGATCGTCATTTATGTCCTCACGACCACTTAGAAAACGTTGAAACCACTCGTGCACTCTGCTAGGGGATAGGCAATCATCGCCATAAACTCGTTTCATCAATTGAAACGTTTCGGTAAAAGTTTTACTAATATTAAAACAAAATCTAATGTTGGCTCTTTGTTCGAAGCTCATTTTCGCACCGATAACACAAACATACTGATGAAATGTCATGAACTGGACAATCGATAAAGATAGCAGATTCTAACAACATATAGATTGGCATATAGATGGCGCCACCAGGAGACGCTAGATTCAAAAAGTCATGTTTACTTTGGAACGCACCTTGTATCCACGACAGCGAATTACAAATTAGTTGTCGTACGGGCTAATCTATTTCGGATTTATGGATGCCGTGTGGGCAGCAACAGTTTTGACCGCAAATCATACACAGGGCATATACTTTTCATGGGAGCTTAATGAAAGGCATTGGCGTAGGTAGTTCCAATGGTCCGATAAGAGTTTACGGCGACAACTTAAGCGCACATCAGCTAGCGAGAAATCCTGTAACCTGAATAAGTTATCCTTTCTGTACATTTCCTCTTTATGCTTGCCATTTTGAATACACTCTTTGAATAAACGCCGTTGAATACAGTCGATCGTCTAATCTTGATTATACCGCGGGTAAACATCCCCTTAAGATCTTTTCCAGATTGTAAGTGCGACAGCAACAGGACCGAATAAGTTTCATACCAGTGACCGGGAGCAGCTATGTACTTCACATCGAAGGGAGATATGCCAATAATTATACCTTACATTATGTATTTTTTGTGATAGTTATGACGATTTATTTTATTATTAATTATACAAAAAATATAATAGTAGTTTAATATTTAAGGAAATTAAAGTTTACGCAATGAGAATGATCCACATTAGAAGAACAATAGAAAATAAACTTATGTGTGGAAGTATTACATATTTTTATTGCGATTTTTGGAATTTGGATGAAGATTGGCAAGTTTTATACAAAATTTCAAAATTATCTATAATTCATAACACTTAATTTTTTTTAACTAATTGTAGGATGAATTTAATGATTACTTTCAATTTCCTTCAAGACACAATTGTTGGTTTCATGTTCTTCGCAAAACCGGCAAGGCTATTATCGCATTTTATTGAAAAAGTCTATTAAAAATTGGTACTAGATTTCGTCAGAGCTGCATACTAGCACAAGAAATTTTACCGCAGGAAAATTTTACTTGACCATTTCTTAAGGGTTTATTCATATGAAGTTTTTACACTTCTTGAGAGCTGGATACTAAGCTTTGGAAAACAAAACTACAAGTATTCACATACTGATAAATTGGTTACTGAGTAAATCAAGTAATTTGGGAAATATATCAATATTACTGTGGACAATAATATATTGTTTAAGATTTTCAACGGAAAATTGTTTTTATTTATTAATTCTTTTTTTATCGCTCTTCTATCTTTTTCTGATAAAATATAGGAATTTATATATTCGATTTTGCTGAATGGATGGCATAAGCTATGTTAAAGTTCTTCCTTTATTATTTCTAATTTATATTTAATTTGAAGATTTAACTCATTTGTAACTTCAATTTCTTCCATTGCCAATTTGGATATTTGTGTTTTGTATTATTTCATTAATTTTTTCGTTTGTTAGTTTATTTATTACAACTTGCGTGTTGTTATTTTCTAAAACATTATTCATCTTTTCTATCAAAATATTGTAATCGCTATGGTCAGGATTTCCTGCAATCCATTTCCAAGCTGATCCTATGAAATTTAATGATCCACCACTCTGCCCAATTCGCTATAATTGTCGATGATTTGTTCTCTATTTCTCTATTTATATAAACTGTCTGTCCTGGGGAGTAGTCTTCGAAAGTCGATCTGTTTTTATTATAAAATTCCAAGTTTTGTTTTTGTTTGACCTTTAGTCTTTGTATGTTGTTTTGTCTGGCTTTCTCATATTGTTCTGGGTTTATGTAAACTTTGCGTCCGAAAAAGTTGTCTAGTGGTTTTTGTCCAGTTATGGAGTGGATTGTAAAATTGTATTCATAAACTGCTCTATCTAGTATTTCTTCAAAATTTCTTTCTGTCTTTGGTCTTTAAGCATCTGAAAATTTCTGCAAGAGTTAACTGAAACTGTTCAATTTGTCAATTCGCTTTGCTTGTATGTGTGGTGTTCTGTAGATTTTAATCCTTAATTGGTCTTCTAGCAAGAAAATTATGGAGTGAGAATTGAGTGATTTTTTGTTGTCAATAATTACAGTTTCTGGTATTCCAAATGTGGAGAGTATTTGTCTGAGCGGTTCCCTTATATCTTCTGTTGATCTGGATTTAATTATTTTTATCTGAGTGTATTTGGAATATTTATCTATGGCTGTTAGTATTAATTTTTTCTCTGCTATAAATATGTCGATATGAAGAATTTGTCCTGAATATTAAGGAATTGGGATAGGTTTTTTCTCTGGTTTGTTTGGATGTCTCTCGTACTTATTTTCTGAACATATTCTACATTGCCTGACTATTTTGTTAGTTTTAGACTGCATTTGGGGAAGTAGAATTTTTAGATGATCTGTTTTTTATTTTCTATTGCATATCTATGGGCTCTTCTATGTTCAGCTATTATTTGTTTCTCTTGCTTTTCGTATGATTCTAAGTCCTTAACATTTCATGGGTGAAATAAATTTTGAAGGAATTAAAATGTATAGGATATAATTTTTTGGATTTGGTCTATTATGTCTTCAGAAGTAAGTATTCCATTAGTTACAGAACGGTTTACAGGTTATATAGGTCGTCAGTAATATAATGTGATTATATGTCTGTGGTATGTGGGAAAGAGTATTTTGGATTCGTAAGACTTCTCTTGTCCTGTAAGTAATCATATTTTTTTAAATACTTTGGTAGGCACCTCTGTTGCTGATATCAGATTGTGTCCTGAACTTTCATCGGAGAGTTACTATAGTTAAAGAGTTGAGTTCGGGGGTCGGTCATATTCCTTCCTCTTCCATCCTTTAGGCTTTGAATTGTCACTCTTTCTCGTCTGCTTCATAATTCTTCTCTGTGTTGGTTCATGTTCCTGAAATAAAAGTGATTGGTTTTCCGTCCTGTTCGAGTACTGCTGCAATTACGTGTTTCGAAGCATCTGTAGTCAATTGAGATTCTTTCTGATAGTTGGGATAGGTAAGTGTTACTTCTCTTGAATCTAGTGCACTTTTTATTGTGTCGAATGCTTTTCTCGCTGCGTCGTCTAGCTTAATGATTTTCTTTTTTGATTAAATTTTCGATATTCTTCCATCTTCTCTTCGTAGATGGGTTGTGAGGGGTTTCGTTAATTTCGCGTAGTCTGTTCTTGTTGTTCTAACGGATATCTAATCCCCCTTAGGATGATAAGGGTTATATAGATTGTCGTCGACGTCATCTAGCGGGCGGCCCAGGAAACGTGCTGTTTCGACGGGATCGGACCAAAGAGCAAAGGGTGTTAGATGAGTGTGGTTGGTAGGGCATGCAAAGAGGTGGCCAGAGTCATGCGGAGACTCATTGCACGCAGGACATATGTTGGATATGTCGGAGTATATTCTGAATAAGTAAAAGTTAACCTGCTACAGTATCCAGAACGAAGCTGCGCAAGGGTCGCTCGCATTTCTCGCAGCAACTCGAGCTTTTCGTCTGCAGTGGGTGGTGACTTGACACCAAGAACGCCATTCACAGAAAGGGAATCGGTGAAGTCTGTGAAGGTGTTGCTCCACTGTGAATGGCGGCCATTACCTGTCGGAAGTTAGTTGCGTCCGAAGTCCGGTCGGCGTACTGTTCGATGTCGTCGACGTAGTTGAGGAAAGACCTCGTGATGTTCTTGGGGAGGCGGTTCCGCTCCAAGCAGGTTGCTGCAGGGATGATTTCTACGAAAAAATCCTAGCAGGAGCTGCTTGGAGAGGAGTTCATTATGCTCTTTAACTGGGAGCATAAGCGTCTCACTATGTAGATGTTCGATGGGAGACATCAAGAGGCATCTTTTCGTGGTCCGGAGTTCTGAGGTTTCTTCATCTGCATGCCACTGCATCCAGGCGACCATATTGGTGCTGCATAGTTGAGGACCGGCCGGCCGATTGTCTTGTAAGTTGCCAACAAGGCTTCTTTGTCTTTGCTCCATGTGCTGCCGGCTAGCGACTTAAGAATTTTGTTGCGGCTCTGTACCTTGGCGATAATCGCGGTCGTATGAGGAGTGAAGGAGCACAGATGGCATCGATTCCATTGCCCGACGTCAATATCGTGCAATCATCAGCGTACGAGGTTATGGAAACTCCCTCTGGTGGGAGTTTCGAGATGTAGAAGTTAAATTGTAGCGGAGAGAGGACACCATTCTGTCGAACCTCCTGTTTAATTTTTTTCAGCTTAGATGTTTCTCCTCGAAATTGTACGGATGTTTGTTGACCGCTCGGTAGCGTTTTTCCGATGTCCTGCACTTGTGTTGTGTGATTGAAAGTGTCAAATGCTTTTAGCAAATCCAACACTACGAGGATCGTTCTCTCAAAGGGTGGTTTCGGGTTAGGGCCATGAACTATCTGAGCGTTTATGACGTTTAGTACTGTGCACTTTTCGGAATCTATGCTGGTGGTTGCTAGGCTCAGGTGGTGAGCGAAAGTCGGGAGTAGGAAGGCCTCAAGTGTCTTCACTACTGGGGAAAGGAGAGTTATCGGGAGATAGGACCCCCCATTTTTGGCGGGTTTCCAAAGTTTCAGTACTGGGACCACTCTTCCGATTTTCCAAACATCGGGTATTTGAAAAGTGGTCAGGACCTTGGTTAGGTAACTTACTCCCGTCGAGTCTAAATGCTTTAGGATAAGCATGTTGATTCCATCAGAGCCGATGGATTTGGATGATTTCGCTTTGTTGATGACATTCTGAACCTCCTCATCAGTGAAAGTAAGTGGCGCGCAGTCCTTTGACATTTTGCGCAGCCGTCTGGTAACACATCGCTTGGTTTTGTCTCCGAAGGGTGCAGTGTGAATTGCCTGCTAAAATAGCTCGCACACTTCTTCGGATCCGAAGAGGCATGACCGTTGAATTTAACTTCAATTCTAAACTGGGATTTAAAGCTTTTTACAGCTGATTCCCATAAACCACGGATATAAGGGGCGTTTCGAGGGATGAACTGGCAATTAATGCCTTGGGGAGCATACTTTTGTACAATCTTGTCTGATAAAATCCACAAACTGTTTTTCTGTGGCTCTTTGAGCTCCTATAAATGTTTTGCCATTGTCGCTTATGAGTTTTGCGCGAGGTGTACTGCTTTTGTCGTAAAACAAACAAAGACAGCCACATAGCCTTTCATGAGGGTAGGAGACCTTAGCATGGACGCTTTTATCAGAAAAGGCCCAGCAAAATCGATACATGTATGGTAAAAGGCAGAGCAAAATTGGAGCGTTCCGGTAGAAGTGTTGTCATAATCTCCGTTCGCATCTTCTGCTTATGCATAGTGCAGATCTTGCACATGAAAATGCATTTCTTTATTTTTGGCTAGAGTCTTGGGATATAAAACTCTTGACGGACTATTTGTTGCATGAGGCGATGTTCTGCGTGTAGTGGCAAGTTGCGATCTCTCTGGTATAACTGTGGGATGAAGTTTGTTATACGTTAGGCTTGAATTGACAAGCCGACCATTTGCACGATGTAGACCTTTCGTATCTATGAATAGATTTAGTTAAGAGTGAGCCCTTTTTATCAATTGGCTTCGATTCTCTTAGTATTAGAAGTCTTAGAAGTAGATGCGATAAGAGCGACCTTTGCCTTTTGTAAGTCTAGGTGCATCACTCTATCGTCTTGGGGGTATACCGTGGGTACTCCCTTAATTCCAATTTTGAGTCGCTCTATGAATTTGAGCATGTAAGCGATTACCCTGAGGGCTCGGGGGTGATGAAAATCGCTCAAGGATGTTAGTGTCATCCAATATATTGTGAAAGCAGTCGATTTTCTGGGGTAATAATCGCACATGCGCGATTGTGGCCAAGAATCGGGAGACTCTGTTAACCAACTGGGGCCATTCTACAAGAGGGTGGGAGTGACAAGGTGCAGAGGTTTGCACCCTCTTATATTTACAATTGTATCCACTGGCTACGTGTCGCCAAGTGGCTGATCCCACTAGGTCAAGAATTTGAGACGGTCGATTAGAAATATATGTACGCCATCCATGCATGTGGTGGTTTATCTAACCAGACTAATACAATCTCGGAATCAGATCAGAGATATTATTTATATTTTGCCATGTTCAGATGCGTTTGCACTATGGGTGCTAGTTTGGCAAGTAGTAGTGCACCACATAGTTCTAGTCGTGGTAGAATTATTGTTTTTAAAGGAGCCACTTTTGATTTGGCAACTAGTAAGTGGCTTGGGGTCGTTTTGTGTGCGAACATATATAGTTTCACAATATGCCTTTTCCGAGACATCATAGAAGCCGTGTAGTTCGACTTTGTGCTTTGGGACATAATATAATAGATATCGTTTAAATTGCTCGCGAACTGGGACCACTTTTCTAAACGAAGTACATAGTTTTACTTGCTCGTCCCAGTCGGTCCCATCTAGCCACAATTCTTGTGTCAGGATTTTGGCTTGTATCATATTTGGCGATAGCCGTCCTGCTGGGACGTAAAGTTTTGCCGCAGAGGATAGAATTTGGCATTTTGTAATGACGGATAATGCGGGTGTGAACTCAGTCGTTTATAAAAACTGGTCCGATATCGCATTTCATTGGATGCTCAGAGTTTTTGTTGTACTTTCCTTTTCGAATATAAGGAAATTAGTGTTCAAAAAATTTTTGTTTGGTATGTTTTTTTAATATATTTGGGTGATTTGCCGTAATCTCGTGAACCTTGCGGATTTGGGGGCTTGTGTTACCTGTGATAATGATTCAGATGTTTGTGGAAGACTTTGACTTCCAGAAAGAATATCGTCTACAAACGTTTGTGTTTTTAACACCTGGGTTGCCGGAGGGTATTCTGACTTGGTGTTTTCAGTCAATTCATGGAGTGTTCGAATAGCTAAGTATGGGGCACAGTTAACGCCAAAGGTCCCTGTTTTAGCTTGTAGTCGAATAGTGGAGTATTGGGGGATTCTCGGAAAATAGTTCGCTGAAAATCTTGATCGTCTTTATGTACGACTATTTGCCTATAAATTTTTTCGACGTTCCCGTTGAATACGTATTTGAATATACGCCAGTTTAAAATAAGCAATATTAAATCTGGTTGGAGCGTGGGTCCCGTAAATAGGATATCGTTTAGAGAATTCCACGAGCTAGTGGATCTTGAGGCAAGTAAAGTGAGTAGTATTTGCCGTTGATACTTTTTTTCGCATGTGCTTACTTCCTTCGTGTGATCTAAATGGATTTGTTTTTCCGACACACCATCATATTCTGGTTAAATCACTTTTTTAAGTAGGTTTCTTTCAATATTTTGAAACTGCTGTATTGCAGAGGTGCGAAAGTGATCAAAGGCAATTGTGTTGCGATATTGTTGTTTTAGTGGTAGTCGTACGACGTACCGACCATTGTCTAGTAGAATTGAATTGAGGTACTCGCTAGAAATTTCCTCAACTTGAGTTGTCGTTGTGGCAACTGGCTCCGTAACTAGTCTACTTAGGATCAAAATGAAAATATTCTTTTGTGCCAGAAGAATATTTGAAATTTTCTCAATACCTTCGAGTATTATCTGTGGTATGAGATCGCTAGCTAATAGAAGATCAATTTGAGTGGGGTATTGCAGGTGGGATCTGCTTAACTAACTAACTTAAGATGTGAAACCTTTTCCCAATACTTGCTATTTATATGATAGCTTGAAAGCATATTTGTTAGTTGCGGTAAGACTATAGCTTCTAATTGTATTCTTATATCCGCTTGGGGGGAAAATAGGGTAATGGCGCAGATTTTGTTAGAGTTTTGAACTACTCTTCCGCCCATTACCGTAATTTCAGAGTTGGATTGGCCAACAAGTTTTAGCCTATTTTGTGTCTTAGACGCTATGAAAGATCATTGTGATCCTTGTTCTACATACATATTAGGGCCCTGAGCTCAAACAGGTAGCAATACCCTACTTTGATTTTCGCTGTGTAGCGTTTGAGTTTTTAAAGCTTTTGAACAGCATGGTGCTTCTTGGCAATTTTGCGGTTTAGACACTTCGGGATTTGTTGTTGCAACTAAACCCGTGGCTCTTTTAATATTTGCGGAGTTTGGAGGTAAGCTGGAAAAATTATTTATATGAAGCATTGAGTGGTGTCGTCTATGACAATAGACGCAGTTAAAATTGCTTTCGCACTCTTTAAGTGTATGCGCATGTAACAAACAGTTTGCACAAAGTCTTTTAGATTTTACAAAATTATTGCCGTCAATAACATTCCCCTGTACATAGATCGCAAGATCTATATTTATTCTGTTCAGATGAAAACGACTGCGTTTTGAAGAAGCTTATTTTCAAATTGTTGTTGCTATCGGCTTGGGGCCTGTGGAAGCTTCTATTGAGGTCGTGTTGAATACCTTTTTGGATTAGTTAATTTTTTGTCTACCCTTTCTGCGATTTCATACTGGGTAGTAGGAATCTTTCATTTGCTGCCACGCTCCCATAGCAATAACGACTTTCCTGGTAATGCTGCTGTACCTATATTTACTGGTATAGGGTTCTTGCTGTCTGTGGGAATGTTTTGGGTCGATAAAATGGATTAATACTTGATAAATTTTGCACTTGTTTCTTTTTGAATTTTTATCAAGTTCATTAATATCGTTAGTTGCTTATCGACAAATATTCGTTCATATTCATATCTTGATTTCAGAGCTTCCCGAGCCATATTGAAATTGTGGTCATTTAATGCGAACTGTTTTACTATGACGCCTGCTTGACCTTTTATATCGGAGGTTCAAACTGGTCTAAACAGTTTTCATATTTGGCGTAGGCCGAAGATTTGAAATTTTCTGGTAGATCTCAGTCATCAGATTCTACTATTGCGCCATAAGAAGCTTGGAGACGTATCCAAAAATTATTCAATTTTTGATTGCTAATGCCGATTCAAAGTTATCTTGAATCGGTGAAGATGAAAATCGAGTGCAGTATCTTATTAAATTGTCGCTCTTAGCAATAAATTTACTGCATATAATGTCTTTCCCTTTTTTGTTTTGTAAGCGTGTAGCTTCTGCAGGTGTACAAGGACTTTTTCGTCGGAAAACATTTTTGGAACTTTTAGTAGTTGTGAAGATTTTGATTCTTTAGAATCTGCGTTCATTTAAAAAAGATAAATTAACGAAATAATTTCTCTCAGTGTAAACTGATTGACATTAATGGAAGTTCATAATTGCAAGCGAAGTCTCTTGTAAATAAGAAAATTGCAAACGTTGTTTTGTTTTATTTTATTTTGTTTATCGGATTAAATTAAATATCGCGTTTCGTTTTAATTAATCTAGAAAACAGTATAGAACCAAATTGAATTATTATTTCATGAGGAAAGTTCTCTGATCGCCATTCACTTGGGAATGCCCAAAAACGATTCTTTTACATATGGCTCAAGCAGCTCACGACATCCGCTTGAAAGCGAGCTAAAGTGAGAAGGCGAAACCTCCTCTACTCAGGGTTGGGCGCTGGGTTTGGGACCCGCCTCGTAAAAAACTTCCCCCATGAACAGTCAAAAACAAGCTGGGATGAAAATACATCAAGCCACCTTGCTGTGTCCGGATCGAAAAGCCACCAATCAGATCGATCATGTTGTGATAGACGGAAGACACGTCTCCTGTCTTCTAGACGTCTTGTTGCAGCCAAGATTTGCACCCGCCTCTCTGCAGCAAAAAACCCACGTCAACAAACACAAGGAAGGCTCGACGTCAAGAAGCTGCATTCACAACAAATAGCCGAACGATTTTATACTCGGCTTGCACTCCTGCTCTCTGAGAGCACTCTTCAACAAATTTTCAAACTCCTTACGTACAGATGCAACCGAAACCACTGGTTTTCGAAAAATGCAAAAGAACAGGTGGTACCATGAGGAGTGCCGTGTCGCAGCGGAGAGAAAAAAGACTGCCCACCTAGGAACGTTATAATCGACCACAATACGTGCGGGATGGGATAGATACCGAGATTTGAAGAGGGAAGCGAGACGCATTTGCAGACAGGAAAAGAGAGAGGCTGAAATGCGTGAGTATGAAGAGCTTGACAAACTGGCCGAAAAGGGTAATGCTCAAAAATTCTACAAAAAAAATATGGCGACTAACAGAACGCTCCAAGACCCGATTCCCCAATCGATGGCGTTGGAGCAGACGTTCCATTACCCTCCCATGAAGAAGTTCGAATAGCAATTGACCATCTGAAAAACAACAAAGCGGCGGAGGCCGATGGATTGCCGGCCGACCTATTCAAACACGGCGACGAAGAACTGATAAGTAGCATGCATCTGCTTCTTTGTAAAATATGGTCGGTTGAAAGCATGTCCAACGATTGGAATTTAAGTGTGCTCTATCCAACCCACAAAAACCGAGACCCCACAATCTGCGCCAACTACCGTAGGAGCATGTTGTGTGAAAGATTAAAGCCCACCGTTAATAAACTGATTGGACCTTATCAGTGTGGCTTTAGACCAAACAACTGACCAGATATTTACTATGCGAAAATTTTTTGAAAATAGCCGTGAAAAGGGAATGCCTTTATGCCGTGTTGAGTAACACCAAAAGCTCCGTCAGGATCGGGAAGGACCTCTAAGACCCGTTCGATACCAAACGAGGTTTCAGACAAGGCGACTCCCTATCGTGCGACTTCTTCGACCTTTTTCTGGAGAAAATCATTCGAGCTGCAGAACTGAATCGAGCAGGTACAATCTTTTATAAGATTGTACAGCTGCTGGCGTATGCCGAAGATATTAATGTCATCGGCCTTAACACATACGCCGTTAGTTCTGCTTTCTCCAGACTGGACAAGGCAGCGAAGTAAATGGGCCATCTATCTCTTGTCATCAGACAAACAGTCGTCGCATTCGCGACTAGGCACCCACGTAAATATTGACAGTCATTACTTCAAAGTTGTAGATAATTTTGTTCCACACCAGCATCAACACCAACAACAACGTCAGCCTCGAAATCCAAACCAGGATATCTCTTGCCAACAGGTGCTACTTCGGGCTAAGTAGGCAATTTAGAAGTAAAGTCCTCTCTCGAAAAAACAAAAACGAAACTCCATAAGTCACTCATTATTCCCGTCCTGCTATATGGTGAAGAGGCATGTACGATGACAATATCCGATGAGTCGACGTTGCGAGTTTTCGAGAGAAAAGTTATGCGAAAGATTTATGGTCCTTTGCGCCTTGGCTACGACGAATATCGCATTCGATGGAACGATGAGCTGTATAAGATATACGACGACATTGACATAGTTCAGCGAATTAAAAGACAGCGACTTCGCTGGCGCGGTCATATCGTCCGAATGGACGAAAACACTCCAGCTCTGAATGTATTCGACGCAGTACCCGCCCTGGGAAGCAGAGGAAGTGGAAGACCTCCACTCCATTGGAAAGACCAAGTGGACAAGAACCTGGCCTCGAGTGGAATCTCCAATTGGCGTCACCTTGCGAAAAGGAGAAACGACTGATGCGCTATTGTTAACTTGGCTGTAAAAAAGAGTAATTTGTTTAGTGTTTGTATGTCTTATAGGGTATACCTATAGACGAATCTGTTTGTACTTGCAAATGATTTTTGTAAATATATATTTTAATACTTTATATTGAATGCGAATGCGTTTGGGTATAATTAATGTTCCGTATATACCTATATATGTATGTATAAGTGTATATGCAAGCGTGCATATATTGTTTCTCAGTGGAGCGAGCGCGCATAAACGGAATTGAGAAACGAAATAATCGTATGTGCACTTCGATTTGTAAATGTGCAGTCTCTTAATATCCCGTAAATACGTATGTATGTATGTGAGTAAAATCTATTGGCATGTACTCAGATGTTCTCAGAAGGATATACATACATATATAATCTTTTTTGGTTTTGCCTTTACTTTTGCTTACTTATATATTTTGTGTTTTGATACACGAGGGTAGGCATTAATGCCCGATAAACAGTCTTTATAAATTTGGATATATGTATATACACCCCAATTCTGTGCACTTGACAAATTCAACATATTTCTAATTTGTCAAAGTTTTACATTTATCAAGTATTTGGTATTCTGTGTCTGAAATAAAAAGCTCTTTTCTTTATAAGTTGTTAAGATGTCAAATGCTCTTGACAGCAGTGCTCGTTATGAATTAAATATTTGATTGTGCATCTTGTAGTGAAAATGGAAGATATTTTACTTTTGTTATTATTGTCAAACGAAGATGAAAATTGTGAGAATAGGAATCGCGCGCGGCATTTAAAAAGTTTACGCGACGATTTGTGCAAAATTTTAGATTAACTCGTGAAATTTGCCGCCGCCTAATTAATGAACTGGCCCCACATGATAATCAGAAAACGTCACTACCTTTAATTGTAAGGGTTCTGCAGCTTTGAACTTCTTTGGACACGGCTCATATCAGAAATGTGTATTTAACAACGTCAACTTGCCCATGAGTCAGTCATCCCTTTCGAGAAGTGTGCGAGCTGTAGCAAAACTTATTGTGAAGGTGAAGGGAGGAGAAATAAAGTTTCCCAGTTCAATAGAGGAAGAAACTTTTATAAAAACGGGGCAAGTATTATTGTAATACAAATAATAATATGCTAATTTATTTGAAATATATTTCAGATTTTTTAGAAAATTTGGAATAAAAAGCACCATAGTAGCAATTGACTACACGCATATTGCTATCATTGCTCCACCATCAAAAAATGTCGAACGTCCTCTTAATTTATATTTAAATAGAAAAGGATTCTACAGTATCAATGTTGAAGCATTAAGTTTTGTTTTTGCATGCACATACATATATGCCAATGCAATTTTTGAATGTATCGTTTTTTTTAGATTTGAGCAACTTCTGACCTACGAGAACATCTCATTCGTCAGCATACTAATACGTCTGAGCAACAACGGAGAGAATCTTGGCTTCTTGGCGATCAAGGTTATCCTCTAGAACCATGGCTTTTAACACCAGTGGGAACACCTAATACCCATAAAGAGCAAAAATACAACAAATTAAAGGTCAAGCAAGAAACTGCATAGAGAGAGCATTTGGTGTTTTAAAATCTCGCTTCAGATGTTTGTTGAAGCACCGAGTTCTACATTATTCACACGAAACTTCCGCTTTGTTTGTTAGTACTTGCGTTATATTGCATAATATATCGACGAAAGTAGGCATTACGTTCAACGAAATAGATGACGGGGTTGCAGAAGACTTTGATTCTCCAATTAATGATTATAACTTTTCACAGTACGTGCGCGAAGGTGAAAGAACAAGATCAAGATATATATCAACTCTTTAGTTATATATATACAGAAGCCAATCCATATTCTTATATACATATATAAATGTTCTCACAATTCGACTTTCGAAATACACTACTTACTTCCATTGTTTGTTTATTTATTTATCCTTTTTGTTAAAAGAAAACAAATTGAAATTTCCATTCCATTTTTTTTTATTCTATTATAAAACAAAAAACCAAACTTAATTCAATAAAAATGTTACACATACGTTATTTCAATTTTAATTAAACTTTAGATATTATTTTTCATTACTATTAAACGATTTTATAAGTTCTGTTATAGAACTAGTTAGGCCTTGAATGGCCTGCATCATTTCACGAAGCTCCCGTCGCCTCTCTTCCTCAGCAGCATTCCTTTTTGGTATATCAGCTATCAAAGTGCTGATAAGCTTATTTCGTGCACTTCGTGATAGCACCAAAGTTGAAGCATTCTAAAAAGAAAAATATGAAAAAATAAGAAATTGCAAAAAAAATTATGTATGTATTTTGTAATTATATCATAATGAAAACTTACCAGGTTTTCCAAGCTAAGATACGTAGATGGTATCGATGGACTTGCTGTATAGTGTTCGGGATTTGGGCTTGCATCTACATGACTGCATAATTGTTGAGGACTACCCGTGGGTGATGAAATTGCGCATTCATCCGTTCGCTCAATTGGCGTTAAACCTAGGCTTTGTACATTTTGCATCCCATCTACAGCGGCCGAGCCAAATGTAGACAAAGCCATTTCTTCGAAGTCCGTCATCGGCTTGTAACTTGGACCTCCACCTGTGAGCCTTTGAGTCATTTTCAACCGCCTTGCTCGAGTGCGCAGTTGGCTTTTCCAAACGTCTAACGTCTATAAATTGACACAATAAAATAAATAAACGAAAAATAAACTAAAATGTTACCTCTTTCCATTTTGTAGCACTTCGTATTGGTCCTCTGCACGAATTAAGTTGCTCTGCCAGCTGTTGCCACAACTCCTTCATCCGTTGAGGCGTTTTTGGGCAATTTTTCCCCGTACTAATTTCTGGGTGTGCTTGGCAAAACAACACATATGCCTTCAACTGCTCGTGCGTAGCTCTTTCGAGCTTGGGTTTACTATAAAATAAAAGTTAAATTATAAATTTTGTTAATAATTAAAATTTGGAAACTTACGTTGCAGAACTGTCCATTTTAACGAATAATTTGAATAGAAATCAGCTGTTTTCTATTTACATTATTTTTTCACCATACGTGTGGGGAAAGCTTTACGAATTGAAGCTTTTACTTTTATCAAGATTGCCACAGAATACCAAAATATTCCTCGCTTGTTAAATATTTGAGTTAATTGTCAATATTTTATTAATACTACAGTATATAAATATATATGTATTAAGGTATATACTACTAACTATAAAAATAGTTTTTATTTTTTTTTCTCTTAGTTACCATGAAAATCTCATCCTTAGTCATGTCGGAAAACACTAAACACTCTATAAGTTTTACGAAAAATATGATTTATTATGTTTATTAGCCATCAATTTTTATTATAAGATGAAAAATTGTGGAAATCATTTTTTATAATTTTCTATTGGACTTTAACTACGAATAACTTTGAATGAGTTGACTCAGCCAAAAAATGTTCTAGACCTTTTTTGTAAATCGGTAAATTTCCTATAAGAATAAGTGTTGATTCTCGCTTACCTATTATTTGTTTGTGTACATTAAAAATCCAACCAAAAAAAACAAAATTTCCTGTTTTATTTGTATGGGAAATCAAAAATGACGATGAGGCACCTCTTAATATTAATATTAAGAGCTCAGGTCTCACCAGAACTTGTTTTTAGTCATGTCGGATGAGATTTTCATGGTAACTAAGAGAAAAAAAATATCAACTTTGTGCTCACCATAGGTACTTTTGCCGCATTTTGTGCATACTGTCTTCGTCATGCGGTGTTTTTGATATGGGCAGAAGGCGCAAATTTTGTGCATACTGTCTTCGTCATGCGGTGTTTTTGATATGGGCAGAAGGCGCAAATTTTTCTTTTGGTGTTTTTTTTTGGAGCAGCATTCTCTGTGTTAGTCTCCTCGACTTGTGTCGATAAAATATTTTGTATGTTTTCGCGTACACATGACTTAAGAGTAGGGGTCCTCAAGCGCTCTTCCATGAATGGTGTGACTAGAGATGAATGAAGTTGCTTCATGAAATCACGACGAGAAAGGGTTTTTTTCTTTTCGCTTATCATATTGTGCGTGTAGATCACATAACTGTTAACAAATGCAATATTTAATATGCCAAAAAATAGGCACATTGGCCATCTCTTTGTTTTTCGTGAGCACGACATAACACTACACATCTGGTCAAGAGTGTCAACGCCACCCTTTGTTTTATTATAAAACTCGACCAAATTTGGCTTATCACTTAGTGGATTAATTGTCCCTTTTTCATCACAAGAAGACAGCAAGTACACAATCTTATTAGGTTTTGCCATGTACGAAAGCAGTGTTAGCTTGTTATCGAGCAGAACATAGCGGTGCCAGTTTTTCTTCCTTTTTGCAGTTTCATTTCCTGCGGAATTTCTGCTTTGTTTGCACGCAAGGTACCAACTAATGTGAGCTTGTACGGCTCTTGTAACAGCGACTTTGCGAGCGAAACTGACGTGAACCAATTGTCCATCGTAATATTTCGATTGGAGCCGTGAACAGTTTTCGTAATTTCTTTTACGCAATACTCACCAAGAGGAATATTACTACAGTTGGTACCCTTTCCTAAATAAGGCATTGCATCCACTACACAATATGTTCCACTATGGCAGAGAACTATGATCTTTAGCCCATATTTAGCTGGTTTGTTTGGGATGTACATTCGGAACAGGCATCTTCCACGAAATGCTAAAAGCTGCTCATCAATCGTGAGATAGAGCCCCAGGTTATAGTTCTCCCGACATTTTTGCATAAACATTTCCCAAACATCTCTTATAGGAGCCAATCTGTCATTAAGACGTAAAGTTCTTTGAGACCTATCGTCAAAACGCAAACACGCCATCAAGAAAGTAAATCGGGAGCGGCTCATTGTTGCTATGTATCTAGTGCCAGAATATTCTGAGTTAAATAGTTCATGAGAAGTCAAATGGTTATCTTTCATAGCAGCGCTTAAGGCCAAAATTCCAATAAGAGCCTCAATCTCTTTTTTATCAACTGGCTTTTCAGTGGCATACTCTGCATTTGCGCTCTGTTTCCTTTTTTCAATTTCAATATTGGTATAGCGAACCACCGTGTCTATAATTTCATCAGTAAAGAAAAGCTTGAACACTTCTAAAGATTCAGTAATACCCTTAGCCTGTCTTGTTGGGCACCTAGCCTGATGCACTATATTTCCCGCTGAACGATGCCGTCTTCCTTTGCTTGTCGTCCATTTGTGTTTATTCTTCCCACGTAAAATGTTTTTTGAAAAAGGTATAATATTTTTGTGAGTCGGTTGAGTAGGACTATTACTGCTTTCTTCATCGCTGCCTTCCAGATTGTGATCACTGCCGTCATAACCATCACTATCTACTGCTTCATCTGACGAACTTCCCTGCATCATCTCTTCGGATGGACTTGGTGCGTACTCGCTTTCGGAAGCACTGAAATCTTCTTCTTCATCATCGGAAAGATCCAAAATTCTCTCAATTTCATCGTCATATATTCTATTACTCGCTAAAAAAAGTTGCACTAAACCCAATGTTAGTCGTAACGACTACCTTACTTTTACAAACACATACATACCCTTCAGCTAATCCACACAACGTGACTGTGTTCATCGGCAGTAGCTTTGCAACTGAATCAACTGTCACAATATTAAATGAGAGGACGATAGATAAAAAGAAAAAAAAAAATGCGAGAGCAAAAAGAAACAATGTTAGTCGAAACGACTAACATTGGTGAGCCAGGGTTAAAGGAATCGATAGGACTCATTTTGATATCAGTCATGGGATTTTGGGGATTACGGTTAGCCAATATACATATATGTGGGTTTGTAGGTGTCTCTGCATGCGCTTCAGAAATTGAAAAATGAAATACTAAAAGGAATCGATATGACTCACTCTGATATCCGTCATGGGATTTTGGGGATGACGGTTAGCCAATCTATATGTGGGTTTGTTGGGTTTTATATATTAATATGTAATTATTTCCATATATGGCTTTTTGATTCGCGCCCGTTTTCCTTTGATTATGTATATATGTATATATAAACAAAAGAAAGCGGGTGAGAAAAAGAAATAAATATATTTTGTGTTGTGTGGCGTAGTGGTATTATATGAGGCAGGAAGCTGAACTCATTTAGCCAGATTTAAATTGAGTTTACAAACGAAATATGAATAAGGTAACTGCCACCCTACAAATTTCGAACTTACGTTCGGAATTGTTCTATATGTATGATAGCAATTTCGTGTCTTTCCCGAAAAAACAGTATGCGATGATGACGTGATTGGGCTGATTATATTGCAGTGCCGCTGAGGAATTGAGAAATTTATTCCAAAAAGTATAACTTGGCGTTTGGATGTGTTAAGTAATGATACCAGGTTGAGGTAAATGTTAAGGGTGGATCGATTTCAATTCACTCATATGGTTGGGTTAATTAAAACCAATGAGGTTTTTAATCGACTTCACTCTCGCAAACAGTTTTCTGAGTTGCAAGTTGCAGTTGTGTTATACAGACTTGAGGCTTACGGTGAAAATGCTTCAATAATGAAAATAGCTCTATTTTTGGAATTGGCGATGGAACCACGATTAGCGTTGTAACAGGAAGAGTATTTAAAAATTTCCTACGATTGGAGAGAAAAATTACATTTTGGTCAGAGTGTTCAACGAACTTCCATATTGCATTGGCAGCTCTTGCCGAAGCGCCTGTGCATAACCACACGACGTACTCTCGAATGCCCAAGTAATTTGTGACCACAAATGCAGAATTCGACATATTGTTGTGGGTCACGTGGGTAGCGCTCATAATGCTAAAGTATATCAAACTTTGTTTCTTGAAGAGTCGAAATTTTTTTCAGGATTTCAATGGTTAGCTGGTGATTCAGCTTATCCGATTTCCAAATCGTTAGTAACACCATATAAAGGCAACTCAAAGCAATTGGACATAGAAAAATAAAATGCATTTAAACGGCGCCATAGTAAGTATCGCGTATGAATTGAAAATTATTTTGGGTTGTTAAAAAAGAAAATTGGTAGTCTAAAGAAGCTCAGAATGCGAATTCAAAACAAAGAAAGTCAGAAATTTTGTTGTGATGGGTTTCGAGTCTGCTGTGCGTTTTGCACAATACTTTATTAAACAAAAAGGAAATAGAGTCAATATTTGTCCATCAAGAAAATCGATAACCAAACCAATCAAAAGATGAATTCCAAACTAATATCTGACAGGAAATCGAAATGAAACGACAAGGTTTATTCCATATGATGTTTGACTAGTAACAGTAAAAGTTTTATTTTGAATTTGTAATTTTAGTTAATTTTTTGTAGCTCATTTCGTTCCGATTTTAGTGTAGGTAATTGCGTAATTGCTGTTTTCCGTGGCGATCTCCTCATCTTTTCAGCAAATTCAATCGCCTTGTTGTCAGTTATATTTTGAGATTGTTTAGAAGAACTGGTGTAGATATTTCGCTATCGTCACGCACCGTACAAAATAAATTATCATGTTCGATTACAGTCGTCAAACTTCGTCAACGAACATACTACTACTACTACTGTCATATTCGTGCTGCTCAATATTTTCACTTTCGCCAAGAATAGCTGTACCATCTTCCGACTGGAACACGTACTGTGTTGAGTCCGCTGATTTGCTTTTAAAAAATATGCTTTGCAACCGTTAAAATGGGGGCACATCTTGTTCAGTTATTCTAAAAGCATAAAATAAATTACTACTCAAATAGAAATTTGGAAATTCATTATACTTACGTTCAATGCTTTCAATACCTTCCTCCTCTAATAGGCCGGCGCCTGTCTCATTTCTCCATTGATCTGCTTTTTTGTATGCGGTGCACATGTAGCGTACTTTCCACCATACCAAGTTCCAGTTTGCTGAGATGGCAGTTCTTAACAGTAATTTTTTGTAAAAACTTTGTGCAGAAGGCATCTGTATACGGAAGAAGTATAAAAAGATATAAATGCCTTCATACATATTAAGGCACAATTGCGATTACTTTGGCGGTCGGGTAAAAGACACGAATTTCGGTATACTATAAATGGAGTATGTGCTCATAGAGGAACTTCTCCAGATTAGGAATATGCAAAAATAATGTTGCTAACACTTATATTTTTTAAAATATTCCCGATTAATAATAACACATAGTATTTCTCAACATTTCACTAAACTTTTTCACCTTTTTCATTTTGTATATTAAAGTATACACTCTAAACATTAAAATAAGATCATATTTCCCCTTAATTATGTTTTTTTAGTTAAATTTATTAATTTAGAAATCACTTAGCACACTCATCGCTGAAAAGGTTAGGTGTACAATTATGAGGAAAACGAGCGTTGCTACATCGTAAACACCAAATATGAAGGAACAAACAGCGTTTTCTTTGTTTTCATTTTCGCGTGATTCTTTTTTTCTCTATTTTCTATAAAAAATACTTCCAACATATAAATGAGTATGTAAAGTACTCCTTTCAGTGTTGCCGGCCATCGGCCGCGCTTGAAAAAAGTTACCCTGGTCTAGCTAATATCCAGGGTGTCTGAATTATTTGTCGTAGTACTCCTTTAAAAATCTAAGTATTTGATTACGTAATATTATTATTTAATATTACTTAAAGGTTTACTAAATTTAAATAAGAAAATATCATATGCATGGAAAGATTTTTATACTCATTTTAATTTGAAATATAATTTATAGACGCTTGTTTTTATTAGGAAAAAAGAAATTTCTGCGAATTGCTCATATTTGCTTATTATTTATCATATGGCAGCGCTCCATTTCTCCATAATTGCTAGCTCAATAATGATGCTCAGTACTAGTGTAAAAAGTGATTTTCAAAATAGAGATTTCTTACTTATAAAACCTGCAAAAAGTGTAAATTGTGAATTTGTTTAAATGTTTACAGTTTAATTAAATGAATTTGAAGTGAAATGTGTGCTTAAAGTGGATTAAAAGTAGTGAAATCGCTTGTTGAAATATTCGAATTTTGGGAAGTTTTGAAATTTAAAGTCGAATACCTCGTAAACTAAGCGGTTGCGGTACCTATAAACCTCTATATATTTTTTAATAAGGAGGACTTTCAACGGTACCTTGAGATCGCGGCGCCAAAGAAATCGGAATTGTGCCCATATTAATATAAACGAGATGGGAATGGCCGCAAATTACCTCAAACGGCGGATGCTTCTGCAATAATTAATCACTTGTCGAACTTCTTCTTCTATGTGTTTCTTGTTGGATTTTTCTCGGCGCATTATGTTATTCTTTTTTATCTTCAGTAAAATAGACAATTTATTAAAATATTTATAAAACATTAGGAATAAAACTTAAGGCATCCATCAGTTCAACCATCTTTTTAATTGTGAGAAGTGTACAAAAAAAAAATATCAATAGGGTCTATTATATTTTCATAAAGTTTTCTATTCGAAAGGTACATACATATATTTTGTTTTTGAATTCTTACTACATTTACTATAAAAACCACGAATACAAAAATACAATGACAAATACAACAGATCCGGAATACCCCTATTATACAAGTAAGCTCTTCACTCAAAAAATGCTAAGCAAAAATTAAACAAAAGAAGACAAACTGAATTTTTTTGCTGTCATCGCGTATTGAAAAGGATACATGTGAAAGCGTACTGAATGATAGCGTGAATTTAAAGTTTGTTTATTTGTTGTGACAAATTAAATTCGAACAAAAAATTGGGCTATTTTGCTTAGGCATATTATTATTTGTCGATGTTGCGAGTTGTCGAAAGAAAGGTTCTGTGAAAGATTTATGGTCTTTTGCGTGTTGTCCACGTTGAATACGTATATCGCATTCGATGGAACGATGAGCTGTACAAGATATACGACGACATTGACATAGTTCAGCGAATTAAAAGACAGCGGCTACGCTGGCTAAGTCATGTTGTCCGAATGGACGAAAACACTCCAGCTCTGAAAGTATTCGACGCAGTATCCGCCGGGGGAAGCAGAGGAAAAGGAACCTGGCTTCTCTTAGAATATCCAATTGGCGACACGTAGCGATAAGAACAAACGACTAGCGCGCTGTTGTTAACTTGGCTATAATCGCGTAAGCGGTGTCTATGCCAGTAAAGAAGAAGAAGTTATTATTTAAAATATTGATTGTGTTTTTTCAATATGTTAACTATTTGTGGCTAAAAGGATATTTGAAAAAAGGTGAGTAGAGAAAATAATAATCAATATGAAAATATAAATATAAATACCTTTAGTGCTTATATTTGTATGAGCCGAGAAAAAAGGTCTTTTTATCTTAGTGCATCTAAATTTGTGAAAAAGATGTATTTGTGATCCTAGTGTGGAGGGATGCAGTTCGGTAAGCACCCTTGATTTTTCTTCAAATTGCAGCGATAGCTATGTTAGTCATAGCAATAATAGTTATTGTGAAATTTTAAAAATTATAGAAAATAATACATTTTGTTCAGAACTTAAAGCTTGGACTTTAAGAAATAGGGTATCCCACAATACATTTCCTCAACTTGAAAATAAAAAAATAACATTGTGTTGGCCTATTTTAGCATCCAATTTAGATGTTCCAAACGAACTGTCGTTTACAATTGCATGCTTTTCTGGAACAGAAAAACCTTGAAGCAGCAATGATTTTTTGAAAGAATATTGCGAAGAAGTAAATTTTTAAACAAAAATTACCCTCAGGTCGTTTATTTTGCCGCGATGCTCCCGCTCGAGCTTTAATTACAGGAACACGCTGGGTAACTACAAAAGAGTTTGTTTTTCAAAACAAATAAGACATTTAAAGACTGACGAGTATTTTAAAAATACAAATGTCAGATCATATCACATTAATCCTTTTAAATTTAGAAAAAGCATTTTAAATTCAGGAAATTTCAAATTGGTTTCCCGATTTCTTTTAGACTTTATGCACCTTGTAGATCTTGGTGTATGTAAAAAGTTGCTTCAGTTGTTGATTAGAAGAGGTAATATCAATGATTGCAATGGTGATGACCATTACTACCATTTTCTCTTATTGCACGCAGGTATACGGCTATTATCAAGTAAGAAGTCTTATACAACAACAAATCTTGGAAGAATTCGTAGATTTGTTTAGAAATTAAACGCTAATTCGTAAAGTTCACCAATCAGTATGCAGACTGACTGGCGAAGAAATCGACATTGCTTAAACTTAAATTGCTTCCAGAGTACCCTTAACAACACTAGCTAAAGCTTTGGAAATGGACGACAAACTTAAAAACTAAAATGCGAGAAATTTGCTACAGCAACGGTTAGTAATTTCTTCAATAAACAATATTCAAACTTTTCCATAATATTTTCAATTTACAGAAACAGTTTGTTCTAAGAATGAAAGTTCAGTTCAGAGGTTGTATGTGATGTGTTGCGAATTCTTATTTTTATGCAACAAGGGACGGTAGGGGAGGTAAGCAACCGCTATCGAAATATCTACTGATGTTCAACATTTTATACGGTAAATTTAATACATACATATTTAACTAAAATGCTAATTCGGAGGCCATCAAAATGAGCCACCACAGAAATATACATATATATATAAGTTAACTCGAAACGCAAACCACCAAAATACCAAGTCAGCATTGTCTGCCTAATATCCGTTTCAGGCAATGCTGAACATTAACACCACCCCAATCCATGACCAACGGCCCGAGTTATGATCCAACGACAAGCAACAACAAACGATACGCACAAGCTACCGTAGCCGTGGGATCCGCTGACGCAGCACAAATATAACGCAAACGAGCGACGACTTACACTACACGCAAGTCGACGTATCGTGGGATTCGCTGACACTGCATCTGACAAAACATAGCAACGACAGCGACGACAGCAGCGACGACGGCAGCGGCAGTGAGGACGGCTTAGGCTTAGACTTAAGAGTAAGAATGTTTTAGAGTTCAGTTCTGATCGAGCCTGAATAAAGCGCACTAGTGCCTAAAAATAATTGGCGCCCAACCGGGTTAAGAAGATACGAAGGAAGGAAAAACATGTTTCGAGTATTGTAAGTAGAGTGCTTATTAAAATAAAAACATTATAATTTCTTTTGAATTAAAATTAAGTTTTCAAAATAGACGGAAAGGAATTTATTTTAGAAAATAAGGAGCTAATCATAAAATTTTGTGAAACAAATTTTCCAGAGTTTAATAAAAAAGAAACAGTGTAGTCTTTTCTCAAAAACATTGTGTTTAGAAACAGAATTTGTGAAGAAAATTGTAATAAATAACTGAAATTATCTACCCATGTCAACAAAAGAGTGTAATTGATTGATTCGACTATAGGAACGGTTACAAGTCTATTCAATTTTAATTTCCAAGTCTATGAGTGACTCAGAATTAGAAAACCTCTTAGAAAGAATTATTAAACTACAGGTGACCAGTAAAATGGATTCAAATCAGGTAACCGCAGTGGTTCAAGCAGCCGTCTCAAGCGCTCTTGAACAACAAAGACAGACTTTCGAGGTTAAGCTCCAACAATTAACGGAGCAAATGATTACATTGACCACTGGTCAAACGCCAAAAATATACCAACCGGTAAAAATATTACCGAATGTAAAGTGTGACGAACCCCTTGATCTGGTAAAATCATTACCAGAATTTGACGGGCAAATCAGTACATATGTGTCTTGGCGACAAGCTGTCCATACATCTTACGAAGTTTTCAGAAGTAACCAGGGAAGTTCTAGACACTACCAAGCAGTTGGTATAATTAGAAATAAAATAAAAGCTTCTGCTGATGCCATTTTGGCATCCTTCAATACTGTTTTAAATTTCGACGCAATAATCGCGATACTAAACTTTACGTACGCAGAAAAACGACCGATATATTTAATCGAACAACAATTATCCACCTTACGACAGGGTAACCTATCTGTGCTTCGATATTTCGACGAGGTTGAGAAAATATTAACTCTCCTCACGAATAAAACCATAATGACCCATGAGGGTCCAGTATCAGAATCAATTTGCGAAAAATATAGAGCGGACGCTTTAAGAGTTTTTATATCAGGCCTTAAAAGACCTTTATGTGACATACTATTTGCCTCTCGACCTAAGGACCTACCTAGCGCTCTGGCATTAGCCCAGGAGGTGGAGTCAAATAGGGAAAGGTACTTATTTGCTTCAAATTTCGCAACGTCTATTGAAGACCAATATAAACTAGGAATAAACAATAATTCGGAAAAAAAGATGCAACAGCAACAAAAAAATCCGTATTTTGCAAATAAACAGCACAGAACAAATGATATTAGGACTAACAAGCAAGAACAAGTGACCCCCATGGACGTTGACCCATCGGTTTCAAGACTAAGACAAAATGTAAATTGGCGTGGGGAACCATCACAGAGAGCCAACCAATACCAACAACAGAGTCAAAGTAATAGTAGACAGGGTTATAGTTCAAATCAACAGCAGGGAAAACGACAGGCAGATTCAGATAGGGTTACTGGACCAAAGATGCAACGCATTAATACCTTAAATCAAGAAAAGATTAGTGAGGCAACTTATAATCAGGAAGCCGAAGATGAAACTGAAGATCTCGAAGAGGAGCAATTGAATTTTTTAGGGGGAAGTCCCTAATCCCGTGGAATGATGGAGGAGTAGGTTATCGAGAAAAAAAAAAATAAAATTATTAGTGGACACAGGAGCTTCGAAAAATTACATCAAACCAATACCTAAGCTAAAAAATATAATTCCAGCGTCCACACCATTTATAGTAAAGCCTTTGCACGGCAATAGTTCTGTAACACAAAAGTGTAGAATTAAGATGTTTGGCGTAACTGCAGATTTCTTTATACTACCAAATATAACAACATTCGACGGCATAATTGGGCTCGATTTGCTCAATCAGGTAAACGCCCAAATAGACCTCAGTACGGGTACAATAAAGCACGATTCTGGAACTGAAAAGCTCTTGTTCCATGAATGTAAAAATTAAAGCTTTATCGACATAAAAAGTGAAGAAATTCCATCTTCAGCTCGTGCGCAATTTTGTGAAATTATCAAAAGTAGAAATAAGGCGTTTGCTGACCCTAACGAGTCACTACCCTTCAACACTAATATAATTTGTACAATCAGAACAAAAACCGATGAAGCGGCCCGTAAATTGCTATAGAAACCAGATAATTCTTCAAGAAAGCGAAAGCCAGTCAAAACAGACCTTTATAATATTTGGTTCAAAAAGCAGACATGTAATTTCATTTTGCGACGTAGAGTCATTACTAAAAACGCTGCAAGAAGTCATTAATGATAGCGTAGATAACGCAATACATTGCAGCCTACCAGTGTTGGCAAAAATTCAACACCGACTGGTAGAACTTCACCCCAACGTAAGATTCCGTCATACCGAAAAGATGGTTACGGACATCTTCAGCGAAAGTGATCAACAAGAAATTATATTTGGTGAACACAACAGAGCTCATAGGGCAGCGCAAGAAAATGTAAAGCAGATCTTGGCTGACTATTTTTACCTGAAGATGGATAAAGAGGCAAGGGAAATAGTAGCAAATTGCCGAATATGTTCAAAGTCTAAATACATTAGACATCCAAAGAAGCATGTTATTGCGGCAACACCGGTTCCATGTAATCCTGGTGAAATATTACACGTCGATATTTTCTCCACGGACCAGAAATATTTTCTAACTTGCGTCGATAAGTTTTCTAAATTTGCTATAGTGCAGAAAATCGCGTCTAGAACCATCATAGACGTAAAACCACCTATACTACAGCTAATAAACTTTTTTTCCAAACGTTAAAACTATATACTGTGACAACGAAAATTCACTTAACTCAAATGCTATAAAATCAACTTTGCTAAATTACAACAATGTGAAAATCGCCAACGCCCCTCCACTGCATAGCACCTCAAACGGGCAAGTGGAACGTTTTCACAGTACCTTAACTGAAATAGCTAGGTGTCTAAAACTAGAAAGAAATCTCGATGACACTGTTGACTTGATTTTGCTTGCCACCATAGAATATAATAAGACAATTCATTCAGTAACCACGAAAAACCAATAGACATCCTTCATCCCAGCTCAGCTAACATTACGGAACTAGTTCGAAATCGTATCGAAAAAGCACAGGCAATGATCGCGAATACCATAATAAGGGTCGTCAGAATGTGACGTATAACGTTGGCGACAAGGTCCTAGTGAAAGTTAATCGAAGGCTAGGCAATAAACTCTCAATACTATTTACAGAAGAAGTAGTCGAACAGGACCTAGGCACCACCGTTCTTATCAAGGGGAGGAGGGTCCACAAAGACAACCTTCGTCCACCTTAATTAATCACTTTATTACTTTAAGTCTTGTATTTTAAATTACAGGATGATATCGACATTCCTATTGACGACCACTTTAACACAAAAGCTAACTGACTACACCAACTCCAACTACATTCCAATTTTGGACGGAAACGCAATAGTATGGGAACATTACGGTTATTTGACGCACTTTACCAACTTGACACTATATGCAACATTGAACGACGAGACGGCAGGATTTATGGACCTTTTCCCATTGACACACATGAAGAAAATAGTAGAAGCAGACGTAAAATACATCGAGACTTTACTTCGAACCGTTGACATTCACCATCGACAGGCTCGAAGCTTAAACTTTTTAGGTACTGCATTAAAAATCGTCGCCGGCACCCCTGACTTTGACGATTTCCAACGACTACAACTAAGGCAGGATATGCTCATTGACTCTAATAACAGACAGTACAAAATTAATACGCATATTCAGCAAAAAATCTTGGAAATCACGCAAACAATAAACACAATTATAAACTCAACAAGAAAGGAAGCAAAAGACACAGGTCATCTTTACGAAACAATACTTGCAAGAAATAGAGTAATAATCCTCGAACTGCAATCAATCACAATCTCAATAGCCCTAGCTAAGTTGAACCTAGTGAACCCAATAATATTAGATAATAGTGATATCAATAATATTATCAATGAGCACTCGACTAACATAACTACAATAGAAATAATAGGAATGTCTAGCATTAAGGCTTTACAAAATAAGAATAATTTGTACTTTGTAGGTAAGTATCCAATCCCTCAAATTGTTTGTAAAAAATATAGTTTATTCGCCGTGCCTCACGAAGGACGAGTCCTACACTTTGGGGATACTAATACCGTCGCTGAGTGCCGAAACGAAGCGTATGCTGTTAAATCTAAAAAATCAACTTTTTGCAAGAACCAAACAACCCCTACTTGTTGTCAGCAACTATTCACAGGTGCTGTAGCAAATTGTTCAACTACTACCAAGCATGATAAGGGCATCAAAGAAATCGATGACGGCATTGTCATTATCAACAATGCCACAGCAACGATAGAGGTTGAAAAAGGAGATAGCAGAACCATCAGCGGTACTTACCTTTTGATTTTCGATCAGTTAGTAAAGGTAAATGGGACCGAGTATCACAATCGACAACATACCCCTACTCGCACTCCTGGCACTCCAACGGCTCAAAGAGTCAATCTTTTAGGACATATAGAGACATTGAGTTTGAACTATCTGCATGAAATGAATGCGGAAAATATCAACCATATTGGCGCTCTTCGAGGAGAAGTCAACTCAACAACATAGCTTTTTATAGTAACGATAGCATCAATCTTTATCCTAGTAATCTTGCGACTTGCTCTAAGCAAATATAAAAAGCACACCGCGAAAAAGGCAATGAATGTCTTAGTAAGAGAGGTCACCGAGCGAATCGTGGACGATTCCCACTTAGGAAGGAAGAAGTTAACTCGAAACGCAAACCACCAAAATACCAAGTCAGCATTGTCTGCCTAATATCCGTTTCAGGCAATGCTGAACATTAACATCACCCCAATCCATGACCAACGGCCCGAGTTATGATCCAACGACAAGCAACAACAAACGATACGCACAAGCTACCGTAGCCGTGGGATCCGCTGACGCAGCACAAATATAACGCAAACAAGCGACGAATTACACTACACGCAATTCGACGTATCGTGGGATTCGCTGACACTGCATCTGACAAAACATAGCAACGACAGCGACGACAGCAGCGACGACGGCAGCGGCAGTGAGGACGGCTTAGGCTTAGACTTAAGAGTAAGAATGTTTTAGAGTTCAGTTCTGATCGAGCCTGAATAAAGCGCACTAGTGCCTAAAAATAATTTATATATATAATATATAGGAAGCGAAAAGCTGTTGATGAATCAGGTACATCAAGGTACAGAGCCGCAACAAAATTCTTAAATCGCTAGCCGGCAGCACATGGGGCAAAGACAAAGAAGCGTTTCTGGCAACTTACAAGACAATCGGCCGGCCGGTCCTCAACTATGCAGAACCAATATGGTCGCCTGGATGCAGTGGCATGCAGATGAAGAAACCTCAGAACTCCGGACCACGACAGGATCCCTCTTGATGTCTCCCATCGAACATCTACTTAGTGAGACGCTTATGCTCCCAGTTAAGAAGTATAATGAACTCCTCTCCAAGCATTTCCTGCTAGGATGTTTTCGTAGAAATCATCCCTTCAGCAACCTGCTTGGAGCGGAACAGCCTCCTAGGAACATCACGAGGTCTTTCCTCAACTACGTCGACGACATCGATCAGTACGCCGACCGGACTTCGGACGCAACTAACTTCCGACAGGTAATGACCGCCATTCACAGTGGAGCTATCAACACCTTCACAGACTTCACCGATTCCCTTTCAGTGAATGACGTTCTTGGAGTCAAATCACCACCCATTGCAGACGAAAAGCTCGAGTTGCAGCGAGAAATGCGAGTGACCCTTGCGCAGCTTCGTTCTGGATACTGTAGCAGGTTAAACTCTTACTTATTCAGAATATACCCCGACATATCCAACATATGTCCTGCGTTCAATGAGTCTCCGCATGACACTGGCCACCTCCTTGCATGCCCCGCCACTTATCTAACACCCTTTGCTCTTTGGTCCGACCCCGTCAAAACAGCACGTTTCCTGGGCCTCCCGCTAGATGACGTCGACGACAATCTATATAACCCTTATCATCCTAACGGGGATTGATAACCGTTAGAACAACAGGAACAACAACAACGACGAAGACCGGCACCTGCTTCTGAGTCCAGCCTATGGCACCTACAAGGCGTCCTCGTCGAGGGCCGCACTATGGGCGCACGTCTGGGAACATTTGAAAAGTAAAAGGAAAAATTTTGTTCTAAAAGCAAAAAAACGGTTTTCTTTCCGGAGTGGATGCTAAAAGTAAGTGTATAAAATGTAAACGATTTCAGTTTATTTATCAAAATTAATTTTTTTCTAGCCAGCTTATTCAAAATATTAACATTCAAACAGACTTAAGTCTGGTAACGAAATTTTCGAATTCACATGTATTCAGTCATGGCAAATTATGCGAATTCGCATTCGTGGCTTTGTTACGGTGGATAGCGTGAAAGCACGGAAGAGGAGGAGTAAGGAAAGTGTCAGCTGATGTTACGTAAACAAAGGCACAGCTGAGAGGTGCCCATGCAGAAACGTCAAGAGGAGTCCGGGGTTGAGTTTCTATTGGAATCCGAGATGGCCAACTTTTAAGCGGAAAATGGTTGCATTGTGTTATTTTTTTAAATTTATGGAAAAGTTGTCCCAAAAATATTTGGTATAAATAAAACTTTAACATATTTTCAGAAGAAAATCGTTTTATTTTAATATATATTCTTAAATAAGGGAACAATATGAACAAGTATATGAAAAATTAAGTTTTTTATTCATGCCTCTTTTTAACTGTGGTAAGTTAATAAATGTTCACCACATAAAAATGTTACGAACAAATAAGCAACCATGCCGAATAGTGGGGACAGAATATGCTCATTCACAGCCAAATTTATGTTTCTTCAAGGCAAATTGTTTGAGTTTATTTAGTTATTTTGTTAATCTGGAAGCTACGTAAATTATACAAACGTATGCGAATAATTTTAAAAAAGCGAAGCTCAAGATATCGACCATGGTACTAGGTACGAGTGTTTGCAAACTTCCCTTGGGGGATAAATAATAGATCGATTCTGATTTTATTCCAATAAAAGTACGAAATAACTAACAGCCCTATTCTCATGCCCTCACAAATATCACCACACTCACTATAGTGAGGGTTACCTTATGCTGGCGAAAATTCAAAAGCTCAAATGCTCACTATTATCTCAAATATCTGTGAAGTGTGAAAGCAGCCATCACAATACAAAAACATCTGTGTTTGTTTTGTTTTACATCAATATTTAACATTTAAAAAAAAAAATTGAGTCTTATAACTAGCATGGAGGAACTGTTCTTTGTGTATGCGGCAATTGTTGAGGAGGAGGAATCGGGGGGTAGGAGAAAAATTTTGAAGGGTTTGCGAGACAAAAGCGATCCTATTACTATGCAAGACACAACATTTATATTACATTTATAAATACATTTCGATTCCCAAAATCGCTATGTAAAGTACTTATAGGTGAATTGGTGCCGCATGATGTGTAGAAGTCGAGTATATCTTTTGATCTGCGTTTCCTGGCGTGTTTGTATTTTTACGGGCATGGCTCTTACCAAAAATGCGTTGGTAATAGTTATATGCGCCAGTCCTCTGTGTCTAGAGCTCTGCACTTTATTTCGAAGTTAATTGTGGATGTTAAGGGCAGTGAAATTTATTTCCCTTCAAGCACGAGTTATATTTTATTAATTTATCAAACACGAAATTTATAATATTAATTTATTTATAATATAGAATTTACAAAATTTGGTTAATACCGTTTAGAATATAAGTCCACTTGCTTTCAAGAACCAAATAATAATGATGAAAATGTGTGAGAATATGATGTGCTGAGGGCAGTGTTATTTTGACAGCTGCACGACTACACGACTGCAGGCCGACAGTTGTCGTTCTCGCTAACTTCAATATCCTCCTATTTTTGCCAATGACAGTAGGACGACAGTAGAGTTGACAGTAGAATGGAAGATAGAAAGAGGAGGTAGAGTGGTGATGCCACTAATATGTAAAATGTAAAATTATTCACAGCTCTAACAAACTTGACGTTATTTTACAAATAAAAGCTTAAAATAGCTATATTATAGCTCTATTATATCATTTGTAATAACAATTGATAATTTAAAGCAAAAATATTTACCTATTTACTTATTTTTTGCATAAAAAATTTCATTTTGAACAAAATATTAAAATTGCATTGAAGTGAAAGGAATTAGTATGGCCACAACGAAATTGTGTACATACAAAATGGACAACTGCGTTGTTTTGTGTACATGCCGGCCATTGTGTTGTTGTTGCTTCTCAAAATGTACATGTAGTAAGATGAACAACGACGTTTTCAGTTCACTGTCGTGCTGCTGCAGTCTGTCGCGCTCTATGTGTTCACCACTTGAATAAGTACAAAAGTAATGCCCATGAATAATAGGGTGAATAGTACAATATGTAACTTATGAGTAGTGAATAAGTACAAAAGTGATGACCATAAATAATAC
Organism: Bactrocera tryoni; assembly: GCF_016617805.1. NCBI lineage: Eukaryota > Metazoa > Arthropoda > Insecta > Diptera > Tephritidae > Bactrocera > Bactrocera tryoni. The sequence continues at coordinate 8,798,617 of NW_024396366.1, read as the reverse complement.
TATTACATAATACAATATGTAACTTCTCCATCGCTAGAATTGAAGATATATCTTAAATTCTAATAGAATTTTCGAATTTCAGTTTTCTCTTAATATTAGAGCTATGAATATTTTCTAAATTAGAATATTTATATTTCGGTTGTTCTTTATGTCTTAAAGATTTATAATTTTTTATGTATCCATTACACCTTTGTTCTTAGTAAAATTTTCTCTTTTCATTTCTTTTATTATACATTTATTATTCCTTATTAAAATGTTTTCATAAATTTTTCTTTTATTACAATTTCCTTGTTCAATATTTATTGGTTTTTCTTTTGTAACTGAATGGTAGGAATTGTTATAATATTCTATTGCTTTACTAGTTTTTTCTTTTATACTAAGAGATTTTTGTTCAATCATTAAAACTCGAATTTTTTCAGAAATAGTGTTATGCAATCTCTCAATATCGGCATTGCCAGTGTGGTTATTAGGCTTCACTAGATGAAGACTTATATTTTCGGTTTTTAAATAATCTTTAATGTTTACACTTTTGAATTCATTATCGCAAATTAAATTATTAAAATGTCCCTTTTGAGATTTATAAAGTCTAAGTTTTTCTATTATTGTTTGATTGGTTCTGTATTCAAGATAATAAGCGACAGCAAATTTTGAAAAACGATCAATAAATGTCAGAAAATTTGATTTTGTATTTGTGTATACATCCATATGTATTATTTGTTTTATGTCTGTTGGAGTTTCAGTTAAATGGAATTTGGCTTTAATTGGATTTCTATCAAATTTAGATTTGGTACAAGTGGAGCAATTATTAATGTATTTTTGGATTAAAAATTTCAAATTAGGAATATAAATTATCTTTTTTAGACCAAAGTAATTTTTGTCAATACCGGTATGACCAGTTTCATTTTTATGGTAATTATTGATTAGTTTAAAAGCTTCTTCTTCTGTTTTAACATCTTTTGCATGATATGAACAACGAACGAATCTGATATTTCTAAATCCTGAAAATAATTCTATTAACGTATTTTGTGAAATATTATAATGATTGTCATCTAACTCTGTATATGTATATTCCAACTTTTCCTTTTGTTAAATGTTCTTTTTAAATTGATTCTAAATTATTTTCTAAATCGAAAAGGTTAATATAAATCTTTTTATTTTTATGTTTTAACTCCATATCCTTAGTTTTATGTTGTGTTAAAATAATTTGAGTCTTAAATCTATTTACGACGGTTTCCGAAATTGGAATGTGGTCGTGAAAATCTTCAGACTGTGAGTGAACGGTATCCAAATCGTCTGATACAATATTATATAGAGAACCAGTAAATGCATTTATCATGTTAATTTCGTTAGTGTCTGCATTAATTCTACTAAGAAAGTCCGCTACTGAGTTGTCTTCACCTTTAATGTAGGAAATATTTATGTTGAATTCACTTAACTTGATTAACCAACGATGTAACCTTGGACTCATTTTCCCCTGCGATTTAATGAAAAGCCATTTTAAGGGCTGATGATTTGATAGAATATAAATAAAATAATTAGTAGCCCAAACAATAGCAAGCAGTTCTCGTTCAGTAGCTGAATAATTTTTTTCGTGATCGTTTAACGTTCTACTCGCATAACATAGTGGATGATTATCCTGTTGTAAAACAGCACCAAGAGCATCTGAACTTGGATCTGTGACGAGCTGAAACTGTTTTTCAAAATTTGGGTACTTAAGTACCGGGGACTCCGTTATTATTCTCTTAAGCTTTTCAAATGAATTAATGTACATAATTTGGATCATTTGCGATTAATTTAACGCCTTTTTTCAAGTATCTAATCATTGGGTAAGCTACTTTTGAAAAATCTTTTATAAATTTTCGGTAATAACCAGTAACACTAAGAAACGACTTAATCTGTTTCACAGATTGTGGCAATCTCAATTTCAAAATTTGATCGATTTTTCTAGGATTAGGTCTAACTCCTTCAGGGGTTAATATATGACCTAAGTACAAAGTTTCTTTTGAAAAGAACTTGCACTTATTTATTTGGATCTTTAAATTTGCCTCACGAAGTTTCGTTAGAACTCGGTTTATATCATTGAAGTGCTCTTGAAGACTTGTGGAGAATATCAAAATATCGTCTAAATAGACTACACATATTTTATTAATAAAATCCTTCAGTAGTTTGTTGATAAATCTTTGAAATGTGGCAGGCGCATTTTTTAGTCCAAATGGCATTCGGTTGAACTCGAAATGTGCATATGGAGTGGAAAAGGCAGTTTTCGACCGGTCTTCTTGTTTAACAAGAATTTGGTGAAACCCTTTTCCCAAATCAATTGTAGTGAAATATTGCGCTCGATCCAATTTATCCAAAATATTTTCAATATTTGGTATGGGGAATTTATCATCGATTGTAATATTGTTTAATGCCCTATAGTCGACAACAAGCCTCCATTTCTTTTCACCTGAGTTGTCTAATTTCTTCGGAACAACCCATAATGGACTATTGTATGGTGAATTACTTTCTCGGATTATACCTTGTTTAAGCATGTCGTCGATTTGCCTACATATTTCTTGTTCGTGTTTCTGGGGATAACGATATATTTTCGAATATACCGGCCTGTCTGATACAGTTTTAATTTCATGATTTATTATATTAGTATTTGTTAGAGTCTGGCCTTCTACGTAAATTAGGTTTTTATACTAATTAAGGATTTTTTTTAAAACTGATTTTTCTTGTTTGTGTAAGCCGCGAAATAAATTGTCAAGGACTTGCTTATCCAACAGTGTTTTCACTGCCGTTAGAAAGATAAAAAAACAGCTGTTATTGTCATCCAAGAATTCACATCGCTTAATATTTATCAAGAGAAAAGATTGTCATATAGTATTTGAAATAAAATGACGGTTTTTTTAATATTTTCCATATAATAGAAATAATGGATGCATTTTTTCATTTGTTAAGTCGATTTTCAGATGAAATTAGATTCATTGCTTCAAAAAAATTTGTTTGTTTAAATTTTTTTTCCCTTTGTAGTGTCTAAATCAGCTGTGATGATGTAACAGATTACCAGTGCTGACAAGTGGATTGCGCAAAATCAGAGTCGCACAGAGAGATTTAGCGTGGATCAGTTTCAAATCATTTCAATGAAGTGATTTGGAACTGTCATTTTTGTATGGCGAAATCTTGATAAATTTTTAAGATTAGTGGGATAATCCATTCAACAGCCGAAATCGTGTGATTAAGTGTCGGTCTGAACATGGTATAAGATATGAATTTCACTAAACATTAATGGTTAAAAAAATTTTATTTTATTCCCATTAAATGTAACGGTTCGATTGTACATATCGATAACACTACGCATTGGTGTCAGTATATTCCGTCCAATAATTGCATTGAAATATTTACCCTTAAAGTCCACTAGTTTCCAAGTCATAGTTGCATTTTCATTAAATTCAAAAGGAACATTTGTGATTACATATTTCTTCTGTAATATAAGTACTATTATTCAATGAATTAACGCAAATATTTTGTATAAGTTGTATTATTATATATTTTATTAATTTATTTGTATCAAGTAGCGATGTTGTTGCACCAGTATCTATCAATGCTAAAATTTTTTCATTGTCAATAGTTAATTCTACTAACGGTAATGATTTCTTGAGGCTGTTGTAAAAAAATTCAAATTGTCATCATAGTCGGAAACCCAAGATCCTGCATCTGCTTGTAAATGATCTCCTTCCGTAGGTGACATGTTATTCGCATCATTATTTCTGTTACGAAATTGAGCGGAGTGGGTTTGTACATTATCATTCCAGAAATTACCATTATTTCTCGTTTGAGAAGGTTGGTTTAAAAAAAACTTGATTTTGTGTTGCAAAATTGCTAGGAAACATTGAATTAGGATATTGCAAATTTTGATTACACTGATTAGTATTAAACTTATCAGGATTTCTTAAATTAGTTTTACTTTCAGTACGAATCAAATCATTTTCTTCTAATATCTGAAAACCATCCCTAATATTAGTAACTTTAGAATTAATTATAACCGAAGCTCGGTTTATATCAATATTATTTAAAAAAGTACGCAAAATAAACTTATCGATACGTTGCGGTTCATACTCCACTGGCTTTTCACTGTCAAATTCAAATTTTTCGTTGATTTTGCTACAAATATTACAAAGCTGTGTATAATAACTTACAATATTCTTATTGATAATTGTATGTGCACATTTAAATAGTTCGTCATATGTCTCCTTCACACCAAAGTTTTTTATTAGCGCTCGTTTCACACACTACCACGTTGGCGATGCACCCAGCGTTCGTAAAATGTGAAGAGCGGAACCTTGTAATTTATTAAGGATTGCGCGTTCATATATGAGTTAAGCTTTCTCTCGTTGAGAAAGCTAAAAAAACAAAATTGTTTTCGCGTTTAACAACGGTGCTGCATGAATGGCAGCGCGACCGCGTTACTTTATTGATTGACATAAAATGTGACTAAATTAGTGCTTAACATAATTTTATACCTAAATTCCGTCTAGCCTGCAGTGTGGTGGCGTGATGCACTTCCAGGAATTGGCTTGTGAAGGTGCATAAGCATTTCGGGTGCGCGTGCCGGAAGTCAAGTCGTTGTTAATGAAACTGCTGCGGTGATTTGCTTAAGTCAGTAAGTTATGTAGTAGTTGCGCAAGTTATGTTGTCGAATTGTTGATAGGTGTTGTATTAACTTATATACGTTTGGAGAGTAGGTTGCTCTCTCACTAAAGTTTGTATTGACTCCACTTCTCTTATGAATGATGATAACGCATATGTATTGTCGCCTTTAAATATGGCTATTGATTGAGCATCTTTGATGATGTCGCTCGCAGTTAGCTGAAATACCATGATGCACTGGTAATTCCGATAAATAAACGTCGTTGCGCTAATAATTGTGTTCGTGTACGTTTTAATCTCTGGAACGGAAGTCGTCGTCGTCGTCGTTGATACACTCGTGCACAATATTGCTGTGGCTGCGCTGCTACCGTTGCCGCTATTGTACCTATGCTGTTTTTGTACTGTTGCCTCTGCTGCTGATACGTTCAAAATGCGAATAACACAGAAACCGGCACACAACTATTTGTCTTGATTTGTACAACACCACTGAACATATACACACCGAATCTTGCTCCAAGTTCGTTTTTTACGTGATACAACTGTGTGAGAGGACCCACTTTCTGTTTTAATTAGTACTTTAGATTTTATGTATTTTCCAATATTAAAAATTTTATTCAATACACTTTTACGATTTTATATTTTTATGAAGTTTGTTTTTCTTTGAATGAATTATATTTAATCGAAACTTTATAAAACTAATTTTAAATTAATTGTATTTCTTATATTTTACGCTGCTCTTCATCAACACTGGCAACGTCTTTGCCGAAATGTCAATTTTTTATTTGTGTGTTCATTGTTTCTGTTTTTTTTTTTCTTCTTTTTGCAATCACCTTTTTCTCACTCTAGTTGCTGTCTCTGTCACCGCTTATTTCTTAAATCTCTTCTTCTTTTTTTCTTCAATCGTCATTGTTCTATTTCCACAAAATTCTATTCGCTTTAAAGCGTGTCTCACGTCGCTTTTTTTGTGTTAGCAGTATTTTCAAAATCCGTTAGCTTAACTCTCATATATATAAACTTATGCCGCAAAACTGTACGATGGCTTTTTTCAATTTAACTTTAGTTAATTTACTTTAAATTCACATAGGTTCTTTTTGTTTAGAGACTGCGCCATATATTTTATGAATTTATCAAACACGAAATTTATAATATTAATTTATTTATAATATAGAATTTACAAAATTTGGTTGATACCGTTTAGAACAGTGGTCGGCAAAAGTTAAACTGTGACTGTGTTGGTGAGCACAAGCGAACTGCTCCGCATGAGCATCCCAGTCGGAAATTGCGTGAATTGAAAAAAAAGTTATCACTTATTGCGTTTCAATGAGAACATAAAAAAGGTATTGCATATACAGTGTACATACGTGCATAGATACAAACTTAAATAAAACATTCAAAAATTCATTTGGATTTATGTATGTTATGTAACATACGCAGTTAAAAACATAAAAATATAATAAAAATTATAAAAATAATTTGCATTTGCCTGCTTTAAATTCCGAAAATATATGTACACGTTATGATATTTCTGTGATAAAATTATCAATAATATTTTGTTTGTCTTTTTAATGTCTTAAAACACAAAATGCATTGCATTTCACCAAAAGAATTTTCAAGCATAAAGTATGTCTCGCAAGGCATCTTTGCATTTAAGAAACAAAGCGCACGATGTTGATTCGTTGCTGTCTCGTCAACGACTAAAGCGCTAAACACATAGAGAGCGACAGACTGCAAACTACATCTGTCAAATATTAAAATACACACGTTCTTATGGGCAGTGTTATTTTGACAGCTGCACGACTACACGACTGCAGGTCGACAGTTGTCGTTCTCGCTAACTTCAATATCCTCCTATATTTGCCAACGACAGTAGGACGACAGTAGAGTTGACAGTAGAATGGATGATAGAAAGAAGAGGTAGAGTGGTGATGCCACTAATATGTAAAATGTAAAATTATTCACAGCTCCAACAAACTTGAAGTTATTTTACAAATAAAAGCATAAAGTAGCTCTATTATAGCTCTATTATATCATTTGTAACAACAATAGATAATTTAAAGCAAAAATATTTACCTATTTACTTATTTTTTGCATAAAAAATTTCACTTTGATCAAAATATTTAAATTTCATTGAAATGAAAGGAATTAGTATGGCCACAACGAAATTGTGTACATACAAAATGGACAACTGCGTTGTTTTGTGTACATGCCGACCATTGTGTTATTGTTGCTTCTCAAAATGTACATGTAGTAAGATGAACAACGACGTTTTCAGTTCACTGTCGTGCTGCTGCAGTGTGTCGCAGTCATTGTGTTCACCACTTAAACGATAGAGCGTAAGAATACGTGTGAAGTGAGAGGGCACAATTGTGCAATGAAATGCCGACCACTGGTTTAGAATATAAGTCCACTTGCTTTCAAGAACCAAATAATAATGATGAAAATGTTTGAGAATATGATGTGCTGAATAAGTACAAAAGTAATGCCCATGAATAATAGGGTGAATAGTACAATATGTAACTTATGAGTAGTGAATAAGTATAAAAGTGATGACCATAAATAATACTATTACATAATACAATAGGGGTATTCTCTTGCTCTTGCAAAACCCGGTGCACGGTGCAAGAATTGCAGATTTACAACGGCACAACAACAAACACACGCAGAAAAATATTTGCAAGGGCTGTAAAATATGTCAGACCAAAACCTATGTATATTTGCGTACAATGTCACGCAAAAATATAATTGCAACCCTGTTGTAGTTGCCATTTTACATAAAGACATATTACGTCGTTAAATTGTTGAGGAAGATAAGTTTTAAATGGATTTTATTATTTCTATTTAAATTTTAAAGATTTGTTACCGTTTGTTTTCTTAAAAATGTATGCAGAAGGTGCGCCAATTCACAATAGCCATGCTTAATAGTCATTCACAACAAATTGACCGAATTAGCCATTCATATATCACTAGATTCTGCAATGGGTGCTCTCGTGCTCTTGTATATATCGGTATAGTATTTTTGCAATCTGCAATCTTGCAAGAGCAAGAGAATACCCCTAATATGTACCTCGCGCAGGATGTTTCAGATACAAAGAAGGGGTAAGATAAATAAATAAAAATAAATATAAATAATTAAATAAATTTTTTCTTAAAGATTTTACACGAAATTTGGGATCAAGGGCAAAATCGGCGCAATCGATTGTACCCATATTGGGATTGTTTCACACTCAAGCACAGACGCCACTACTTCGCCCTCACTTTTCATGAACCGGAAAGGATTTTACAGCCTTAATGTAGAAACAGTACGTAATGTTCTATATTATACAAACTATTTATACATATGTATATATTTGCATTTTAATACATTAATACATATGTATATATTTGCATTTTTGGCAGGTTTTTGATCATCAACTTCTGTTCACCGCTGTCAACGCGAGATATCCCGGGTCTTGCCATGATTCTGGTATTTGGACCACATCCCCAACACGTATGCACCTCACAAATACCTATAACACGCAAAGTGATTCGTGGTTGTTAGGTGACCAAGGATATCCATTGGAGCCATTGTTGTTAACGCCAGTCGCTGAACCTTCAAATGCAAGGGAAGTGCGTTACAATAAGTTGCACGCCAAAGCACGTAATACCATTGAGAGAGCCTTTGGTGTTTTGAAGTCACGAATCCGGTGCCTCTCAAAACACCGCATTCTTCATTACAGCCCTGAAAAAGCGTCTTTGATTATTTACGCGTGTACAATTCTTCACAACATTTTACTGAAGCATGGTGTGGCTGCAGACCTTGGCTTCGAAGAAGTTTTAGAAGAATCACAATACACCGAAATTGTTTTCGAAAACCACAATTTTAGGAAGGGTGCTAGAGTAAGAGAACGTTACATCATGTCTTTATAATATACTTATGTATGTATATCTTTCCAGTGGCGTTATGTACTTAAATATAAGTATATTTGGTGGTGATGCGGTACTAAGTGAGTCGTTGTGAACATTTTGATGGTCGTTGACGAACTATATTTCAATTTTGTTCTTTTGATCTAACATTCTTACATTCGTTAAGTTTTTGGATAAATTACATAAAACTCCTTTGAAGTTGGTCGCCTTGTCGTGGCGAAGGGGCTTAAGTAAGAATAAAGTGTGCATCCCAAAGGAAACGCACTCTAATCTTACGAACTAAGAGGGACACTTCATAATTCCCACAATAGCGATATGGATGAATAAACCCTAGGTTTTACGCCCATCTCCTTTTGTGAAAGTATGAGGATACCCGAACCAACACCACCCTAAGCCAAGGTGTCGAGGTACCCGTGGCGAGGGCTGAATGGTCAGCGGGGGGTAATAAATAGCGAACGGTCCCCTCCGATGCCCGGGCGAGGTCGGAGGTATAAAAGCCTTCTCTCCGCATACCGGCTCTGCGGACGAGTGACCAACCCTTTCCGGATTACTCGTGGGACCAAACATGAACGAAAACAATAATACAACAACAACAACAACATCAACTACAACAACCAAATTGACGACAACAGCAACGACTAAGGACATGAACTATCGGAATCCTACTACGGAATCCGAAGAAGACGAGCTACTTGCCTCCAGCCAGGAGACGAGTAAGAGTACTACCGGACATACCAACCAAAGTATACCGGTAGATACAGCAGTAAAAGCCCCTGATATAAGGGAGGAAGCGTCCACCTCCAAGGCTGCCATGAGCACCAACCAAAGTGCGCTGGAGACTAAAGGAGAAAACAGGAAGAAGCGCAAGAAATTCCAGAATCAGCTGAGGAAAAACCGGTACCAGAGGGCAGTCTTCATACTAGGAAAGATAGCCAAAGACCAGGCAGCCGGTACCCCAGTTGATGAGGCCGAAACAAAGCGCCTCAAAACTATCGTAGAGGAATATGAAGGCTACCTGAAAAGGAAGCAATCACAACCTCAAGAAGAGAGCAAGCGAGAGAGCACTTCTCAGAAGAGAAATCGCTCCATCACAGAAGTACCCGGAACTCAGCCCAAAAAACCGAGGCGAAGCGAAGGTGAACACAGCAGCACAACAACGGCAAGGCATTTCAGCGATGTTGCCAGAGATAGCCTGCAGTTGGCCATCATAGACGGAAATTCCTCCTCTGGAGAGATGGGTGGAGATCGACGTCAGATTGTCGAGTATGGTGCTAAGCTATGTACTCGACAATCCTGCGGGTCCTCACCCGGAGTTTGACTCTTCTGAGACCCTCAGGGGCTACAGGGTCATCAAGTGCGCGGACCAGGCCTCGCTGGATTTCCTGACGGGTAGTGTGGCTAAAATTAGCAACGCCTTTGTAGGCCTCCAATTGAGGCTTATACCCGCCAAGGACATTCCGAAGAGACCTCGTGCTCGCATTTGGTTACCCCCTCTAGAGGAGCCAGGCGAAAAACTCCTGCGGTGCATCAAGCTGTAGAACAAATCTATACCTAGTATAGATGAGTGGCAGCTAATCAAGGAGGAAAAACCGAATAAAGCAAGCAAGCCAATACTAGTGGCCATTTGTGATGAGTCCATTGAGGCTCTGAAGAAGACTGACTACAAAATCAGCTTCGGAATCCGCAAGGCCAGACTAAAAATCTTCCAAGGCGACAAAGCGGCTGACGAAGACGACACGGAAGAGGTCGACGACGCCAGCCAGTTACTAAGGAATGTGGGCATCGAAGAAACCCGAGATGCCCAATAACAACCTTAGATGTGTACAGATAAACCTGCAGCACTCGAAGAGTGCTACAGCGAATCTGACAACCCTCGTGAACGAGAGGGGCATCGACATCAGCCTAGTACAGGAGCCCTGGGTCAATGATGATTCCATTAAAGGGCTAAACAGCAGCAACTATAACCTGTTTTACACACGGAACAAAGGTAAACCTAGGGCATGCATCCTTATCAATAAAAGTATAAATGCATTTCTTTGTCCTAATTACAGCACAGCAGATATCACAGTGGTAAAGGTGGAACAGAAGGAAAAGCCCTTCTTCTTGGTCTCGGCCTACTTGGCCCATGACGAAGACTTACCACCGGCCCCGCTCGCCAGACTAGTAGAGGAGAACAGGAGGGATGATGTCCTAATAGGGTGTGATGCAAACGCAAGGCACACCGTATGGGGTAGCTCCAATATAAACACCAGAGGTGAGTCACTCTTGCAGAATATTTTGAATAGTAATCTAAGTATTTGCAACAAGGGCGATAAGCCAACATTTACTTTCCCAAGCTCGGATAGGTTTCCGGGGTGGGAGGAAGTGCTTGACCTCACGCTATCAACAGACACAGACAGTCTCGTTGTGGATAACTGGAGGGTATCCGATGAGCCTTCCATGTCGGATCACTCTTGGATACTCTTCAGCATCCGCGAGAAGTACAGTGCGCCTCTCACTTACCGGAACCCTAGAAGAACGGCATGGGGAAAATTTACCAGTATAGCAACAAAATGCCTTGAAAAGGGAGGCAATAAGAGCATCAGAAATCCTGAGGAATTAGATTCAGAAGTAGAGAAGTTAGAAAAAATCCTAACCACAACTTTTAATAAATCTACTCCGCTAACAGTTTTGAAAAAGAGAAAGTCTCTTCCTTAGTTGAACAGTGAACTCAAGAATTTGAGAACACAACTAAGGAAGGCTTTCAATGAGAGTTTTAGAACCAAAATCTGGCAGCCATATAAAGACAGTATGAAAGAATACAAAAAAGCAGTCAGGAAAGCTAAAAAGGACTCATGGCAATCTTTCTGTACATCGATAGAAAGTTGCACAGAAGCCGGCAGGCTGAGTAAAATGCTATCCAAAGATCATATTAATACTGCCTACATTAGGGCGGAGGGAAGTTATTGGACCTCCTCGGCAAAAGAGTCTCTGGAGGTACTAATCACGACGCACTTCCCTGGGAGTCAGCAAATACCTTCAACGAGGGTTCAACCAGAACCACCGCTGAACGCAGCTGACTATCGAAGCCAAATAGTAGACAAAAGAAAAATCAAATACGCCATAAATAGTTTTGCACCATATAAAGCGGCAGGTCCTGACGGGATTATGCCCATAATGCTGCAAAAACTGGTAGAACCAATGGTTCTAAGGCTAGAAAATATATACAAAGCAAGCATACAACTATCTTACATCCCAAGAAGTTGGAAAAGAAGTAAAGTTGTGTTCCTCCCAAAACCAGGCAGAAGAACACACGAGAATGCCAAGGATTTTAGACCTATAAGCCTTACCTCCTTTATGCTGAAGGTACTAGAAAGGCTAATAGATCTACACGTAAGAACAATAATGGCGGAGAAGTTATCGAAGTCCCAACATGCGTACATGAAGGGCCGATCAGCCGAAACCGCCCTTCACGAGGTGATAAGTGTAATTGAAAAATCACTACATCACAAACAATACACCATGGCTGCATTTCTAGACATAGAGGCGCCTTCAACAACATAGAAGTAAATGCGATAATTAATTCTCTGGCACATGGTGGGATAGACGACACTGTGTGCAGATGGATACTATCGATGCTTGAGAATAGGAAGATTATAGCTTCAAACGGCGCTGCAACACAAACAAGCTATGTGAGTAGAGGAACGCCTCAAGGGGGGGTCCTCTCTCCGCTTCTATGGGTTGCAGCGCTGAACGAAATACTACTCCAACTAAACGGCGGAGGAGTGAAAGCAGTAGCGTATGCAGACGATATAGTGCTGTTGGTCTCAGGCATGTTTCCTTCAACAGTCAGCGATATTATGGAAAGAGCACTTCGTAGGTTAAACCTATGGGCTAAAAACAATGGTCTAGGAGTTAACCCGAACAAAACAGAACTGATGCTATTCACTAGCAGAACCAAAATACCTCAGTTTCAACTTCCGATACCAAACGGTACTACACTCACTCTATCCCCCACAGCTAAATATTTGGGGGTGGAGATTGACACCAAACTGTCCTGGAAAATAAATATAGAAAAAAGAATAAATAAAGCATACATGGCCTACTATACTTGTAAGAAAATCGTCAACAAGAATTGGGGCCTTAAACCAAGTATAATCATGTGGATGTATACGGCTGTCATAAGACCTATACTTACATATGGGGCTCTGGTATGGTGGGCAGCGCTAAAACAAACAATACAATATTAGAAAATTAAATGGAATACAAAGAGCAGCATGTGCGGGTGTTACGGGTGCAATCAGGTCATGTCCGACTGATGCGCTCAATGTGATCCTGCATCAACTACCAATGGACATTTTTATTCACAAAACAGCAGCTATTGCGGCGATAAGAATAAAAAGAATTGGGAGGTTGGAATCAGCAGAACTACGGACATAGTGTAATTCTAAAGAAGTTCACTATTAATAAATCAGACTACATTCTCCCAAAGCTGGATTTCAATAGATACTTCCAGGTGAGGATACCATCTAGACGAGAATGGAGAAGAGGTTCAATGGTAAAGGAAGATACCACCTCAATCTATACCGACGGGTCCAAAATGGACTGTGGAGTAGGCACGGGGGTATTCTCCGCTGATCTAGGCATATCTCTCTCTATACGTCTACCGAACTCGGCTAGCATCTTCCAAGCAGAAGTACTAGGCATAGAAAAAGCCTGCGAGTTCTATTAGAAAACCACGGGAATATACATAAAGCAACTATATTTACGGACAGCCAGGCGGCCCTCCTGGCATTCTCTTCACCCATGACAAATTCCAGTACAGTTCACAACTGCAAGAGAGCACTAAGCTCAATAAAAGACAAGCTCCAGCTAAACTTGATCTGGGTTCCCGGCCACAGGAACATTTTCGGTAACGAAAAAGCAGACGAGTTGGCAAAGGCAGGAGCTTTCCTCAATGAATCCATGACGGAGCTAATACCAAGCCCGCTAGGATCGATAAAAGGAGAGATCAATAGACAATTTCAGCAAATTGTAAACAACAGGTGGAAAAACATTACAAAATGCGTCATAACTAAACAATTATGGCCAACATATGACAGGAAAAGAACCAATGACTTATTAAATAGGTCAAGAAAAAGTATTTACAGAATAACAGCTACCACAACAGGGCACTGGCCATTTGGGGAACATGCGTCCAAAATGGGCTTGCCCTACAACGACATCTGCCGTGGCTGCGGAGTAGCAGGGAACAAGGAAACAATCTTCCACTTTCTCTGCGAATGCCCAGCTCTAGCACAGATCCGACACAAAACACTCGGAATCCACCAAGCACCAAACCTTGAATGGATTTCCACCAAAAGCATATCGGACATAAGTAGTTTCATCGAAACCTCAAAATGGTTTGAGAGAGAAGGTGAAACGTAATAGCAGATACAGGAGGTTCTACGAATAGTGTATCAAAATGGCACATCAAGTGCTAATTGAGCCCGATAGGGCTGCACTCCTACCTACCAGAGACCTGCACGATTAAGGTAGGCATCGTACGATTACGTTACTAAGTAACACTTCTGACGATTACCACGATGCGAAGGTAACATTGCGCATCGGCATCGCGGCATCGTGGCATCGTACGATTACTATCTGGTATCGTCAATGGCAAATGAAACGAAGTACATACATACAACATACAAGTGAACATATAACATAGGGTACATTCTCCCCCGTCTTGGTATCCACAATTTTATTGTAAAACTTCCAGATGTCACTTGAACCCGATGCATCACTAATTTTATAAACACCACTTTTAATATGTTGTAAAATTTCCATTATATAGATTTAAATAATAGCACAAATGCAAAAACTTATCTAATGCGAAAATGCCAGTTCTTTTCTTGGCGCACAATACTAAGTGAGTAACATGTTAGTAATCGGCGATGCCGCGATGCCGATACCCACGATGCCGATGCCCACGATGCCAAAGTACCGTTACGTAGCGTGTACTCGCCGCATCGGCATCGCCGCTTGCTAACATGTTAGTTTTTTAATTACTCGTGCAGGTCTCTGCTACCTACCTACCTACATAAAATGGCAAACTTAAGAAGTATAGTACGAATAACTATTATGTACAGTACAAATAAAAATTAGGAGCAATTATTATAATTAGTGTAGAGTGGTGATCTCCACATTACCCCCCTTCTAGATTTTTGTGAATTGACTTGCAATATATCTAGAGGGTTTGATGTTTGGTTAGAATTAACAACCGGTTCTTCATCTGCTATATTGTAACTTGGCTTGAGACGGTCGATTGAAATAACGATGTTTTTGCCTTTTATTTCGATTGTAACATTTTTGACGTTTTTTGAAATAACTTTGTATGGTCCATCGTATGGTTCTGTCATAGAAGGAGTTACTCGATCGTTGCGTACATATACGTGTGTTGATTGAAATAAATTTTTATTCACGAATGGTGTATTTGGTGAATGCCATGAATTTTCGACGGGACGAATTTTTTGAAGATGATGTCGTAATTTTTCAACAAAAATTGAGTTCGGCTGCATATTTGGTTTTATAGTAAAAAACTCGCCTGGTAATCGTGTTGCGGTTCCGAATAACATTTCCGCTGCGGAGGCTTTTAAGTCTTCCTTAACGGCATTTCGTAGTCCTAAAAGAGTAAGTCCTAAATTATCCACCCATGATTCTTTTCCGGTGGCTAGTATGGCGTTTTTAAATGAACGATGCCACCTTTCTATCAATCCATTCGTTTGTGGATGATACGGTGATGTACGTTCACGCTGAGTACCTAATGTTAGTAACATCTCTTGAAACATTTTGGATTCGAATTGAGTTCCTTGGTCTGTGATTATCTTTTGAGGTGAGCCGTACCGTCCAACCCACTCGTTCAAGAAAGCGCTACATACGGTTTCTGCTTGAATGTCGACAAGAGGTATCGCTTCGGGCCATCTCGAAAAGCGATCAAGGAGTGTGAGACAATATTTGAATCCATGATTAAGAGGTAATGGTCCTATTATATCGACGTGAACAACTTGAAAGCGTTGGTCTGGCATTTCTAAACGTTGTAATGGAGACTTGATGTGGCGTAAAACTTTGCTGCGACTGCAACGGATGCAGGCACGAACAAATGCTTTGCAGTCCTTTCGCATATTTACCCAAACAAAATGTTGAGAAATCATCTTTAGAGTTGCGTTGGCTCCAACGTGAGCGAGATCGTGAACATTGTGTAAAATCTGCTTACAAATCGTTTTCGGTACGATGGGTCTAACTTGGCTCATTGAGACATCGCAAAGTAATGTAGTGTTGCTACCTTCTAATCTGAAATGTTTAAGTTGTAAGGAGTGTTTTATCTTACCATTAACAAGTGCTTGAATGTTTAAGTCAGATTTTTGTTCGCTGGCCATATCAGTGTAGTTGATTGATGTTATAGAGTTGATATGCGACAATATATCTGCGGTTTGGTTTTTTGAACCCGGAATGTGACGGATGTTTGTTGTAAACTGACTAATATAGTCAAGTTGTCTAATCTGACGAGGTGAACCTTTGTCATTGCGCTTATGAAAATAATAAATTAGTGGCTTATGATCCGTATAAATGCATGTTTGTTTGCCTTCGATTAGGAATTGAAAATGTTTTATGGCGAGATAGATTGCAAGAAGCTCTCTATCGTAAACTGAGTAATGCTTTTCTGTTTCGGTTAGACGACGTGAAAAATATCCAAGGGGTTCTGGTTCGTTATTTACTAATTGGTGAAGTACAGCTCCTACTGCGACATCGGATGCGTCTGTGAATAAACGGAGTTGCGCGCCAACACGAGGGTATGCTAAATTGCTGCATCGGCCATATTTTGTTTAAAATCTTCAAAAGCGGTGATTGCGTCATCTGTCCAATCGATACGAGTTTTATCGTTGCGTTTGTTTCCGTTGATAAGTTTTTGTAGAACGGCTTGACGTTTTGCGGCGTTAGGTAAAAATTTGCGATAGAAATTAATAGATGCTAGGAAACTTTTTAATTCGTTGGCTATTGTAGGTCGTTTAACTTTTAAAATAGCCTCAACTTTTTCTGGTAGCGGGCGAATACCTTTATGCGTAATGATGTGACCTAAGAATTTGATTTCTTTTTTACCAAATTCACATTTCGACGGATTAATTGTTAGGCCAGTTGCGCGGAGTCGTTGGAATATCATGCGTATATGTTTCGCATGTTCCTCCATGTTTGCTGAAGCTATGCATATGTCATAAACATAAGGAAAGGCGAAGTCAAGTCCTCGTAAGGCTTCATGCATGAGGCGCTGAAAAGTTTGTGCTGCATTTCGTAGACCAAACGTCGTATGAGTAAACTCATATAGACCGAATGGTGTTATTATGGCTGTTTTCTTTATGTCTTCCGGTCGAACGGGTATTTGATGAAATGCTCTTTGTAGATCGATCTTGGCAAAAACTGTTTTTCCTCGTAGGATTGTTAAGCAGTCATGAATAAACGGAATAGGATAACGGTCTGGAACGGTGATTTTATTGAGCGCACGGTAATCTCCACATGGTCGCCAATTGCCGTCTGCTTTGCGGACCATGTGAAGCGGACTAGCCCAATTGCTCTTCGAAGGGCGACACACGCCTATTTGCAGCAGATATTCGAATTCAGTGCGTGGTCGAGCTATCGAGCAGGAGCTGTAACGGGTTGACCTTGAGTTTCAATTACGTGACATACCTCATTCTTTACTGGTTTTCGATCAAGATTCATTTCCGTGAGGTCCTTAAATTCCTGGAGTAGCTTTGCGAATGGACATTGTACGTCGAAAGCCTTTATCTGCATATTCAACTCTTTGTGAATAGTGCACGGCGCTTCGAGATTTGTCTTGTTGTCGATTAATTTGTTGCGTTTTAGATCGATGATCAAGTCGTAGTGACGAATAAAATCACTGCCAATAATTGATGTATTAACATCTGCAACCATGATGTTCCACATGAATTTGCGACGAAGACCAAGATCCACGTGTTGGCGTACTAAACCGTAAGTTTTTATTGGAGTACCGTTGGCTGCGTATAACGTGATGTTTGTTTGGCGAAGAGAATTGAACTTGTTTTTGTTTGGAAGAACACTGTAATCGGCACCAGTGTCTATAAGATATTTTACCTTCGATGACTGGTCCTTGATGAAAAGTTGATTTACTGCTGCGTTGTTGTGATTGGCGTCAGCATCGCTGACTGAAACTTCTAGTCAGTCATGCTGGGTGTTGGTACTCTTTCGACGTAGACATGGACTACGGCATCGATTGGCGGAGTCTCCGAAAGTTTGATGGTACCAACATTCCTTGGTATTGCGTGCGGAAGATCTTCGCTCACTCCATTGACTATGTCGTCGAGGAAATCTGCGACTAGTGCGTGAGCGACTGCGTTCTCGTGTGCGCATATTTTCAAATTTGCGTTGCAATTCGTGAATCGTATTTGATAGCTGAGAAATCGTGTCTTGTTGAGTCTGAGCTGATGTACTGGCGGCGTGATCCGATGATGAACAAATTTGACGCTGGGTTAAAGTTTCCATAATAGCGTCGGCAACTGCAATTTGGACATCTATCGTACCTTCGCGTGCGATTACAGATGCTCTTATTAATTCCGGTAAGCGTTGGATCCACATGGCTCGAAGAGTTTCTTCTGAAAACGAATTTCCTGCCACTCGTCTCATGGAATTAAATAGTTGACTCGGACGTTGGTCACCTAGTACCATCTCCTCCAATAATCGCTGAATTTTGCGTTGAT
The DNA here is from genome assembly GCF_016617805.1 of Bactrocera tryoni. Classification (NCBI taxonomy): domain Eukaryota; kingdom Metazoa; phylum Arthropoda; class Insecta; order Diptera; family Tephritidae; genus Bactrocera; species Bactrocera tryoni. Next base: position 8,780,333 of record NW_024396366.1, on the reverse strand, counting down.
AACTTTCACCAAAATATTTGAGAAGTTCAGTCTTGAGGAACTCATACATGCCAATGCCTGAGTTGGTAATACGTTGCGTATTTTCAGCGTTTTTACTGATTTGGCTAATGGTTGGTAGCGTAAGAGGATCTAAAGTAGCCATCACATGGTAATAACGTTGAGCGTCGCTGTTCATGTTGCATGCCTTAAAACAATAGTCCACCGATGTGAACCATGCATCCATATCGTTTGGTGTTATGCGAGGCATCGGAATACGTGCATGTGCTTCAGGTGCAGAATAACGTTGAAGCGGTGCAAACTGTACACATTGATGATCTGGAAGCGGGATCGCATCATTTGTTCGATGTTTTGAAAACGGTACTATATTCGGCTGATGTAGATTCCTAAACGGTACTTCGCTGCCCTCTGTCTGCGCTGGCTTCGTCTGACGCGCAGCTTCACTCGCTGCCTCTAACTGTATGATCGTATGACTTTGACTTTCAGGTTGAATGTCATTGGCGCTCCAACTGCTTCTGTAGGGTCTAAATGCTTCTGGGCCTACTGAAATTCCATCGCTGCCAGATATGGTTTCGCTTTCCACAGGTTGAAGATGTTCGTCCATTTGGAATAAGCGCGGGGTTTAGAAAAAAATACTTAAAATTTTACTCTTCTGACACCAATTTGGTGGTGATGCGGTACTAAGTGAGTCGTTGTGAACACTTTGATGGTCGTTGACGAACTATATCTCAATTTTGTTCTTTTGATCTAACATTCTTACATTCGTTAAGTTTTTGGATAAATTACATAAAATGGCAAACTTAAGAAGTATAGTACGAATAACTATTATGTACAGTACAAATAAAAATTAGGAGCAATTATTATAATTAGTGTAGAGTGGTGATCTCCACATATATATCCGTATATATATGTAAGTTACTTACGGTCTCTGTACATTTACTTTCTGTATATTTTACTTCCTCTTAGTATGAATAAAAAGACATCAACATATGTTTAAATAATTCATTTTATTTTATTTTTATTTGTTTAATTGTTCACACAATTTAGCCATAACCTCTGACATCGAGGTTACTGCTTGTGTCATTTAGTTCAGCTCGTCATCTGCTCGCTTTGCTCCACAGTTTTCTTTTGCAGAGCAATGGCCACCCCTGTCATCTGCACATTTTGCTCAAAAATTTTCTTTTGTAGAGCAATGGCATCCTCCTCTCGCTTTTCACGCTCCTCCATTTTTGTTAGCACTGCTCCAAGCATCTTCGCTGCAGTCAATTTACCTTCAGAAGGGATGAAAGTAGGTGATGGCATAGAAGAAGGTAAGATGGGAGGAGATAAGGAAGAAGATGGAGGTGATGGTGAGGAAGAAAATTGAGGTGATGGTGAGGAAGAAAAATTTATAGACAGAGCAGGAAAAGCTGGAGCAGGCGATGTGACTGTTGGTGTTGGCGAGGAAGCTGCAGCATGAGCAGCTTAATTTAAATACAACGGCGGCAAAACCTGTAAGTATAAAACTGACCAATTATTGCCTTATGTAATAATAAAATATATAGTCCGACAAATATTAAATGAAAATATTACCTGGTGACCCAAAGTCGCAACACCCGGCAATCCATCCACCGCTGCTGCACCAAAAGTTGCAATCGCTTGCTCCTCAGTTATTATTCCATTTATCGGAGGGCCTCCACCAGTCGCTTGCGCATGTGCCTTCAGTTTGCGCGCTCGCGATTTCAATTGATGCTTCCAATGCATTAAGGACTATGGAAACATATTTTAATAATGTGAAACATACACAAGCATTTATGAACTTACCTCCTTCCACTTGGCTGACGACCGAGTTGGACCTCTTAAGGCATTTAAATTATCCGCTAACTCCGACCAAAGTATTTGTAGTCCTTGAGGGTTGGTCGGAGTTAGCTTCCCCCGTTGAACTCAGGATGCTGCTTGCAAAACATTATATAATGTCGCCCAGGAATATATGAAATTATTATATATACATATAAATTTAAAACTTGCAAAATTACTTACATATGCTGATTATCCATTTGTGTGTCCATTTTTGTTTGTTTAGTTATATTAAAACAGCTGTTTGACAGCGAAAAGCTTTTTACCTCACGTGGTGACTTTTTTAAGCTTTTTTCTTATGAGGTTTGAGCAAGAAAGCTTCACAAAATATGCCTCACAAGAAATCTCTCAAATTTTTCCTCTCAACTCAGTTGAGATGTTTTTTCAGAATAAGGCTGTAAATATGGCCTCGTTAGTATTGCTGCGTAATGGGTCAGGTGCTGTTCCAATTTTATGATTTAAGAGATGAAAAATCGATAAGCGATGCTGAAAATTAAATTTTATTTCAAAAGATTTAATATGTATTTTTTAATTTTTTTTATGGAATCAGCAAAGAAGCTGGTGTAGAACGTTTGATTCATTGGTCTGCTTTAAACGCTAGTCCCGAACCAATGAGCTTTGTGCTTGAGGGTAGCAGCAACTTTTTGAAGAGCAAATACTACGGTGAATGTGCTGTTCGCGAATAATTCCCAGAGTCCAGTTGATATCTATGGTTCGGAAGATCGTTTCCTATGATACTACGCCCACATTTGGCGTCGCCAGTTCCGTGCCATGTCACTCTGATTTACGGGCAAGCGTACTGTAAAACAACCGGTTTTTGTGTCGGATTGTGCTAAGGATCCCGATTCTGCTAGTCAGGTTTATCAAGTTGTTAGGTAGGTTTTGATCAAAATTGAATTTACATACTTTCTAATATGCCAAACACTCAACACCCACCTTGCAGACCAAAACGTTACCAGTTGAGCGAATTAATTGACTTGTTCCATCGTGTTATGCTTATGTGTTGCGATCCTACCTTCCTATTGAAAGCCGAGTTCACTGAGCTTATCTGTTCTGGAAAACCTGTTGGTGAGCTACATATGGAACTTATCGATCGCGAATGTATTAAAGATGTCGTTTTCTCCGACATACCGTGGTTGGAGGATTTGGGTGTACAATTAACCTCTATGGAAGAGCAAGTACCATGGGAATTGCGACCATATCGTGCTGCGCAATATTAAGACGCCGAATTGAGAGAGTGGGGGAACTCCTAACTCTAACAACAACAGCCAAGCAAATAATAAACAACACTCATCAAATGAAATTTGGTGGCGTTGGTGCCCAAGCAGCTATTTGAAAAATAAACCTTCGCATCTACGCGAATTGCAATTCGTCTTTACATCTAGTGAATTATGGTCGATTATGAATGGTGTAGAAGTTGATAATTAAACTTTAAAAAACAAATAAATGTAATTTGGTTAATAATAAAGCGCTATTAAAAATTAAGGAATTTGTGTTGTATTTATATTTGGGCCAAACAAGTTATTATCGATTAGAAATAATTTCAAATGGAATATATTTTGAACAACATAAAAATCTTACATGCACGTATGTGTTAGTACTTTTTTAAATATGAAAGTATCAAACTTATCGTAGTTATTTGTTAATTACTTTTGTTTTCATTATTGCATTTAGTTTAAACCACGGTACAAGGATATCGACCCATCAAAATACCGAAAATATTCATACATGCAGCTTAATCCAGTATTGCTATTGAGCATGGCAAAATAGTGTTGCGTAAGCTAATTTAAACTACCTTTTACTACTATATAGATATTGCAAATTCAAAAAATAATTTCTTTAAGAATCCTATTTTTTTTAAACTATGCTTACAACTAAAAAATAATATGGTAAATCTGTTAGGATGGTAAAAAACTCCATTTGGGAACGGTTCGGATTCCTCATCGCCGGCGTATATCTAAATTCAGACATATAAAACGTGTATGTAGTTTGTGATTATAAAAATTTATACCTAAAGTATAGTAAATATGGCTATTATAATTATCTCTTGATTTATCTTACAGTAAAATATTAGGGGTATTCTCTTACTCTTGCAAAAACCTTGCACGGTGCACGATTTGCAGATTTTTCCACCTAATGCAACGGCACAACAACAAACACACGTAGAAAAATATTTGCAAGGGCTGTAAAATATGTCAGACCAAAACCTATGTTTAATTGCAACCCTGTGCTAGCTGTCATTTTACTTAACCCTCATCGAGACCCTCGGTCTGGCCAGGCATATTTTGTTTTTAAATGTTATTTAAATATATTTAGAGTGTAGCAAACAACTTGCGCTTCCAGGCAGCTTCCTAGAAATTTATTGTCTATAGAATTCAGAAAAAAAATTCAAGGATATCGTATCGAAAAGGACGAAAAAAGGATATTATAATATTACACCTTAGTGCACCAATGGTGCTTGGCTAGACCCCACAAAATTTGTATGAAAATATATATATATATATGAACTTTGGTATGTTTCTATCACTTCGCACGGTTGATTTATCTGTTTTCATGTTCGTTACATGTTCAAATTGGTTTGTATGTTTATCTAGGTCAAATATTTTAGCCGCTAGAGCGTTTTAAAGGTTAAGAAAAATGTAATTTTTCTCAAAATGTTAAATTTTTTGTGAACGCTATTGCCACGCCTCTGGTAGGGATAGAGGGGAGGTTGAGGGCTTTCCTGGAAGCCCCAGGGATGAACTAACTCGCAAAATGGTTTTGATCTCCCCCGACCCCATACCCCCCAACTGTAGTGAAACAAAAGGATGGGCATCGCCTATTGCCACGCCCCCGGTGGGGCCTTGGGGGCGAATTATACATTTCCTGAAAGCTCTTTAAATTACCTAACCGATGCAATTTATTTGACCACCTAGGTCAAATACTTTAGCCGCTAGAGCGTTTTAAAAGGTTAAGAAAAAATGTAATTTTTCTCAAAATGTTACATTTTTTGTGAACGCTATTGCCACGCCAAGCGTGAACAAGGCAGTCAATTCGATTTCAACCAAATCGAGTGATAAGAAATTTTGAAAATGGATCTATATTGTACATGTATGAGCGTAAATACAACACGTATTTCCATACAAATGTATGTAAACACCACTTGGTCTAGCCAAGCACCATTGGTCTCGACTAAGTGTATCAGACCGTTGGTCTGGACCAGGGTTAAATAAATAAAATTGTTGAGGAATGTAAATTTTAAATAGATTTTATAATATCTATTTAAATTATAAAGATTTGTTACAGTTTTTTTTGTTAAAAATGTATGCAGAAGGTGCGCCAATTCACAATAGCAATGCATAATAGTCATTCACAATAAATTGACCGAATCAGCAGTTCATATATAACTAGATTCTGCAATGGGTGCTCTCGTGCCCTTGTATATTTCGGTATAGTATTTTTGCAATCTGCAATCTTGCAAGAGCAAGCGAATACCCCTATTATTAATCGGAGAAACAAGCATTTTAAAAAGTTGAATTTTTGAACTTTAAATGCAAATATCTCAAAAACTATAAGTCAGCGGCAACTGCAAATATGTATATATATATTTTTTTTCTTGACTGGAGGACCTCCTCTATACTAACATACCCATTTTAATGCTCTTCTAAAACCCAGCCAAAGGAGTATTATTATTACATATTATTATAAATATATTTGTGATATTTCACTACACAAAATTAATACTACAAAAAAAAAGAGTATAGTAAAGCAGCCCACAGAAAGTGTTGTTGTAGAAAGTAACCAAAACCTGAAGGTCCCAGTTGTAGATACCATGTTGGAAAGTCCTTCTACTTCCAATAGGACGGAATATAGGTTGAGTGATGTGAAAAGTAAAGATTCCGAATATGATGAATCCGAAACAAACATGAAAAGCATTTCAGTTAGGGAAGAGCTATCAGAGTAGGCGGTGAAATTTAATATTTCCACAGGTGCAACCAATAGTCTATAAGGAATATTAAAAAAACACATTACAAGTATTCCAAAGGATGCACAAACTTTAAAGTGTACTCCTAAGTTTCCATCTGTAGAGAAAATGGGAAAAGAAAATGTACTCACTACGGCATAGAATACTCCCTGAAATATTTTTTTTAGGAAATCATTTGATTACACTGAAATTCACCTCAACATTAACATTGACGGCCTTCAGTAGCAAAAACTCAAATTTACAAACTTGGCCTATTTTATTAAATGTAAATGGGGAACCAGTTGTCACCATTTGTGGGGGCATATTCCGAAATAATAATGCACTCTGTCGTTAGCATTTATTAGAAAATGGTTTAAATTTCAATGGTAAACTTTTTTCTATTCATTGCCGCTATCTTGATGTTCTAGTAAGATCATATATTTTGATTGTTAAAGGACACACTGGCTTTTTTGTTGCATCAAATTCACTCAAAAAGGCGAATCTGTAAGACATCGGATAATTTTCCGTAGTACTTCCACACTTACAGAACATATTCAGATTTTCGCTCACGGTGTAATGTAAATCATCATAAAATACTGGAGCAAATAGCCATTGAATAGTTAACAATCGACATTGTGAAGTCATTTCCATATTGCATATGCATGTGGTGTGTTAAGGTGTCATGAAAAGCTTACTTCTTGGCTGGAGAAGGCACAAAAATAGATTGTGTTCTTTAAAATCAGTCCAAATTAATTCATTAAATTCTAAACTTTTTTTAAGAAATCAGGTTCCACGATCACTACAAGAAATTGAATAGTTTAAGGCTACGGAACTAAAGCAGTCTCTATTATGTACTGGAATAGTTTTACTTGCTGATATTTTAGACGCTGAAAGGTATAATCACTTTTTGTTACTTAGTTTGGGTATTCGAATTTTATTAATTAAAAGCTCTTGCATCGAAAATAATGAGTGTGCGAAAATTCTTTTAAATGCGAAAATTCTTTAAAAAATGTTTCCAGACTTTATGATGATTCATTCTTAATTTTTAACTTTCACTGGATTATAATCTTTTAGTGCATTTGAGTTTGAAAATTGTTGTCTATTTTTAAATGTAAATGTTATGGTAAAACTCATATTGTTGCCCAATTTTATAATCGTTTAGTTGAGGAAAGTTTATTCTGTAAAGATAATTTTGAGGTTGCAAGTTCATTAAATACAAATTCATTTTATTTATTCCTAAATTTTTCACAGGAATTATGAATTGGACTGACTTCTTTATTACACCAATAAAATCATCAAACTTTTATTTAATGTTAATGCACTGCTTAAGAATTTTTATGTTGTCAGCATTCAGTGGAAGAAATACCAAAAGGAATTATATTGATAATTTTGAGTGTAGCCAATATGTATTTATTCCTCTTATTCACATTTAGATGGATTTCAACAGCCCATTTATATCGAATATCGATGGCGAAACCACTAAATCAGGTGGTTAATATATTATTGTTTTTGAAGTGGTTCAAACATTTTAATTATACTGTAGGTTTGGACACAGGAAACTAGATGCTCTGGATAAGAAGGTAGACGGACTGTTAAAAGGTCCATATGTATGTATGTATATTTATTTTATGCGCACCTTATTTATGGTATAAACGAGTACATACATTATGATGATGTCCATAATTTCAGAATATTAAATGGCACAATTCCGATTTCTTTGGCGCCGCGATTTGAAGGTATCGTTGGAAAGAGGAAGTCCTCCTGATTAAAAAATATGTTTATGTGTTATAGGTACCGCAAACGCTTAGTTTACGAGATATTCGACCTTAAATTTCAAAAATTCCCAAAATTCGAACATTTCAACAAGCTATTTTACCACATTAAACACACTTTACTCACATGTTTCACTTCAAATTAATTAAATTAAACTATAAACTTTTAAATAAATCCACATTTTACACTTTTGACAGTTTTTTTACCGAAGAAATCTTTATTTTAAAAATTACATTTTACACTCGTAGTGAACACCATGTGTGTGCTAAAAATTACGACGAAATGGAGCGCTGCCATGTGATGATAAGGAAATTCGCTGAAATGCCATTTTTCCCAAAAATTCCTCTATCCATTCATGTGGATATGTTTTTTATTTAATTTAATAAACAAATAAGTAATATTATATAATAATATTCTTAATATTATTATTGTCACCTAATATAGAAAACAACGTATTATTAAAAATAAATGGAAAGCGCTGACAGATATAATAACCAAAATTTAACCATTTTATAACGAAAACTCAAATTTTGTTTCAATATCAGTGCAAGATAACCAAAAAATATAACGACTTTATAACGAAACTCAATATATTTTTTTTTATTTTAACGCAGAAAGGAGTACTATACGGAAGTACTACGGTCACTCCGGGTATTCGCTCGACCAGAGTTATTTTTTTAAAGCGCGGCCGAAGGCCGCCAACGCAGAAAGGAGTACTACGCGAAAGTACTTCAGTCACATAAATCACATATTACACATATACATATGTAGAAAGTATTTTTCTTATAGTTAATATAGAAAAAAGAATCACGCGAAAAAGCAAACAAAGAAAAATTGTTAAAAATCCTACATATTTGCTGTTTAAGATGTGGCAAGGCTCGTTTTCCTCATAATTGTAAACAATCTAACCTTTTTAACGATGAGTCCGCTAAGTAATTTTTAAATTAATAAATTTAGGTAAAATATAGTAAAATAAAAGTGAAATGTGAACTTATTTCAATGTTTAGAATGTATATTTAAATATACAGAGTGAAAAACGTGAAAAAATTTAGTAAAACATAGAGAAATACCATGTGTTATTAGTGCAAATTTTTGAACTTTTAATCGTGAATATTTTAAAAGATAAAAGTTATTTCCATATTATTTTTAGATATTTCTTCTCTGGAGAAGCTCCCCTATCCGCACATACCCAATTTATAGGGAAATTCGGTTTTTTTACCCGTCCGCCAAAGTAATCGGAATGGTGCCTATTAAATAACTCAAAAGCTTTTAAAGAGAGTATTGGAAGAAATAAAATCGGGTTCAAATAATGCTACAAAAAAGATATATAAAATTTTGCTATAAAATACTTTTAAAGAAGCACATGATTTTGTTGCGTTTGACGACAAAACTCGAACATCAGAAACAAAATTTAACGATTTGGTACGCTCTCCATCATAAATATACGTACATTTTACTTTATAATGCATATTCTATTAATAATAATTTTTCTACATATTTTGATAGGTGGCTGAAATGTAAATTATAAGAGCGTCCAATTCGAACAAATTTATTTACTGATGAAGTTGCCATATTATATACCTGGAAAGGAACAAATACCAAAAAAACCGACAACAGCCCTTAGTGTGACGACAGCATTAAAACGTAATTGTAAAATTATCGATTTATTTTTATTTACTAATTTTTTTCTATTGTAGAAGCTGCCACGGATATGGAATTCGAACACAACAATAAACTTCTTTCAACACGCGAGCAATATGATCAAGAATAGAGTTGATTACAAAAAAATATATACATATATTATTGAAAATAGTTGAGTTGTTATAAGCATACGAGTATTGCGTGGGAATTTTAAATTAAATTATTTAAGTTGTGATTGGATTTTAAATTCTTACATAAATAGAGGACAATATTAGAGCTTAATTTAAAACAAATAATTATTTTTACATTAGTGGCAACTTCAATTAAAGTAATTGGAATCCGTTCCATTACTCTCGCTTCACGCTTGAGAAAATGTTCGAGAATTTGACATTCTCAAACTGAGGACAAAGGAAAATTTCATATCGAAAATGTTCCTTTTTGTTTGAGAATGCCTTCGTTTTAAATTAAAAAGCATTTGAAAACAAACGTTTGAGATTTGAAATTAGGGTTGATTCTCCAACTCATCTCAATTTGAGAATCAACAAAAATGTTCATTAGGAAGTAGACTGTTTTGTAATGTATCCGGAATATTTGTTACATGCATCATGGTTTGAAACGTATAATTCTGGTAGTCAATGCACAATGGCAGAGAAAATCGCGCATCACAAGTAAAGTTGATGATTTTTCGCATTCACATATGTATACAACAATGGCGTAGTCAATCTGAATAGATTTCTTATTAATTTACATATATTAAAGTTTAGGTTAAATTTAAAGATTTTGCCAAAAATAAAGTTTTGATGGCAAGAATATAATATATTTCCATGAGTATTTGAATGATGTTTAATGAAACTATTTGATTTCAATTTGATCAACTTTATACGCTCCCCAAAACAGTTTTCTGCAAAAGTAAATTTTGCATTAAAAGTGTTCCATAACTTCAAATTATGCAACGCATCATTTTGCAATGTTGTTTGACGTTGCATACTGACGATGTACTATAAATACTTTCGAAGTCAACCATATAATGAAATCCATTACGGCCGTTCTCATAACCTGACAGCTACCATAACTGGACAAATTTTATGAACACAACTTTTTCAATATTATTTTCATACAAACCCAATTCCTATAACTGGACATGGAAACGTTCCAATGCAGAAAACCCATAGACAAGTTTGCACTGTCGTTCACATAAAAGATACATAGATTAACTGACGTTCCCGGACACACAAAATAGTACATTTTATACCGGCACTGTTATCCGGCTATTTTGGCATATCACATTGGCAGCTACTACATGTCATTCGATTGAAGTTTGATTAATTTAGAGAGGAACGCTTAAAATAGAAGTAATCATACTGCCACTTATTTTAATGATACCTTCAAAATCTACGAAGCCATTCAGGAAGCTTTATTTTCCTATTCAATGGATTTTCGTATATAAGTAAGACTCAAGGCCAACCAATGTCCATATTGTAGTTAAAAATTCGAAAACCCCATATTTTACACAAACTTGTGATGAATAAAAACCCACCATCCCTTTTGGAGATTACCTTGAGCTACATTACTGTGAATTGGAAAAAAAAATTCTACTAGACCTAGAAAGCACTGAACTAGACTATTGAAAGTATTTTCCAAAAACAGAGAATAGTGATAGTTTGGAGTGTAAAAAGAGATCAGGTAGTTCCCGAAAGTGAACTGAGGGAACAAAAAGCTTACTGCGGCTGAGAAGCTTAAGCGACCGCTTTAGAAGTGTATTTTCTATAAGAGCGAAGATGCAAAATGTTTCCTAAATAGATTTAAGTACGGAAACCATACACTGACGCCCTGCCAAAAAGCCACCTCTTCTTCTTTACTAGATTGATACTGTTTACGCGGTTTTAGCTGAGTTAAAAATAGTGCGTCAGTCGTTTCTCCTTTTCGCTATTTGACGCCAATTCGAGATACCTAGTGAAGCCAGGTTCTTCTCTACCTGATCTCTCCAACGGTATATTCCTCCACCTCCACCGACGGGACTGAATCGAAAACTCCAGAGCTAGAGTGTTCTCTTCCATCCTGTAGTCCGGACCTAGCCAGCGCAGTCGCTGTCTCTTGATGTCGCCGTATATATCGTACAGCTCATCGTTCCATCGACTGCGGTATTCGGCGTTGCCAATGCGTAACGGACCAGAAATCGTCGACAAAACCTTCCTCTCGAACACTCTTCAGACCGACTAATCAGATGATGTCATGATGACGGCTCATTATTCCCGTCATCATGACTAAAAGAGCTAGGTCGAGATAGAACTTAATGTTGCTGTTGTAGCGGCAAAAAATCCGGTTCCGTACCGTTACCGTAGACCCAACTCTCGTTGGAACAGACTTTACTTTACAATTGCCTGCTCAGTCCGAAGTAGCACTTGTTGGCAAGAGTGATTCTGCGTTGGATTTCAAGGTTGATATTATTGTCGGTGTTGCTATGACTATCAACAGCGACGTGTGAGCCAAGTCGCGAATGCGATGACTGTTTGCTTGATAACAGGAGATATTTCGTCTTGTTCTCGTTTACAACCAGACCCATATGCTTCGTTTCCTTATCTAGTTCCTTTTCGGGCTGTCGAATGTGGCTTTCAAATCAACTCTCGGTATTTCCAACGGTACCTTCAAATTGCGGCGCCAAAGAAATCCGAATTGTGCCGTACCATTATTTATATTTTACCTACTTTCAATCCAAAACTCATTTTTTCTAACACTATGTACGGACCGACAATGAAAACATGTTTTCGTGGGAAAAACAGGTTTTCTCTGAAAGCTACTTGAAAACTTACTTTCCACTAATTATAATCGGTGCCTGCTCACAATAGCCATGCACAATAGTCATTTACAATAAATTGACCGAATCAGCCGTTTATATAGCACTACCCTGCAAGAGGGGTAGCTATTAGCAAATGTGTAACCGACTTGTTATTGTTCACTTTTGCATTCGTTAAAATATTTGTTACTTTTGTTCAGAGTGTGGGAAAAAACTAACACATAGCTATTTGATGTTCAATTGTTATCTCGCTCTAACCAATGGCAAATATCGCATGCCGCCTTGTTCTAACAGAGTACATGCATTTGTTAGCAAATCTCTTCACAGTATGTTACGGGTAACAAATTCTTTTGTTAGCGCATAGCTTACCTATGTGTTATGGATAACAAAAAGTATTTGTTACCCGAATATCTGTTAGTGTTATTATTTTCGTTATCAGTTTGTTACCTATAACATATAAACATGTTAGCAAGAACAAGCAGTAACAAGATTATCTGTTACCCATTTGTAACTTCTAGCAAATTCAATTCTTTTAAATAAAATTCAGTTTTTTTTATTATTTCGCTTTATTTAATAATAAAATCAAAATAATCAAATATTTACTTAAACTAACAATTTGCCAATTATTATTACATTCGACAGAAAAATAATACAAATTAAGTTTATTTCAGTATAAAAATTATAATTCTAAAAATTCATATTTATAAAAGTAAAATTAGAAACTTCAACTTAAAACTAATATTTGTACAACTTAAAACTAATATATATAAGTAATAATAAGAAAACTTATATTAATTTTGCCTTAAGTTTATGCTTTTTTTGCTTAAAACGATTGTGGCTTAAGGCCACAAATTTCCGGAGCTCCCCACAGATAGTGTTTTTATCCTTGTCAGGAGGAAATATATCTAAAATGAAACGTTTTAAGTTTAGGCATTCAAATATATATCAGTAAAAAAAACCTGCCAAAAACTAACCCAACGCACTTTAGCTTTAGTAGGGATTCCTTCTCCTTACGCCCCTCTAAATTGTAGTAGTACATTAGATCGTCAGAAAACATACCACGCAGTATTTGTAATGTAATACTGCGTTATTTACTTTGTCTGTTAGGGACTTAGGGGTCTCAACCGCATCCAGCTTCTGGATTATATCTGTAAAACATAAATGTATTTTTATTAAGCAAATACTAATCTTAATATATAAAAATCCAGTGTCCGTGTGTATGTTTCGAATGAACACAAAAATGAGTCAACTGATATTCATGAAAGTTGGCATATACATGTAATTTGGTCCAACTTAGATGGTAGGATAGCTTACATCTCAATTTATACTCGCAATATTATATTATTGCAAATTATTTGTATTATTGGTTAGCTCAAAAAGATTAAGAGATGGCGCCTTGTTAAAAATACCAACGTTTTATATAAGCTACAATTTTATCGTCTCCACAATTAATAATTAACATTTTGTTACTTCTAATTTACAGTTACATAAATACAGCCTCTACAAAATCAGAGAACAGTGAAATTCATTTACATTAAATTAAATTAAATTAAAAGTTTATAATTTTCAGCTGTCACAAAAACAACACTGACAACACCGACAACACCGAATGCTTACCAAAATTAAATACCAACAGCGAAGTGTTGTATGCGGCAGGTAGTTCACTACAATACCCTATGTGGATGCCATTCGATGGCCACAGGTGGTGTGTATGCAGGAATAACTATTTCTATTTAGGAGATGCATGTATCCATTTATTTATACCATATTTAATGAAAAACTATTTAATAAAGACCTGGTTTTGCATAAATAACGTAAGTGTGCCCAATTACGGCCTAATACCTAATCCCGTGCTATTTCGTTTACAAGTTTTTTATTTAAACAAAATAAGTCAATGCTACCCATCATTCAAAGGACAGTTATTTTAAATTGTCAAAAATGTATTCAACTTTACATTTGAAAAATGTCAAACCATAAATCATTTTATTTCATATTAAATTCACATATGTTAGTTGGCTGGAAGCAGTTGCCTATCCGGTGGTGATAATTAACAAGTTTTGTTGTGAAAAGTGCTAAGAGTTGTGTAAAAATTGTTTAAGACTGATATTATAATAGGGTAAGTGCATATATATATACATATACTAAAATATTTGTACATTATAGCATTTTTTACCGAAATATATGTTTTAATATGAATTTTATATAATAAACTCATAAAAATGTTAAATGCAAAGTTAGAACGGAATTTGGTACATTGAAATTTCACCTGTACCGATCTACGTGCTATGAAACGGAATTAGGAACATATATCATATTTCGTTTTACTTTGTTTTGGGGTTGAAAATTGAGTTTTAATATATATTTAAATTCTTAGCTTAAAGTAAACTCAATAAATTGTTTAAAGATCAATTTCCGTCCTATCGTTTTTTGAGGAAAAAGCTTATTTTTGCGTATGAAATTTCATAAATGAGCTTAAAATAAGTAAACACAATTCAGAGGCTTACTTTTTCTAAAGCTATGTTATTGGATTAACAAGACTTTATTTGCGATGATTCTTCATTGGTGGAATTTAAATTAGTTACAAAACAGTTTACATCAAATATTTCGGGAACTCCCTGCTTAATATTTATAAAAACATGTAGCACGAAAATAGGCTTCAGTTTTTAATTTTGTGCCTAATTCCGTTCTATAGGCCGCGGTTGGGAACGGTGTGTTTCTAATTACGTTTCAATTCATTTTAACAGAAATTTGAGTGCCGCCATCATGCCAAAATATACACAGGAATCATTCAATTTAGCTCTTGAAGCAATAAAAAGCAATCGGATGACATGTTACAAGGCTTCAAAGGTATATCGTGCTCCGAAGCAAACTCTACTGGACAAAATTAAATACAAGTATTCAAAAGGCTGCCCAGGATCTCCAGCTGTGCTAACGACAGAAGAAGAAAGTTTTATTGTCAAATGGGTTTGTTATCTGGCGGAAATAGGCTTTCCAGTAACAAAATATCAACTTGTAAACTGCGTTACTAACTTGGTTTGAGAAAAGGTTGCCGGCTGAAAAGCTTAAACTGTTTATTCAGTGCAGCGGAACTTGGAAGGGTGATGTTGCCCAGTAGCTCAAGCCATTAACTTCGAAGATATCCCAACAACTGTCAACCATCCACCAAGACCTCAGTTGCCCCCTATGGAGGCGAATGACAATGTAGACGTGGTTAATATTAATTCGAGAACTCCACCAAAAAGCACAGTTAATGCAATAGAAATAAAAAAATCTGAATTTCCAACGCCTTTCAAAAATGCTCTTTTCTGGCCAGAGCCCCAACCAGTGAACCGGAACAAAAAATTTGTCAAGAAAAAATTAACCCCAACTGTCGCCACTGCTTCTGAATTCATTGAGTATCAGCGACGCTTGGATGAAGAAAAAAAGATTAAGAAAGAAAAGATAATTTTAAAAAAGAAAGAAAAGCAAGGTTCAAAGGTGAAAGCAAAACGGAACATTAATAATAGTTTTAATCCAGGAGACTATGTTGTAGTAAGGTATGAAGGCGAGAAATTTCCTGAGCAGGTGTTAAAAGTTACTAATGGGAATCCAGAAAAATTTCAAATCAAAACCATGACAATGAGTGGATCTAACTGGCATTGGCCAGGAAAAGAAGATATTTTACCAATAAATCAAGCAGAATATTGCAGCTGCCGAACTTTTACCTCTACAAAATACCGTTAGCTGAAATAATATTTCGATGTGTTTGTATTTTTAAACCAGTACAGTCTTAGCTTGAGTTAGCAGAAAACTATTTGTTGAAAGATCAAATATAGAAACTTTAATCAACATTTTCTTTCACAAAAATTGTTGCCTCTAATCAAGTGAACCAGACTGTATGTGTATGCCATAGAAACTCTCATTTCTTAAAAAAAATTAATTACCTTCATGAAATATGCATTTTCGCATTATTTCGTTATCATTTCCATATGTGTACCAATAGAATTTCTATGGCATACACATATGTACATATGTACATATATTATTCCTTTGGCGTAAAGTATAGAGAAGGTGCAGGTTCGATGTCGAACATTTGTTGGAATCAAAGTAAGGAATTCACCTCACAAGCGCAGAATTCACGCTGTGAAATGTTAACATTTTTAACAGTTCCCCACATACTCAAACATAGAATATAAAGAGAAATAAAAACATATATGTATGTATTTGTGGCATATGATGAGATGGCATATATGCCCAAGCAGAGAAGATGAATAGAGATAAATATACATATGTATGCATGCCCATGACTAATTTCGTTTTGCTTGTTTATATTTAATTCCATTTTTAACAGCGAAAAATTTGTACAAAACACACCTCTCACACAGAGAAAGTAAATATACCTATAGTATGTATGCAAGTTAACGATAGCCTCCGCATAGAAACCTTACCCTAACTGTAAATAAAATTGAATCTTTGCACTTTGCAATTACATTGTGTCATAAATTAGAAATATAATTAACGAATTCGATATGCTTTTTCCGTTCTGACTCCAAAAATCCATTATTATCAAAACAATATCGCTCGCCCTCACAAGAAGGCATAACAATAACAATCGTAAAGAAAACAGAACGCTTAACCAGAGAACATAAAACATAGAGAAGGTGCAAATTGAATTCTGTATGATGTTCGATTGGACGGTTAACAGAGCTTATAAAATTGCGACACGGAATTTCACCATTCTCGCTGCTATTTAGCAGAATTGAGCATGTGCAATGGCAGAAATATATGTAAAGCGACTGAATTCATGCGAGAATGTATAAAGAGAAATGCTTTGAAGAAAAATATGTAAAGTCACACAAAGAATATAAAGAAGCATTCTCTGAGACACATATGCGTGATCTTGTATCATATGAACCATTTTTTTCAGAAAAATTGTAAACATTTTAGTTTTTTACAAAATCGTAAAAAATTAGATAAAAAAGAATTAATTTTATTTTTTAATTTTTTAATTATTTCAAAAAAGTTACATATATTTATTTCGTCTATTACAAAGCGAAGATGTGTCAAATGAACTTCATTTCTTCAAAGAAAATTGATGACCTTAATGAAATATGCATATTCGCATTATTTCGTTATCATTTCCATATTTGCACCAATAGAATTTCTATGGCACATGCATGTGTACATATATTATTTCTTTGGCACATTTGTCTGTATGTTTACGAAAGCATTTGCTCCAGTGACGACAAACTATACAAATTAACACTTACCAAACGGGGTTAGATCGCCGAAAGAACAGCCCTTGGTCGGATGAAATCCGAGTCAATTCCGGTGCGTAGAACCGGCTGTCGACGCTTATTCATCAGTATCGGTGGGAGAGTTGTTGTTACGCTATTTCCACACTCAAACCTGCCGACGCACCGTCAGCAATATCGGTGGGAGTGGAGTGTTGACCGGATACGTGTTTACCGGTGTAAACTTATATGTATATTCGAGCTTTGTTCACTTTTATTCATTATGAAACACTAATGTTGTTTTTATTTTAAACAAATTTAGATATTCTGCATACAAACAGATATCTTATACTCGCTGGAATATTCGAGATATTTGCGTTTAAAGCTGAAAATTACCACTATTCTAAAATTTAAAATTAATTTTACACTTACATATATTTCGCATTTTTATGTCCACTAACACTTCACTTGGAGGATGGAGTCACGTGTAGAAGTTCACGCAAGTGAGGAAAGTTCTCTGATCGCCATTCACTTGGGAGTGGATAGAAACGATTCTTTTACACATGACTCAAGCAGCTCACTACTTCCGGTCTTTGACCAAGTATCCTCTGGGTAGTCTAAGAACATCCGTTTGAAGGCGAGCTAAAGTGAGAAGGCGAAATATCCCCTACATAGGGTTGTGCGCTGGGTTTGGGACCCGCCACGTAAAAAAAACACCCCCAATGAATAGTAACAACCAGCCTCGGATGAGAGACCCCCCTTTTGATGACGACCACGGCAAACGAAATAAGGACTTCGATTTAAGGGCATGCACCTGGAATGTCCGGCCCACTAATTCAGAAGGTGCCCCTCCTCAGTTGGTTGATGTTCTCGTTACAGTGAAGGCTGACATCACCGCCGTCCAAGAAATGCGATGGACGGGACGAGGACAAAGACGAGTAGGTCCTTGTGACATTTACTACAGTGGCCATATAAAGGAGTGCAAGTTTGGTGTGGGATTCGTGGTGGGAGAGAGACTCCATCGCCGAGTACTATCATTCACTGCGGTGAATGAACGTCTTGCCACAATCCGCATCAAAGCGAGGTTCTTCAACATATCGCTGATTTGCGCCCACGCCCCGACGGAAGAGAAGGACGATGTAACCAAAGATGCCTTTTATGAGTGCTTGGAGCGCACTTATGAAGGCTGCCCTGCAACGATGTCAAAATCGTGATTGGCGACTTTAACGCCAGGGTGGGCAAAGAAGGTATCTTTGGCACTACGGTCGGTAAATTCAGCCTGCACGACGAAACATCCCCAAATGGGTTGAGGCTGATTGACTTCGCCAGGGCACGAAATATGGTTATCTGTTATACTAGATTCCAGCATAAAAAGATTCATCAAGTTACCTGGCTGTCTCCGGATCGAAAAACTGCCAACCTGATCGATCATGTTGTGATAGACGGAAGACACGTCTCCAGTGTTTTAGATGTGCGTGCGCTCCGAGGTCCTAACATCGACTCGGACCACTATCTTTTTGCAGCTAAGATTCGCCCCCGCCTCTGTGCAGCAAAAAACGCACGCCAACAAACACAAGGAAGGTTCGACGTCGAGAAGCTGCAATCACAACAGACAGCCGAACAATTCTCTACTCGGCTTGCACTCCTGCTCTCTGAGAGCACTCGTCAACAAATCGGAATAAGGGAACTGTGGGACGGCATTTCAAACTCCTTACGTACAGCTGCTACCGAAATCATTGGTTTTCGGAAAGTGCAAAAGAACAGCTGGTATGACGAGGAGTGTCGTCTCGCAGCGGAGAGAAAACCGGCTGCCTACCTCGCAACGTTACGATCGACCACAACACGTGCGGGATGGGATAGATACCGAGAGTTGAAGAAGGAAGCGAGACGCATTTGCAGACAGAAAAAGAAAGAGGCCGAAATGTGTGAGTTCGAAGAGCTTGATAAGCTGGCCGACACGGGTAATGCTCGAAAATTCTACGAAAAAATGCGGCGGCTTGCAGAAGGTTTCAAGACCGGAGCATACACTTGAAGAACCCCCAAAGGTGATCTAGTCACCGATGCCCAGAGCATACTTAAATTATGGAGGGAACACTTCTCTAGCCTGCTGAATGGCAGTGAACGCACAACGCCAGGAGAAGGCGAACCGGATTCCCCCATCGATGACGATGGAGCCGACGTTCCATTGCCCGACCATGAAGAAGTTCGAATAGCAATTACCCGCCTGAAGAACAACAAAGCGGCGGGGGAATCCATAAAAAAGGTGACCCCTCAATCTGCGCCAACTACCGTGGGATACGCCTCCTTAATATCGCGCATAAGGTTCTATCGAGCGTATTGTGTGACACATTAAAGCCCACCGTCAACAAACTGATTGGACCTTATCAGTGTGGCTTTAGACTTGGAAAATCAACAACCGACCAGATATTCACCATGCGTCAAACACACATCTTCTTCGTCGATTTCAAAGCTGCTTTCGACAGCACGAAAAGGAGCTGCCTTTATGCCGCGATGTCTGAATTTGGTATCCCCGCAAAACTAATACGGCTGTGTAAACTGACGTTGAGTAACACGAAAAGCTCCGTCAGAATCGGGAAGGACCTCTCCGAGCCGTCCGATACCAAACGAGGTTTCAGACAAGGTGATTCCCTATCGTGCGATTTCTTCAACCTCCTTCTGGAGAAAATAGTTCGAGCTGCAGAACTAAATAGAGAAGGTACCATCTTTTATAAGAGTGTACAGCTGCTGGCGTATGCCGATGATATTGATATCATCGGTCTCAGCACCCTCGCCGTTAGTTCTGCTTTCTCCAGACTGGACAAGGAAGCAAAAGAAATGGGTCTGGCAGTGAACGAGGGCAAGACGAAATATCTCCTGTCATCAAACAAACAGTCGTCGCACTCGCGACTTGGCACTCACGTCACTGTTGACAGTCATAACTTTGAAGTTGTAGATAATTTCGTCTATCTTGGAACCAGCGTAAACACCACCAACAATGTCAGCCTAGAAATCCAACGCAGGATAACTCTTGCCAACAGGTGCTACTTCGGACTGAGTAGGCAATTGAGAAGCAAAGTCCTCTCTCGACAAACAAAAACCAAACTCTATAAGTCACTCATAATTCCCGTCCTGCTATATGGTGCAGAGTCTTGGACGATGTCAACAACGGATGAGTCGACGTTGCGAGTTTTCGAGAGAAAAATTCTGCGAAAGATTTATGGTCCTTTGAGCATTGGCCACAGCGAATATCGCATTCGATGGAACGATGAGCTGTACGATATATACGATGACATTGACATAGTTCAGCGAATTAAAAGACAGCTGCTACGCTGGCTAGGTCATGTTGTCCGAACTCTGAAAGTATTCGACGCTGTACCCGCCCGGGAGAAGCAGAGGAAGAGGAAGACCTCCACTCCGTTTGGAGGACCAGGTGGAGAAGGACCTGGCTACGCTTGGAATATCCAATTGGCGCCACGTAGCGAAAAGAAGAAACGACTGGCGCGCTGTTGTTAACTCGGCTATAATCGCGTAAGCGGTGTCTGCGCCAATTAAGAAGAAGAACACTTCACTAATTCGTGTGATTTTTTTTTTTAATATTAACTTATTGTTCAATTATATTTATTTAACATCAACTAAAGGATTGCACTATTGATCTCAAGAACCCCCTCTATCCGACCATACATATTTTATTCCCGAAATCCTGTGTATTCTTAATTCTTCACAATTATAATTTTAACCAGACAATTCGTTTCAATTTAGATTTTAAATTTTCTACATTTACATGTGTGTATATGTAGATATAACGCACAAATTACATATTTCGCAAAAATTCACTATCTATAACAAGAATTTGAATTAAATATGCACTATTTAACTTTAATAATTTAAAACTTACTCTCTTATTTTTTTGTTATGTTATACGGGCTCGATTCCGATTACTTTGGCGGAGGGGTAAAAAACCAAATTTCCGTATAAGTGGGGTATATACGGATAGGGGAGCTTCTCCAGAGGAGGAATATCCAAAATTAATGTAAAAATTACTAATATTTTTTAAAATATTCACGATTAAAAGTTCAAAAATTTGCACTAAGAAAACATGTTATTTCTCTATGTTTCGCAAAATTTTTTCACATTTTTTACTTTGTATATTTAAATACACACTCTAAGCTTTGAAATAAGTTTACATTTCACTTTTATTTTGCTATATTTTACCTAAATTTATTAATTTAAAAATCACTTAGCACACTCATCGTTGAAAAGGTTAGATTGTTTACAACTATGAGGAAAACGAGCCTTGCCACATCTTAAACAGTAAATATGTAGGATTTTTAACAATTTTTCTTTGTTTGTTTTATCGCGTGATTCTTTTTTCTTTATTAACTATAAAAAAAACTTTCTACATATGTATATGTGTAATACGTAATTTATGTGACTGGAGTACTTTCGCGTAGTACTCCTTTCTGCGTAGGCGGCCTTCGGCAGCGCTCTAAAAAAATAACCCTGGCCGAGCGAATATCCGGGGTGACTGAATTACTATCGCGTAGTACTCCTTTCTGCGTTAAAAATTAAAAAAATATATTGACTTTTTGTTACAAAGTGGTGAAAGTGGTTATATTCTTTGGTTATTATGCACTCATATTCAAACAAAATTTAAGTTTTCGTTATAAAATTGATAAATTTTGATTATTATTTTTGTCAGCGTTTTCCATTTATTTTTTATGATACATTGATTTGTATATTAGGTGACGATATATATATATATATATTATATTTAAAATATAAGTTTGAGTGCATAACAACCAAAAAATATAACTACTTTATACCCAAAACTCAAATTTTGTTTGAATATGAGTGCATGATAACCGTAAAATATAACCACTTTATATCCAAAACTCATATTTTAAATATAATAATATATATATCGTCCCTAAAATACAAACCAATGTATCATAAAAAATAAATGGAAATCGCTGACAGATATAATAACCTATAACACTGTATATTTTTTAATCAGGAGAACTTCCTCTTTCCAACGGTACCTTCAAATCGCGGCGCCAAAGAAATCGGAATTTTGCCGTTATACGCAATAGATTTGAATTTTCCAAATGGTCCAAATGATTTCTGTAATATTTAAATTTTTAATTATACACACAACATTCAATTCACAATGCTTACCTTTTTCTCCTTCTTAAGCTTTTTCCTTTTCTCTATAATATATAAAGGAAATTAATAATATACATATAATAAATAATTTATAACATATCAAATTATCAAATAAAAAACTTACCTCTTTAAAATCCATAATAAATTGCGCTTTTCGTTTTCTTCTTCTTCTTGAAAAATTTGGTATACGTCTTTCCTTTTCTAGCAAGTTAACATTAAATATGTTTAGAATGTCGATAGTTTTCGTTATCTTATAGTGCCCATACACGAGCACACAAGTGCGTTCGATCGGTATGAATTCGTTTGCCCATACACGACACACAAATCCATTTTGCGTTCGTTCTTCACAGAGTTAACATATGCGACAGGCAAGCGGAACATTTCTTGGAATTTATTTCTAATGTAGCATTTTTATCTATTTCATTTTATTTCGTTAATAAGTTATTCCAACTTTTAATTTTCTTACACTAAATATGTATATGTATGAGCGTTTAGGAAAAAAGCGAAAACTTTAAAGAGTGATTTCTCGGTTTTTAATTTTTACGATTATTCTTAGTTGACGGGCAGGATAGGAAAAAAAACTAAAAGTCGTATGGAATTAGGGCAAAGTTTATTATCATTGACATAAAATTATCTTATATTTAAACTAAAAAAATATTAAGAAAAGTCAAGTTTTAACATATTTTTAAACAGCATAAAGTAAAATTCTTTTTATCAGAAGCCACTATTTATTCAATTTTAAATAAAATTTTAAATTTTATACATTCTTTGGAATTTTCTTAGTTTAACTAGAAGATAAATTAATCAAAAATATGAATCTCTTTGAATTTTTTGTTTCCGATAGAAATTGCGACCTGCATCCTGCCCGAAAATGTACATGTGAGATGCATCGGGTAATTGCTTCCTAAAGGCAGAATATCAAAGATTTCGTATCCGAAAAATTTGTGAAAGATGTTCAAATATATAACTATCTATAAAGCCTAGAAATTTCGCTTCAATCAATTATTTCTTTCCCTCCCAAAAAAAAATCCTCAAAAAAATCGATTTTTTGAAGCCTCGAAAGCAGGCTCTCCCCTTAACACTTGCCATTGTCCGCGATCTTCACTGTTCGGCGACAAGAGAGAAATGAGATTTTGTGCGCCGAAAACGCCATACACGATAAACATGTTCGCGCACCGATCGTAAAAAATCAAACATTTTCGCGAACACGGATCGGTACGCGAACAAGCCCATACACGATAAACCGCAAGCGCACACATACCGATCGAACGCACTTGTGTGCTCGTGTATGGGCGCTTTTACTTACGTAATCTCCCATTCAATTGAAAATTCAAGAAAATGTAACAGTGTTAGTGAACAGCTGAAAATGTTTCAATGTGTTTGTGCAATCTGTTACCTCCGTCTTGCAGGGTAGATTCTGCAATGGGTGCTCTCGTGCCCTTGGATTTTTGCAATCTGCAATCTTGAAAGGGCAAGAGAATCCCCCTATTGCGTTTTACTGTTCAGACGAATTATTATGATATGTAATACCAAATTTTTCCACAATAATTATCTCTTTTGGTCCACTCATTATCAAATATATTTTCCAATTTGTCCATGAATAAGTTAACTAAAATACTTAAAAATATCTAGCATACTTACCTATATCATGATGGTATAATTAATTTGTTTGCTAACAGCTTTAAACTTTACTCTATAACAAAAATTGAAAAAAGTATTTATAAATGTTTGTATATAGTACTATAATATATAATTAAATACAAAGTACAACAGCTAATCTGGGGGGTGTGAAATTCCAAGTCAGGGTGATGGTACTAGGTCAGTATTGTAAAACCTTCAAAGGGTTTGGCGTTCGTATGTGTCAGTTTTTTTTTATGACCTTTTAAAATTTTTTTTATGTTATAGTGAACGAAAATTGGGTATCAAATATAGAGTGTAAAAGCTGCTACAACCGTCTAATGGATTGGAAAAATAGATAATAGTGGTTCGCGAGTTATGTTAAACTACGTTTTTGCCAAAATGTTACAACTAAGCGAAAAAACATCAAGATAAGGAAAAAATTTAAAAGGTCATAAAAAAAACTGACACATACGAACGCCAAACTCTTTGAGGGTTTTACTATACTGACCTAGTACCATCACCCTGACTAGGAATTTCTCACCCCCAGACAATAATCCCAAAAATGTTCCACTGTGATATTATAGCATTTTCGTTTTACGCAACCCGTTATGACCTCTCGCCACCCTTATTCACCAGAGGTGGCCATAATGTTTTTATTGTGAACGTACACTTTGGGGGTAGGATAAGGACTGTGAATGGCTCTTCCACGATGGTGAATGAGCTCTTTCCTTACTCCCTTGTACCATGGTGATAGGGCTGAATGATCACCTCTTCTATAGGGCAGTCTAAATTATCTTCGACGGCTGCATTATCGGCATCTACAAATACATAATAGCCCTGACAGACGAACAAAATTAATGCGCCTTAAGCTGTGCTAATGCGCATTGCAATTTTGTGGTGACAGACGGCAGACTTGTGCATTTAGACAGCTGACAGTGAAGTTTGCTTATTTATTAAAAAAAAGCGAAATAAAAATGAATAAAAGATATAAATTTTACGAAATAATTCGTTTATTATTAACTACGTTTAAAGATAATAGAGTGAAATTAAAAGTAATAATTGATTGTAATGCGAAAAAAGTGTGCGAAAAAGTTAAGAATTATGGAAAAATGGATAGCAAACTGTGCGTTGTTTATTTTATGCCATTTAAATATATTAAAATTTGTTTTTGTTAATATACTTGTACATAATTTAACTAGCAATATAAAACTGCTTACATCTGATGCTGCAAACGCAAAAGAGGCGGCTGACTTCAAGCGACATCTGTCAAAAAATAACAAAAATCGGCCATTTTTGAGCAGTTTTGCCTACTCAAATTTGGTAAATTCAGCTAAATGCACGGAATTCTTGTGCATTACAAACTTGCATTAAAATGGGTCAAATGCGTAAGTAAATGTAAATTAAGCCCGCTAATGCATATTTGCGCTGTCGTCTGTCAGGGCTATTAAAGGTGGCAGACGGCAGACTTGTGCATTTAGACAGCTGATAGTGAAATTTGTTTATTTATTAAAAAAAAGTGAAATAAAAGTGGGTGAAAAAGTTAAGAATTTTGGAAAAATGAATAGCAAACTGTGCGTTGTTTATTTTCTGCCATCTAAAAATATTAAAATTTGTTTTTGTTAATATACTTGCACATAATTTAATTAGCAATATAAAAACTGTTTACCTCTGAAGCGTAAACACAAACAAGTTGGCAGATTTCAAGCGACATCTGTCAAACAACAGCAGAAACTAGCCATTTTTGGGCAGTGTTGGCTACTCAAATTTAGTAAATTCAGCTAAATGCACGAAATTTTTGTGCATTACTAACTTGCATTAACATGGATCAAATGCGCAAGTAAATGTAAATTAAGCCCGCTAATGCATATTAGCGCTCTCGTCTGTCAGGGCTATAACTCGAATAAATAGCACTTTACTTACAAATATTTAAGTTACGGTTAAGCTCAGCAATTTGATTTGCACAATTATCAACAATAAAATCGGCTGCGATTGAGAATAGCATCCCCAGATTTCGGGGTTAAAATGGCTATGAACGGATAGAGGACTTTTGGTTTTTGAGATATGTATTTGCATTTAAAGTTCATAAAATCAACTATTTAAAATGCGTGTTTCTCCAATTTATAATGCATTTTACACTTATATTTTATACTTTTATATCCACTAACACTTAACTAATTCGTTTCTAATCATTTATGTTGTGTAAATGTGTAGGAGTTTGGGTCGCGCTGGTGTTGCTGGGTATTACCTCTGTCTTGCAGGGTTTGTTTTCAACGACAAAAATTTTAACGTTTAAACACAGTGTTATTGTTATGTTTCTTAGCTTGTGTCTTTTGAGGAGAGGTTATTCTAATTTAATAAATAAAATGGAATATCCCATAGCGCGGAAAGATTTTTCATATGTGGATAAATTCCATGGCGTTGAATTGTTTGATGTTTACCGATGGTTAGAAGATCCAAATGCCGAACAAACACAAATATTTATTGAAAAGCAAAATAAAATTAGTAGAAAATTTATTGAAGAAGGGAGTGATAGATATCGCATTGAAAAAAAACTGACAAAATTATGGAACTATCCTAAATATAGTTGCCCAACAAAGCATGGAGATTATTATTACTTTTATGTTAACACTGGATTGCAGAATCATAAGTAAAACTGTTTTTAAGATTAATTCTGTTTATTATAAAATTTATGGTGTTTCTAGTGTTCTATTTCAACAAAAGCATCTTGTGGATGAGCCCAAGGTTTTCTTAGATCCCAACACATGGTCTGAGGATGGAACAATCGCTTTATCTCAAAAGTCATTCTCTGAGGATGGAAACTACATGGCGTATGGTATAAGTGAAAATGGGTCAGACTGGTTAAAGATAAAAATTCGTAATGTTAAGTCTGGAGAGGACCTCAAAGAGACGTTAGAAAAAGTAAAATTTAGTGAAATTTCTTGGACTCTTGATAACAAGGGCTTTTTTTATGCCGTATGTCATCCGTATAAATATTTGGACGCATCCAACAATTTATAAATATACATTATTACAGAAATATGATCACGACGAATGTGCAAATGGGGCAGAAGTTAAACAAAATGAAAATCAAAAGCTTTATTATCATTATGTGGGTAAACAACAGAACGAAGATATCCTTGTCGCAGAGTTTCCTGAGGAACCCTCTTGGCGAATGTGAGTAATTTTTTATTTTAATATGGTAGTTCTAGAATTACTGTAAACCTACAGTCTACTTCGTAAAACAATAAACTGGCTTAATAAAGCAATTTACCATACAGTAAAACCCGGTTAAGTACCTCACGAAAAATGTCAGCATTTTAAGGTACTTAAGCGGGTTGGGTACTTAAATGAACCCGCTTAAGTACCTCGATGCGGGTACTTAAACGAACATAATTATTTATGTACATATATAATTACATCTTCTTGTTAGCTTACATAAATTAATCCTCGAGTTAAACATAACCATTTAATGAACTATACGTACATATTTTAAAATCAAGATCGTAGCATTATTTGAACACATAAAGGAAAACTTTATTAACAAAACAAGCTAAAGCAATATTATGCAATTTTTTTAAGAATTCAATTCTTTAAAATTGATTGATTATACATAAATACACCCATATTTTGTATGATGAGGAACATTTGGGTGAAAGATACCAATACTTAAATACATACATACATATTTTATTTTAGACAATGAAGAAATCTGTGATCTTCTTTTGATGGTGGGTTTGAAAGTAACATTTAAAGAGTTTTTCTTCAAGCGATTCAATTTCATCAAGATAAAGATTTTTACTTTCCATAAAATGTTTAACTGTTGAAAGCGCACCTATAGCTGCTACTAAGGTGGGTGGAACATCATTACATTCACCTTCTGAATTTTCTTCAGAAGATGCTTCGCTGGAATTTTCGTCTAAGAGGGATGAAACAATTTCATCTTCCGTCAATGTTCCAAAACATTCAAGCTCTTTATCGCAGTTAACATATTCCTCAAACTCTGTAGGATCTATTGTAACATCTATTACTTCTTCAACGACGTCAGAGGAATTATTTTCAATAAAAAATCCACCCTGTAATTTGAAACAAATAAATAAAAAATTAGAAATGCTAAGAAATTTTCAACAGGGGTTATAATTCCACTACCTTACGGAAACAGTTTTCTATAGTTTCCTTCTTAACAAGCCACCATGCCCGCTTTGCAAAAGTTAGAGCATCTAAGATTGAAATCGATTTCACAAAATCTTTGTTTGATAAGCCCTTTTCGATTGCAAGTAACTGTTTTCTTACAAGAATTTGTCTGAAATAGACTTTGAAGGCATGTATTATTCCTTGATCGAGTGGCTGTAATATCGATGTGGTATTAGCAGGAAGAAATTCAATTTTGACATTTTCCAGAACTAAATCGGTCACCTTATGGCAAGGAGCATTATCAATAAATAGCACAACTTTTCTATTTTGCTTTATCATATCGCGATCAAACTCTTTTAAAATATTTGTCCATCCAAGCTTTACTCTGAAAATAATATGGAAAGGGTATGATTTTCCCTTTATAGCAGCGAGGATTTTTTGAATTTCCAATGGAATATATTTTTTTTCACTTCCGTCTGCATTGCAACAAAA
Organism: Bactrocera tryoni; assembly: GCF_016617805.1. Classification (NCBI taxonomy): domain Eukaryota; kingdom Metazoa; phylum Arthropoda; class Insecta; order Diptera; family Tephritidae; genus Bactrocera; species Bactrocera tryoni. The sequence continues at coordinate 8,751,730 of NW_024396366.1, read as the reverse complement.
CAACAGGGTTAGACGCATTTTTTGACTTTTTCCTCCAGTCACAGTAGTTCCCTTTCTAGCCAAAGTCCCATTCGGAAGTGCTTTATAAAGTAATCCGCTCTCGTCCGCATTAAAAACATTGCAAGGTTCATAGTTTTTTAATAAATTCTGCAATATGCGACGTCTATATGAATCCGCCACCGCATCAGCCGCTTCTCCAGTTATTTTTGTAAATTTAATGCCCTCTCGCCGTTTCCAGCGCCACATCCAGCCATTGGTGGGAGAAAAATCAAAAGGCATTTCATTAGCGAATTCTCAAGCTTTTTTGAGGAGTTGAGCATCTGTCAACACTACGTTTGCAGCCCTTATTTGGTCAAACCATTTGGCAAGAGCCTTTTCAATTTCTTTATTACAGCTTCCACGCAAACGCTTGCGTTTCGTGCAGGTGGCGTTTGCAGCTTCCTCCACTTGTTTGCGTTTCCTCAAAATCATATTTATGGTTGAAATATCACACTTAAAATATTGTGCAATGTCTTTTTTCGGTTTTTCATTACGCTCAACTAAATGAAGAATCTGTATTTTTTGTTTAATTGATAAACTTGTGATTTTTCGCCCTTTGCCAGGCATTTCGGAAGTTTTTAGATTGAATTCGTTTTAACAACTAGCGATGCTCGATAAACTAGCGGTGCAAGTGGAATTAAGAATCGATTGTATAGTGCTGCCACTGAAATTCAAAATTTGGAAATATTTTAAGAAATTTTAAAGCGTAGTTAAGCGGGGAAAATTATAAGTAACATGGTAATTGTGGTACGAAAAATTTAGGTACTTAGGCGTGTCGGGTAATTAAGCGGGGAGGCACTTAAGAGAGGGATTTTCCTCAGATTACATTAAAAAATTCACGGTGCCCGAAAATGTTGGTTACTTAAGTGGGTTAGGTACTTAAGCGGGGGGTACTAAAGCGGGTTTCACTGTAATTCGTTGGGATTTAAGCTAAAATAGACATTGGTAAAAACGTTGGCTGGGATTCAGAATAGCATCCCCCAATTTCGGGGTTAAAAGGTGTATGGACGCATAGAGGAGGTCCTCCAGATTAAGAATATATAACGTTTTAAATAGTTGAATTTTTGAACTTTAAATGAAAATATCTCAAAAACCACAAGTAAGCTATTCTAAAATTTACCCAAAACGTTAAACTAGAACAGAAAACCGCGAATTCAATGTTAAGGTTAAAACTACTTGCTTACCTTAAAAACGTTTTGTGGCGTGTTTTTTTTACAACTTGGCATCCCTAAATAAAGCGACAGCTTTACGCATTTTCTGAATTACATTTTCAAATTGAGCATCGATTGGACCTGTCGGCACAATCCCGATTTTTTTGGCGCCACCATCTGAAGGTACCGCTGGAAAGAGAAAGTCTTCCTAATTAAAAATATATAGGGCTATAATTACCGCAAACGCTTAATTAGAGCTATTCGCCTAATTCAAAAATTCGAATATTTCAAATTTTTCACTTCAAATTCATTTTATTAAACTGTAAACATTTAAACAAATTCATAATTTACACTTTTTGCTGCTCTATAAGTAAGAAATTTATATTTTAAAAATTACTTTTCGCACTCGTACTGAACATCATTTATGTGCTAACAATTATGAGGAAATGGAGCGCTGCCATATGATAATAAACAAATATGAGCAATTCCCTGAAATTTCTCTTTTTCGCTATAATTTCGTTGTTAACATGGCGTCGAGTAAACACGTGTATAACTTGCTCCAAGATTATAAGGGGAAACTCAGCTGCAATAGCTGTAAGAATTGGTTCTACAAGAAGTGCAGCGACTTGAGTGACGATGGTTTCAAGAAAATTGCTGCGTTTCGGCTGGCGATGCTCTGGTTGTCACTCAGAGGTTAGTATTATTGAGGCCGTCAATGACAGTGATGAGAACGACAATGATTTGCCGTTATCAACAAGCAAATCGGAGTTGGAGAAAATGTTTGAGAAATATTTAGCACCGTTCAAGAAAACAATTGAAAATATTCAGACCAGCGTTGCAGAGATTCGGCTAGACTTGAACAAGTTGGCAGAGAACAACAGAGCAAACTCGCAGCATTATAAGCAATTAGAAAAGACGGTCGGTGCTGTCGAGAATAAATTAACATCGTTCGATGCACTTAATGTGGATCCTAGCTTTATAGTATCGTAGATAAATGATCGCAATAAGCGAGGAAGAGAGGTTATTGCTTTGAACGTGCCGGAGTCTGAGAAGCCGGTAGGCTATGATCGATGTCTGGATGATTTGGAGAAGGTTGTCGCATTATTACCACAGGAGATGTCAGAGGTTGTCCGAAATTTGGTCTCCGTAGACTCGGTCGTCCTGTGGTAGGTAAGATTCGTCCGCTATTACTAACTACAGAGTCCGTAGCAGATGCTAGGAGTCTATTGCGTATCAAGACAGCTGGTGAGTCTGGCATCTCATTTAAGGCGCACCGAACTCGAGCTCAGCAAGAGCATCTCAGGAATCTACATACGGAGCTTGATAATCTAACTAAGGGCGGAGATAACAGCAAGACAATTAGATACATTAATGGTGTGCCGAGGATAGTCGATAAGCAGACTTTTCGTGCGCCAAAAGAAAAGCCTAAAGATTCGTAAGTTACATATATATCGGGTGATTTTTTAAGAGCTTGATAACTTTTTTAAAAAAAAAAACGCATAAAATTTGCAAAATCTCATCGGTTCTTTATTTGAAATGTTAGATTGGTTCATGACATTTACTTTTTGAAGATAATTTCATTTAAATGTTGACCGCGGCTGCGTCTTAGGTGGTCCATTCGGAAAGTCCAATTTTGGGCAACTTTTTTCGAGCATTTCGGCCGGAATAGCCCGAATTTCTTCGGAAATGTTGTCTTCCAAAGCTGGAATAGTTGCTGGCTTATTTCTGTAGACTTTAGACTTGACGTAGCCCCACAAAAAATAGTCTAAAGGCGTTAAATCGCATGATCTTGGTGGCCAACTTACGGGTCCATTTCTTGAGATGAATTGTTCTCCGAAGTTTTCCTCAAAATGGCCATAGAATCGCGAGCTGTGTGGCATGTAGCGCCATCTTGTTGAAACCACATGTCAACCAAGTTCAGTTCTTCCATTTTTGGCAACAAAAAGTTTGTTAGCATCGAACGATAGCGATCGCCATTCACCGTAACGTTGCGTCCAACAGCATCTTTGAAAAATACGGTCCAATGATTCCACCAGCGTACAAACCACACCAAACAGTGCATTTTTCGGGATGCATGGGCAGTTGGCCACCAAGATCATGCGATTTAACGCCTTTAGACTATTTTTTGTGGGGCTACGTCAAGTCTAAAGTCTACAGAAATAAGCCAGCAACTATTACAGCTTTGGAAGACAACATTTCCGAAGAAATTCGGGCTATTCCGGCCGAAATGCTCGAAAAAGTTGCCCAAAATTGGACTTTCCGAATGGACCACCTAAGACGCAGCCGCGGTCAACATTTAAATGAAATTACCTTCAAAAAGTAAATGTCATGAACCAATCTAACGTTTCAAATAAAGAACCGATGAGATTTTGCAAATTTTATGCGTTTTTTTTTTTAAAAAAGTTATCAAGCTCTTAAAAAATCACCCGATACTATCAAAATACAAGCAATTGCACGAGAGGTGGAGGTGTTTTCATTGCGGTGAAGCGTAGTATTAATGCTTAGCTACTGCCAACTAACTGTAGTAGTGTCGAGCAAGTTTTTATTAAAGTAAAATGTACTGAGGGCGATCTATTAGTTGGATGTGTGTATCTTCCGCCACTGTCATCGTTGGATAAGTATGCGGGTCATATGTCAACAATTTCGTATTTGAAGGAAAAATATCCCAATTGTGCATTGATTATCGTTGGCGACTATAATCTCCCCAGTAGCTGTTCTCAAGATGAATGTGCAAATATAGTATACAGTGAGATGAGTGTGGCTAACTGCCAACAGTATAATCTTATTCGTAATGTAAATGATCGTACGCTTGACTTATGCTTTAGCAGCGTTGAATTATGTGTGGACAGTACCGAGGCTTTTATTGATGAAGATAAGCACCACCCGGCTATAAGTATACGTGCTGAGGTTAAGGCCAACCTAAAAATGAACGTGGCACCGACTTATGCATTCAAGAAGGCGGACTACGTGGGATTGAATTACTTCTTTTTGAGGAGTAACTGGATTGAACTGTATAAGTTAGTATCACTGGATGAAAAGGTAAACTGGCTATACGAGAGAACTAGCGATGGAATTGTGCAATTTGTTCCTGTCCATACTAACAGGAAAAGCAATTATCCATGCTGGTTTTCTAGAGAGCTGGTAGGGAAAATACAGCAGAAAAAGGATGCGCTTGCAACATACAAGAGATTAAAAACCAGTTACGCCTACAATGTTTTTCGTCGGTTACGGTCGGAATGCAAAAGAATCGGCAAGGTGTGTTACAGCGCATACACATCCAGGATTGAGGAGCTTGTACGGGTGGATTCGAGTCAGTTTTGGAAATTCGTCAAAAGCAGGAGACGTAACAAAATATGGATATTCCATCCTTCGTGTCGTGGAAAGATAGCGTAGCTACGACGGGTGGGGAAGTGAGCAATCTGTTTGCGTCGTTCTTTGGTAGCATCTATGCGGAGAAAGTTAATGATAATGGGGAACCAATGCCCGCAGCTCAAGCTGTGGAAACATCGACTAGCTACGATGTGAAATTATCGGAACTCATCATCCGCTTCGCTGAAGTGTACGAGCAAATGTGCAAACTAGGTGAAAATAAGGGAGCCGGACCAGATGGAATACCGAACATATTACTGAAGAGCTCTGCAGTCGGACTTGCCGAACCAATAACCCACATCTTTAGTTAATCATTGGAGATGGGTATTTTTCCGTCGGCATGGAAACGCTCGTATATATGTCCAATTTACAAGGCAGGGTCGAGATCTGAGGTGTCCAACTACAGGCCAATATGCATACAGCCGGCAATGGCAAAGCTGTTTGAGAAACTTGTTTTGCAGCAGGTGAATTTCGCCTTCAAGAATACGATCTCGACAGACAACACTAAATTTCGCCGGGCACATATACAAAATTACATCACAGGCCTACAGGACACTTGGGTTCATATTCAGATGTGGGGATGACTTCAGGAATGGTAATACGTTCGTAAGGCTGTACTCGACCTTGGTGTTTTGTTTGCTTTTAAATCACTAAATGGATTAATCGACTCTCCGGAAATTTTGGAACAATTCGGCCTTGTAGGCCGTATGCCTGGGTTGAAGTCGCACAGACTGTTAAAAACAGTCAACTCTTCGAAGGACTACGTGCGGGGTGGACCAAGGAGCAGGGTTGTAAACTTAGTCAATAGATATTATCAAGATATTAATATGTTTGGTTGTACGTATGCTCAAGGGTTAAGGGGTTAATAATGAATCATTAATGTGTGATTTGTGATCAAACCTAGTCAAAATGCACTCTCCTGATGTTAATACGTTAGTATGCGTGGTTGTACTCGTGAGAGTTAGGTTAAATGAGCTTAAAGTTTAGTAGAATCTTAGTAATGATCTAGTAATGATCCACCAAGACATTGATTTGTGCAATGTTCACAATTAAGTCTCGTTTAAATACTTATATGCCTTCTTCCTTCTTTTTTGTTATACTTCTTTGTATATAGCCGATTGGCGTGATTAATAATAAATAAATAAATAATTCCTCTTTATTTATTTAGCAATCTTAGTTCTAATAAAAACAAGCGTCTGTAAATTATATTTCAATTTAAAATAGGTATAAAAAACTTGCCATGCATATAATATTTTCTTATTTAAATTTAGTAAACCACTAAGTAATATTAAGTAATAATATTACGTAATCTAATACTTAGATTTTTAAATGAGTACTACGCAAAAGTACTTCAGTCACCCTGAATATTAGCTCGACCATGGTTATTTTTTTCAAGCTCGAAGGCCGCCAACGCATAAAGCAATTCTATTATATAACTTTATAATAAAGTTTTTATTATATTTTAACATGATTTTATTATAATACTAGAGGACACGTCCTCGCCACAAAAATTGAATTTTACAAAAAAAATTCAATTTGCCGTAAAAGTTCGAAAATTCCATAAATTAATCAGAAGTTAACTTTAACCTTGAATAACTTTTAAAGGAGGGAGTATATCGAAAAATTGTCCAGACTTATTTTGTAGAGCATTCAATTCTGTACAAGAATATGACTTTTTTATTCCTACAAACGAGAAAGTTCCAGAGAAAAAAAAAATATTCGTAAAAAGTTGCAAAATCCCATGTAATTTCAATGGGAAATGTATCGTGTTTGGGGCAAGGTTTATTATGAAAATTAAGGGCTTTTCATGGTCTGATATTTTTTTTTAGATGGAAAACTAAAAGTTTATCGGGCGTCTCGTCAAAAATAATCAATTTGGTAAATAACGGACACCCTAATATACATATATAGATATAAAGTTATGATATCAACAAATATTATATTTATCTTCTTGATCTGGAACACCCTCTTCTATCTGACTATACCCATGTTATTCCCGAAATACTGGGATGGTATACTAAAGTTTTCCCGTATTTTTCAATATACAAAGTGTACAATTGCGAAATATCATGGATTATTTATAAAAATGTTTGTATTTTTAATACAAATATTATTTTTACATATTCCTCCTCTGGACTCCCTTATCAGCACATACCCTATTTATAATCGAAATTCGTTTTCTGTCCCCGACCGCCAAAGTAATCCGAATTGTGTCGCAAAGCTTATAATGCGGGAAAATTTATTGATAAGTTTTGAAATGTCTATTTGTTATCTAATGACTTTCCACACTAAACTTCTTTCTAATCTAACGATTTCGTTTATAAGTTATGAAAAGTATATTTGTCATCTAATGACTTTCCACACTAAGCTTCTTTCTAATGTAACTTTCCGATCCAAACCGGTAGAACCGGCTGTTGTGGGAATTGGTAACGTCTTAATCTTTCCCAACGGCCATTTAAAAATCTGTTTTAGCAAAATATCGCCAAAAAAAACTAAAGACAGTCGGTTTTACGTCACCGGAAATGAGCCAATTTTATCCGGCCAAGGGCGTTTATTTCGGATATCTAGACATGTTGTGATCGGTGGGTTTTAGGTTAAGATTGTCATCAGTGTAGCAAATCTTGAAAGTAGGGTTGCTCCGCATCCTTCTGACCCGTACTGGCATCGGGTCCAACCCTACACCGAAAAAAATTTTCTACCTTGGTTAGGTGTAAAACATGTAATGGATGGAGCCATCTTAAGAACTTCAGACCTTAAGACCTCCATTGAGGCACCGCAATACTGTGACAATAGCCTCTACCGCTGTGCAATCTGCACCTTGTTTGTTTACCGCGCCGATACTACCTTTGAATGTCGGTATATCTATCCGCTCGGGCGATGTCGAACTAACTATTTAATACACTTTGTTTCATTGCCATAACACGTTATATTTCTGTGAAATTGTTAAATAAATGTTTTCCCATTCCAGAAATTATTGATGTTATTGTAAAGCTCCAAGCTCTAACAATTCTATATAAACAATTTTTGTAATGGTTCTTTTCCTCCGCAAGTAAGCGGAATGCACTGAAAACGGTGTTTCAAATTTCTTTTTTTTCCTAATAATTTATTGTGTTTCCATTATTATTAATAAGTGCCAATATTCTATTTGGCATTGAGTTGGTATAATGAAACAACATTTCTGGGGTTAATAAAGCCAATGTATCCAAAATAGCGGTTTTCAGCTCAGAAATCATATTAAATTGACGATAATCCTCTAAACCTGTTTTACCAGCCATCCACAGATATTCTCAATAGGACTTACATTAGAAGAATAAGCTGGACATTCCAAAGGATCGATATTTTTACTTTGAAGCCACGTTTCCGTTGACCTGTTCGTATGGGTTCTTGCGTTGTCTCGTTGAAAAGAGAAATACTTTTGCGGATGACTGTGTATATAGAGTAGCAGATTTGATTCTTATATTTCCTGGTGCTCTGAACTTTTCATTCGGCAAGAAGAGAATGCTAAACGTACTGTCCCAGAATTTGAAAAGGCGCCCGTACCATGAGTAAGCTTCCATAAAATTGCGCTTTGAAAAATATCGCGACTATTTTCGCCGTCTGCACCATCAAGGTTGAACTAATAGTAACGTTTTTTTGTAAGAGCATTGTTTACTTTGCCGCAAACGTATTTTAATTTTATTTTATCTTATAATTTTACATGATGCCAGTATTTATTCATATGATTTCGGGCAAAATAGAGGCGAGACCGCATGCCAAACTGTTGAAACAGATGCAGAAATTTGGTTTTTTTCTGTTGAGTGTTAATAATTTTTTTTTTTGACCAGAATAAGTTCCCTGTTTATTATTTTCTTTGTTATTCAGGTAATTTACACACCACTGTTACTGACATTCAAAAATTCCAAGCAATGGCGCACTTGCTCAAACACTCACCATTCAAAGCGTTTATAGATCCTTTCTATTTATCGTTAAGTATGCTTTTGCGCGATATTCTCCGATTAGCAAACACAATTTAATAAAATGAATTTATAACTCTAAATGGCACTGATCGGTAAGAATGTCTTTATAACAATGAAACACGGTTTTCAGAGCATTCCGCTTCTACCTATAGCAGTAGGAAAAGTACCGTTAGAAAAATTGTTGTTGTTTTTTATGGAATTGTTAGAGTTACCATAGAGCTTTAAAATACATCATTCGTTTTTGGAACACATTTTTTCAGTATTTCAGAGAAATATATTGTCTGTATAGCAATGAAACAAAGTTTATGTACAGCTATGGACAGAGACACAATGCTTAATAACGTTACATTTAAAGGATGTAAACGGATTTATACGGTTTTTGTAAAGATCCCAAATAATTCTTATTTTTTTAAATGAGCAGTAATTCACTCTCATCATTGAAAAAAAAACAATTTAACATCCTAACGGAAATGATAAATATGTATGTGTATGCGATAAATATCGCTCTCTTACAAGTAACTGTACTGTACATGTTGCTCAACACGATATCACCCGAACATAGGTGCGCTACTTCATAGTGAAGACCGTTTTATTACTAGGCGACTTTAAGCGCATCACGATTTTTGGTATTCCTGACTGTTCAACGATCGTAGAGGGAAGGAGTCCGCAAAACAGATAAGACGATTCGTCTTTCTGCTCAATGAACGGCGAATACACCAGAATTATGGGCACTTGTAAAGCTCGATTGATATTACCATTGCCAGTGGCGATCTGATTAATAGCATAACCTGGTGACCTATGGAAGCTCTCGTTCAGACTATCTGCCCATAATAATCTCGATCGAGAAACCTTCCGACTTTAATTTCGTAGACACCCGCACCTTCGTTAACTTTAATAAAGCTAACTGGGACATCCTCACAAAATTTACCGATCATCATCGCACTACCCATTCCCACGAATGTAACCGTTGGCGAAAGTCAAGGCCACAAGGTGATTGCAGCTGTTGCCGCTTCCTTCATACTTTCAATTTCCTAGCGCGACACCTTACGCAATGTCGAGCCCTGTGATCTCCGAACAAGCGATCGCCAAATGGAAAATCAACACAAGCTGATATAATGGATCGAGCATATAAAGTGTTATAACCTCTCCACCGGTGTTAGTAAGCTTTGACCTACTGTCAAGGCCTTGTTTTATCCGAGGAGACATGATGACCGAGTTGAAATTCAGTTCGATGGCTTTGCTTCCTGTGACTGCGCAAACCATTTTAGCCGGCAGTTCACACTGCACCCTTCGACAGACAAAGCCAAACTCAACGGCTGCGCAAGATGCCAAGAGACTGTACGCCACTTTCTTTCACCTATTAGGAGGTCCGGAGTGTCATGAACAACGCTAAATCTTCCAAATCCCAGATGGAATAAACATGCTGATGCTAAAAAAACTTAGACTCGATCAGAGGACGATCACAGTCAACCACACAACGCTATTCAGGACACTGAACCGGAGATCTTAAAACAATGAGAAGGTGTAGGGTCGACAGCTAACATTTGTAATATTTCAACCGGGTAATTCACCTCAAAAAAAAAAAAAACGGGGGAATTCACTCTGTGAAATACTAACATTGTGTTTAGTTTATTAGAAAGGAATATGTAGAATTACAGCTTTGTTAACATAATCAACTAGGGAATATTATTGACCAACCGAAACATGAATAAATTTATGCCATGCGATTTCTATTTGTATTTTTAATTAATTTATTTAAGGAAGATGAGAAAATGGTTCAATTTATGATTTTTAGCTTTTGCCATCGTCGCTGAAAGACGCTTGTTGTATGAAAATATTTTTGTTGTAAAATTTACTACTTCTGGGCTTCACCAATTTGGCTGCCATATTGACTTGTGATGCTTATGCTATTTGAGACGATTGTTTTTTTGTAGAACAATGCTTATATTTTTTGTTGGTGACATGTAAGCAAATGTATTTGTATGTATCCATTGATCAATGCGCGGATATGTATTTTATTGATAATTGATAAAATCACGTTTTGAATTTCTAAATGCGCACATACGTGCATTCATATGTGCATGTACAAATAATGAGTACATAAGATTAATATAATATTAGTTGTATATATTGTTGTAATACATTTAATTTCTATTAACAAGCAGCATAATACAAAATCTTTATTAGGAAATTATATTATGTCAAAGCAAATAAAATTATTAAATGTACAAGTCCAAATTGGCTATAAATATTACTTTGTATGCAAATTCCAAAAATTTATACCAACAAATATGATTGCAAATAAAACCTATAAAAATCCAATCTATACACACTACATTTTGCACTTCTTAATTTTGTAACACCAAATAGGTAAAAATTATTGAAAAGGTAAGAAAATAACTTTTTTGCCTAATTCTTCGCAAATTATCAATACCACATTTGTGTAAAAATTAATGGGTTGTCAAAAAAGTCTTGCGGTATTTTTATTGAATTTTTTTTAATTGAAATTGAAATGAATTTTTGATGACTCATGACCGATGCTACGGCTGCTACTATGCCGGTCTCTTTCGACCAATTCAGCGATTTTATGGCAATTTTCGACGACAGGCCTTCCGGAGCGTGGCGCATCTTCGACCACCTCTACACCAGAACGAAAACGTTGAAACCATCGTTGTGCGGTGGAAATGGAAACTGTATCGGGTCCATAAACTTCACAAATTTTATTGGCGGCTTCAGATGCATTTTTGCCTTTATCGTAGTAGTACTGTAAAATATGTGAATTCCCTACTGGAAGTTTTTCACCACTGTTAGCCGTCCGATCGAGCATGTTACAAAATTGGATTTTCTCCTTCTCATTATTTTATATTCTCTGATTGAACAATTCACGCTCCGTCCAGTATTGAAAAGGTGAACTATGATCTACGTACTGTTTCGAGGTAAAACCTCCAAATTGTGTAGAATTAGACAGGGTGTCTGCAAGGTGGTGTACTCCACGTTACTCTTTAACACTAGAACTACCGATGTTAAATATATACCTAGTTTTACCGCACCCGTCAAATTGACAGATTTTTGATTTTGGCTTTTATAGTAACTTTTGAGTTAGTTTCGTATGTGTCAGTTTTTTTTATGACCTTTTAAATTTTTTCCTTATCTTGATGTTTTTTCGCTTAGTTGTAACATTTTGGCAAAAACGTAGTTTAACATAACTCGCGAACCACTATTATCTAGTTTTCCAATCCATTAGACGGTTGTAGCAGCTTTTACACACCATATTTGGTACCCAATTTTCGTTCACTATAACATAAGAAAAAATTTAAAAGGTCATAAAAAAACTGACACATACGAACGCCAAACCCTTTGAGGGCTTTACAAGTATAAGTCGCTCTGTTTTTATTGCACAATCGAATTTGGCAAGATTTGCGTTCATAAGAACTTTTTTATGAGTTTTCTGGAGTACAATCCATTGGCTGTTTTTGTATATATGTACATATATGTATATATATATCGATCGACTTGGAGTCATCCGTAAACAATAACTTCCAGCCATTATTTGTGTAATTAGATTCCAGTTCAGCAAAGGTTTGTTGAAAGACTTCGTTTGGTGTGTTTTGCTTGTACAAAAACATAAGCTTGTTCTGTAGTATTTTATCATTGATCAGACAGGGAGGATGTCGAGTGGTGAATTTGCATGTTGCGTTACGTAAAATATTATTTTCTGCAGCGAAACTTAAGCATCTCGAAATAGCCGATTGTATTCTTGGAATTTTTCTTTTTTTCGTGGCATGGGTGATAGTTGTATTTAGTAATGGGTTGGTGTTCTCAGCCGTTTTCGCAAGAATTTGAAGCGAAGAATCTATAATTTTATTTTGAATAGTTGGTAAACCAGATTCAGCCATTATCGTTTTTATTGGCGAGGTTGGAAAGGCCCGGAGACTTCGCCGTATTGCGCAATGCTAAGGTGCATTTAAAAGGTTGATACTGCTTTTGAAGCAATTGCCATAGATGGGGAGCCCATAATCTATTTTTGAAGTTAGCAAAGCTCTGACAACATTGACTAGTGTGTTCGGATGAATAAATGAATGCTTAGACGAGAGATATTTAACAATATTTAATCGTGACATTAACGAGTTTCTGACATATTTACAGTGAGCATTAAAATTATAATTAGAATCAAAAATTAATCCTAGTATTTTCAGCTGTGTTTTACATTCGATGTTAGTTTGGTTGTGGGTTAGTGAAATACCGTTGCAATTTTGCTTCCTACATACATGAAAGATATGTGTTTTGTCTAAGGAAAGACTCCAGTGACCAAGTCTCAATTCTGGTCTTAGTAAATAAGGATTGAGCTAAATTAACGTCAGAGACTTTTGTGTAGATTAGGACATCGTCAGCATAGATCTGGTGCTCAACTCCTATGTAATTTTTTATCATCCTACTAATATCATCGAAAGCAATGATAAAAAGGAGGGCTGAAAGAGGTGAGCCTTGCGGCGTACCATTAGAAAGCGGGAGTGTTGAAGAAAGAAAACCATTTACGTTGACTTTGAGTTTTCTGTTTGTGAGAAAGTTAGTAATAAAACGTATCATATTCTGGCCTATTTTCCATTTTCTAAGTTGTCGAATAATAATATGGGCTCCAATTTTTTCGAAAGCTCTGTGAAAGTCCAGAGATAGTACGGACACGTGGTTTTTGCTGGACAAAGCGTTAGTAATGAAGTAGTCAAGTTGGATTAAAGCATCTAACGTGCCTTGACCTTTTTTGTAGGCGACTTGATTCGGTGATATGAACTTGTTTCGCTGAGCATACCACATCAAGCGGTTATACGATCTTTTCCAAAATTTTGCCCATACATGGAAGGAGGAAATTGGCCTATAGTTAGCAAGTTCATCGGAGGATTTGTGTGGTTTAAGTATTGGTATAATACAGGACGTTTTCCAAAATTGGGGGTAGACACCAGTATTGAAAATTTTGTTATAAAAGCTTTACCAATCGGAGCTTGAGACTTTTGGCATATAATCTGATAATTGGATAAGAAATTTTATCTTGCCCCGGGGACTTACCCTTAACGGTAGATGCAACGAACTCGAATTCAGACAGTGAAATGCTGGTTTCTATTTGTTTAGCAGAAAAAGAAAGAGGGGAGACAGAGTAGGAAGTATCGGACAGTGTGGTGGTTTTAGAGGTTTGAAACTGTGTGCTGAATGAAATATCTGAGCTTGTTTCAGAATAGTGGTTTGCAAATAACTCGGAAATATCGGATGGATTGGTTACTAAACCTGTTGGCCCCTTTACGCATTGAATGGCTAGATTTCTAGGCACTCCAGAAAGTTTTTTTAAAGCGTTCCATATTAACTTAGGACTAGACGAAGGATTTATTTTGCTTGTGAAATCCTGAAAACATTTACGCTTGGCCTGTTTTGCGGAACGACGGAAAGGAGCATTGGCTTTCCTGAAAGATATTAAGTTGACTAGTGATCGAGCGCGTTTGTATTCATACAAAGCTGTCTGTTTTTTTGCCCGCAATTCAGCGATTTCTTTATTCCACCAAGGAACACTCTTTGAACTTGCTTTTGGCTTTGTATGAGGAATGCTAACATTCGCTGCTGAACGGATAATTTTTGTTAACCTCGTACTTTCTTGGTTAGGGTTGTCAGATATTGGGGTATTATTGCCATTTATCTCGCAATGTGTCTGAAACTTCTCCCAATCAGCGTAATCAGTTTTGAATACCTTATTTATTTTGTGGTTTTTAGTTGTTGAACCTAGGTGCAATTTTAGTACAATGGGGAAGTGATCGCTTCCATGCAGGTGGTCGAGTATACTCCATTCGCACTCTGTGGCAAGTGTGTCGGTGCACATTGTAAGATCTACATGGGAAAAAGTGGAGTGAGTGGAAAAGTCGCGGATCCGTTATTCAAACATATTAAGTTAGAGGAAAGTAAAGCGTATTCAATGCATTTGCCCCTCTTGTTGGCTATTGGAGAGCCCCATAGTGGACTCCATGCATTAAAATCACCAGCGAAAATTAAAGGAGCAGAAGCTTGGTTGATTAATTGCAGGATGTCTGTACTGGTAAAATGTTCATCTGGTGCAATATAGATAATGGTGATTTTTTTAACTAAGATAATTTCGATCGACATAGCCAGCAAGTTGGATTGAATGGCATTAATTTTGTGTGGAATATCTCTTCTTATGAGAATCGCAATACCTCTTTTACCTGTGCTAATATGTGGAAGATTGTGAAACATGCCAATGTACTGCTTAGGAGTAAAAGCCGACAAGTTGAAAGAGATGTGAGTTTCATTTAATAGTATAATAGCTGGGGCATGATCTTGTATTAATAATTGAAGCTCATTGTAATTATTAGTGTAGCCGTTTAAATTCCATTGCAATAATGGAATCATAAGATCTATGTAGGAAAAAAAGAAAAAGGGAAACAGAAGATAGCTAGAATATCAACTCGTATGAGCAGTCAGTTGAAGCTGAGTGTCACCAATTGAGTACTAGTTCAAAAGAGAGTAAACGCTAAGCGTATTTATTCAGAGTCAATTTCTATTTGTTCAGTATGTTGAGTAGAGTATTTATTATCGTTGGAATTGCTTGTTGTTGGAAAGAGACTTTCGTGATTAGGTGGATTAGACTGCACGGTAGTGTTGGTAGTAGTGTTGTTGAAGTCAGTATATTTATTGAGCGAGTTTAAGGAGTTGTTTAAGTTAGAAATGAGAGAGGCTGTTGTTGGACTGAAAAGTTTGGGATTTAAGAAAGGGGCTTGTTGGGTACAGTTGTCGCTGATATTCTAGGCAAGTCATTGTCGGCAATTCTACGAGTATTTTTAGATTTTGTGGAATTGTTGATGGCTGAAATTTTTGTTGGTGTGTTGGATACAGAGGATACCTCTTTTGTAGGTTGAAGCACATGTGCAAAGCTAGCAGTGAGGGAAGGGAGGGAAGTATTTTCTCTATACTTTTTAAGGGCTTCGTGCAAACTGCACTTTTCTAGTGTCTTTATTTTTAAAATTTCTTTGGTTTGCATATACTTTGGACACGTATAGTCCGAAGAACGATGCTCGCCAGAACAATTCGCACACATAACTCGAATGCAGTCATTATCGTGTGGAGAAGGGAAATTGCAAATTTCGCATGTTGGGGAACCCTTACAATGTTTTTGCGTATGACCCAATTTTTGGCATGACCTGCAGCGCATTGGATTAGGCACGTACGGTCGCACAGAGGTCATCCTCCATGCGATGTTTATTTTGTTTGGAAGGGAATAACTGTTGAATGATATTAGCATAACACCAGTGGGCTTTATAACACCTTCAACTTTGCGAGTGAACTTATAAACCGCGGAAACTTCGTAAGAACTCAGTCCTTCTATTATTTCGATTTCAGGCACATCGTTTAAAAACGGTGCGTAAATGGTGCCTTTGTTACAATTAAGATGTTGATGATAGCTAGCGCTAACAGCGCCAATGTTAAAAAGACATTTCGTTTTTATAAACTTTTCTGCTACTTGCTTATTTTTCACTAGCAGTAATAGGCTGCCGTCGCGTAATTCACTAATTTTGTTTATATCTTTGCTCACGGTAAGTAAGGCATTGTAAACACGAAAACAGGAAACCTTCGAAAGGGGTGTAGAATTCTCGTCGGATTTAATCACAATATACTTTGGGTCATCACTTTTTATTGGCGGTAAGTCAGGAAAAGCATCTTGCAGTTTTTGATACGATTTTTTACGTTTTGGTTGGGGACCTTGGGCCTGCGCAGCAAACCTGTTGTCCCCGAACTGGAAGCCCGCCGGGGGCATAGTGGAAAAATTATAATACACTGATATAAGTATTGGATTATATTTCTCACTTTAAATAAGTATTAATCGCGTTACTTAAGTAAGCAGACCGTAGTGCAAAAAAAAAGAACACCAAAAGAGAGCTATATGAATAGCTATAAACTCAGAGAAAGATGCTAACTCAACTGCTCAGTACGAGGTTTAGTCGGTGACTGTGTGTTTGAAAGTTAAAAGAGTTATGTACATTGAAATGGTTAAAAAATTAAAACATAATTAAAACAAAAGTACACCTTAATGCCAATAAAAGAACAAGAAATAAGAAGTTATACGAACAACCGTTAGCACGCACAAGAGTACATTTGAAACAAAAAGTGAAAGTGAACAGAACAAACAATATAATAACTGATACAAACCGTTAGATGCGAATTGAAAGTAAAACAATATAAAAAATTCAAGTGCTATATACAACTGTTAAGATACGCAATTGTTCGGTTAAAAAAAAGTGAACAAAAGAAATAACATACATACAGCTGCGAGCAGTGAAATAGGAGTGGGTGTTAGAGTTTTACATATTAGGTTGTCAAAAAAGTCTTGCTGTTAACACGTGTTTGATTGATTGTCGTTTCTTTTAAGTCGTTCGTGAGTTATAGCGTCGCAAACATGGAGCACAATAAAGAGAAAAAACGGCATATTTTACAGTACTACTACGATAAAGGCAAAAATCAAGCCGCCAATAAAATTTGTGCAGTTTATGGACCCGATACAGTTTCCATTTCCACCGTCCAACGATGGTTTCAACGTTTTCGTTCTAGTGTAGAGGTGGTCGAAGACGCGCCACGCTCCGGAAGGCCTGTCGTCGAAAATTGCCATAAAATCGCTGAATTGGTAGAAAGAGACCGACATAGTAGCAGCCGTAGCATCGGTCAAGAGCTGGGCATGAGTCATCAAAAACTCATTTAAAATTCAATAAAGAATACCGCAAGACTTTTTTGACAACCCATTATTTGTGAGTTATTCAAAATGCCAAACAATTTTAATATCCATTGAAATACAAAAGTGGATATATGTATATTCCAGGCTATGTTTATTACTAAAAATATTTTGATTTGAATATGTTCAAGATATGTTTATTTACAAATATGTGTTTATGTATGAAAATTAGTGGAAGCAGTAAAATAGGAGTAAAGTATTAAAAATTTTTTTTTTTTAATTCTGAAGGTTTTTTGCATGTTTCGTCTATACGAGATCTTAGTACTTGGTAGCATGGCCATGATTTTTGCTGCATTATAACGCTTCTTCATAGAATCTACGAGACTCTGGCATCTTTCCAGTAGTATGCTCTGCCATGATTTCTGCACTTCGGTCTATAACACCTTGTTGCGTTTCGCGACATTTTTTTTTTTAATTCTTCGCAAAGTCTTTAAGAATTGTATCTCAAAGACCTGTCTAAAATTTCATGAAGATCGGTTGAGTAGCTCTCGAGATATCTTGACAACTAACAAAAACACAGTTTCGAGTTCGTTTTAGGACAATATTCTAGAGGTATTGTAGAATTTAATTAGACACAAAAAAAATCGATTTTTTGAAAGCCGTAAACCCATGTATAAATTATAAAAATACGGGAAGATTTCAGCAATAATCATGGTAAGTTTCAATTTCTTAAACAATCGGGATAAAATCACAAACAACCGATCTTTTCAACACCACACCAGATTCACAGAACACAAAATCATAGCACACAATACAATCGTGGCGCGTGTCCACGGTTAAAAAGTTAAAAGTTATACATTATTTCCATCATATGTGACACTCCGCAAAGGAAAAGACTTTGAGTTGCAAGTATAGTTCCCTATTCTACTCTGGATCCGCCCCTGCATACAACTAGACCTTACAAACAACTTCATAATAACACCAAGTCTTCTCATAGAGAACCTGCACTTGAGCAAATGGATATAGGATTGAACGAAAATAAACAAAATTTGTTACCCTATATGGTCATAAACACGAGATTGAAAAACTAAAATTTATTAGATACTGGTGCTGAATTTGGCATAATAAATCCTAGACTTTGTAATCCGGAATGGAGACAACTTTCAATATTAAACTCCTAAACGGAAATGCCTCAAAAAACATACAGTACAACGTACCGCTTTTTTAAGATTTTCGGAAAGAAAATCAATTTGTCGATTTTAACGACATTAAAAAAGTCACTGAACAATTACCGAGAATTCTTATGAAGAATGCAATGCAATTTCCCGTTTTCTAGTGTTATACAACATAGGATTAGAACTAAGATTTACCAGCCTATTTAAACCAAACTTTATAGTTACCTGGTTGTGCATCGTGCTGAAGTAGATAAAAAACGGTATTTTCGACGGCAAGTGGCCACTACGAGTTTAATCGTACGCACAAGCAGCTTCCGCGACGTTTCAAAGGCTCATAAATCATGTTTTAAAATACTACATTAATAAAATATGTGTCTTATACCTGGACGATGTTTTATTTTTTTCTACTATTTCTTTTTTGAACATGTTGACTCCATAAGGAAAATTAAAAAAAACAAATTAAGAGAATCAAATTTGAAAGTTCAAGGCGAAAAGTGGCATTTTGCAGGATTTACAACGAAACTTTAACGAAATTAAACAATTTCTGGGCATTACGGGATATTATCGGAAATTTATACGTGATTATGCAAAGGTAGGCAACCTTCCAGTGGTCCGGTATTTAAAAAACAAATTGCGCTGTTAACAATAAAGATGTGAATTTTTAAACTATTTTGAAACATTAAAAAAGTTAATTACAAATGAGCCGGTTTTACAACCATCAGATTTCAATAAAAAAATTATACCTACTAACAACTGATGCATCTCAGTTTGCTATCAGTTCTAAGCCAAAGCGGCCATCCAATTTAGCTGACCACGAATTTCGAAATTCGACTATAGAAAAATATTTGATTGCTGTAGTTTGGTTAGTAAAACACTTTCGAACCTTTCTGTACGGTCGTAAATTTTTAAGTCAAACCAATCACAAACCTTTGACGTGGTTAAACAATCTCAAAGAACCTGACATGAAACTGCAAAGGGGAAAATTTTTTCTTAACGAGTACGATTTTGATATTACCTATATAAACGGTAAAGATAATATAGTAGCCAATAATTTAAGTAGATGCATAAAGAATGAGGACTGCAAAACCGCAATCTTTAACTTTTAACTCCTATAATAACACAATATATTCAACAACAAAAATGAGGCCCATTGATTTTATAATTAAAAATGATAATTCAGAATTTAACCAAAAAAGACACCATGAGTCAAATCTGTTGGATAATGTAGTAATTAAGAGAGAATTTTAAGAAATAAACCTAAAAACAAACAATTAAATAAATATGAACATAAAGGTAACTATGTGGTCGAAACATCAAATAAAAGAAGAATAATATTAATAAAACGCAATTATAGTGCATGTACAAATTCCAACCCGAATTAAAAAAATAAAATTATATTTATGAATGTTTAAAGCGGTTATAAATTAGGGAACCTATGAAAAAATTAATTAAATAGTTATGTTAAGAATTTGACGCAAATTTTTTGAGGGTGGAGGTGTTATGTTTAAATATTCCACACATCTTATTATCTTATTCTTTACGCTTTACAACACTTAATTCTTAACTCAACACTTATTTCCTCTACCACTCCACCCTCCATTCACTTGTAAAATGTAGCCCATAAGCTTTTCCAATGTAACCATTTTGTAGTTCAGTTTAAATTCGACATTACATGAATAGTTCATCATAACTTAACTATTTGAAAAATTTCGATCGAAAACTCTTTCCGTATCGATGTCGGTAAAGCAGTTTACTTATGATAAAGCAGGTTATCGACGGTATCAATGATCAATTAAAAATCTATCTGCAGCTAATTCTTTCTATTTGTCACACTTTTTGTTTTAGGAATTTAACTTGTCTATTGATGCATCAATGTGTTCAAACTAATTGTAATTTTACAGAAACGATGCAATTGATAGTTAATTAATAATTTTTCATGTTCTTTAACTTGACATTTCTTTCTGTTATAGCACCCAACGCAGGCTACACATTTCATGAACACAATGTTTTTATACTCTTGCAACCAGTTGCTATAGAGTATTATAGTTTTGTCCGTGAAAGCTGTAACTTGAGTAAAAATTGAAATATCTCGATGAAACTTTGTATGTGGGTTCCTTAGTACAACAAAAAAATTCGAGTTCGTAGATGCGCGTAACCAGACCACTGCCACGCGCACAAATCGCAATTAACCGAAAACATATAAAGTGCCATAACTAAATACTAAATACAGGTATAAAACTGTAATTTGGTATAGAGGATCGCCGCTGCAAGGGACACCTGTGGAATTTTTTTTTAAAGTATGCGTGGCCCGCCCTCTAACAAGTTTAATGTACATATCTCCGAAACCGCTTAAAGTAGAACAACCAAATTTACTGAGTTCAAATCTTATAAGAACTTTTGCCGACAGTGTGAAAATGAATGAAATCGAAGGATAATCCCGCGCTCTCACTCTAATAACAACTGTTCAATCCCCCAGGTCCCGAATATTTAAACCCCGGTACCTACATCTGACTTTA
The DNA here is from genome assembly GCF_016617805.1 of Bactrocera tryoni. Lineage (NCBI taxonomy): Eukaryota > Metazoa > Arthropoda > Insecta > Diptera > Tephritidae > Bactrocera > Bactrocera tryoni. Next base: position 8,730,808 of record NW_024396366.1, on the reverse strand, counting down.
GATCGAAAATATGTGAGTTATCCCAATGAGAATAAGAGATCGCGTTTTACTCATAACAGTGAATCTTTATGCCTTAAATCGATAAATTTTAGCGAAAACTTGACTTTGCCGCTATATAACTAATATCAGGATTTTCGAACAACCGGCTGATTTTACTCTATATGATTGGTCTTACACCTTAAAGTATTTCCCTGGCTTTGATTCTTGCAAAGTGCAAGAGTATAAAGTCTTCGGTTGTACCCGACCTTAGCCCTCCCTTACTTGCCATTATTATTTTCATACAAAAGCAATTCCTATAACCGACGTGGGTACCATTTTGGTAATATTTCATTCAAATTATCTCTGATAAACGTGTTGTGTACAATTTTATAAATTCTTTTGATTTTTAGTGTTTTGAGCATTTTTTTGAAAGAACAATGAGTAAAATGGTCACAGCAAACAATTAATAATAACAAATTGCGCTGATGCCATCTGGTTCGCAGTGACTACGGAAACGGCTGACATTGGTATTTATTTACACATATATAAATTATAAATTTTTATGTATGTTGCTTCGAAACTCCGAAACGACTGGACTAATTCCAATGAAATTTTTGAAAGATGGCCCAACGAGTGTTCTTGTGAAGTTTGGTGGCGATCGGAGAATTACAAAAATTATAAGTAAATATTTTGAATTTTACAGCTGATATGCTATTGCTTTTATTACTCTATATCATTTAATTAAATATATTTAAGTAATGAATGATATTGAAGTGTAATGAACGATATTAAAACATATTAAAGTACAATAAAATATATCAGGCCTATTAAAGTACATATATCACTAAGCATATTAAAGTTTTACAGGTAAGTAATACTGTCGCGAATGTACTCTATCTGTATAATGTTATTATTCTTCATATATATATCTTATTTTACAGAATCATTGTAATTAATAAAAATGTCACTAAGAAAATCATCCATTGGTAGAATAACGTCCAAGTCTAAGAAAGTAAAGGAAAAAAAGAACGTCTGAAACAGCTGAGGAAGCAAGGCACGTTTCCACGAAAATCGTAACAGGATATCTATGAGCAGAATGACAGAAACAGCGTAATCATAGCTTCAGCAAAAGCGTGACAAAGTATCACTGCGAGCTACCGAGGCATTCAAAAGACGTCATTCACGACCAAAAGGCTCAGTCACGAAGAAAGAATTTAACTTGCGATATTCAATTACAATAAGCATGATAATTACAAAAATGGTTTGAAGTGCGCTAAAGAATCTTCTGGCAGCTGTTTTAACGGAAAAATCATTTTACCTACAAAAATTCATTTAATTATATTTCTGATGAAGCTATGAATTTCAAAAATTTTTTTTTAAATATTCGAAAATATAACTCAAAATAAACTCAAAGAATTTGATAATTCATTCCAGTTGGATGCCAAGTTCCTCGCCGGTGTTGCGCAATCAGTGCTGAAGTTAAACGGGGAATCGTTTGAGTCTTCTAGCTAAGCCCAGTGGATTTTTATAGAGCCTATAACGTTTTAGTCATGATTCATAAATAAAGTTTTATTGTATTGAAAAGTTTAAAATAACACAATTATAAATATAAATATAAAAATCATAGTAACTATGACCATAGACAAAACTTTTCACGACAGTCGGTTCTATGTAACCGGAACGGTCCCGAATTTTTATCCGGCCAAGGACTTGACGGTCCTCGGTACCATGCCTCGAAATCACTTCAGGAATGTTTTCTGCCCCTACAACAACGAAAATTCTTAAATCAATGCGAATAAAGAATTTCGGATATATATACCTTGACGAAATAAAGTTTTAGTTTTTTTTTAATTTGCCATAGTTTCATAATAAAAAATATTTACATTTACAATTTATTTATCTTTACCACTCATATGGTGTTGTCATATTCTCTTAATTTTATTTATGTTATTGAATTAATAAAGGGGCATCTATTTTCCTGGCGCATTTAAAATTTTTAGAATACATGTAAAATAGCTGCGCGATGTTGAACCACATACAGTGAATCAATAAAGTTTAGGTACAGTAACAATTTAGAGCAAAAATCGTTGAAACAACTAATTTCAACAAAAGTTTTAAAAACACCGTTATGTACATTCTAAGAACTGCATTATGCTGAACGTTACTGAGTTATAGGTGTGCCGTTGTCTGTCTTGTGGCGCCACTTAGACGCTGTGAATTAAAAAAGCAGCCAAAAAGTACTCAAAATAGTTTAAGTAAACTTCGTTCATCGTGTCATGTTGTTTTGGTTTTTGTTGCGTTTGGTTAATTTTTTTCAGTTATTTGTTTAAGCTGGACAGAAAACTACACATAACCAAGTGTAAAAGTGTAAAACTATAAACGTTTAGCGTATTTATTTGTCGAAATAAAAAAAATGGGCCGCGGTTTACAAATTTCGCTCAAAGAAAGAAAATTAATATTAAAATTATATTTGGAAAAGAAAACTCAACGGGAAATTGGAACAATAGTGGGGAAACGACATTCAAGTGTTTATAACATTTTCAAATAGTATACAAATAACGGAGATCTAAATATAAAACATAGTTCCGGTAGACCTAAAGTTTTAACGCCCTGCGAAGAACGCAATGTCATCACTGCAGTCAAGCGAAATCCTCGTATTTCAGCAGTAAAGATTACAAATAATATAAACGTCGAATTTCAAAAAAATGTAAGTCCTCAAACTGTGAGAAATGTGCTGCACAAAGCTGGTTATTACGGACGAACTGCGTGACGAAATCCATTCCATAAAAACAAATAAGAAAAAAATATTAAAATTTGCTAAAGAACATCTTGATAAATCAGAATGTTGTATTCATTGACGAATCAAAATTCAAAATTTTGGGGTCGGATGGAGTAATAAAGTGTGTAGGCGTGCCAATGCAGAGATGCAAGAAAATAACTTAATACCTACATAGTCTAAGAGCCCGTGACATCCAGACCTTCGTCATTTTATAAAAGCTGAAAGTTTGTTGAAGTATGCTTTGAACATAGGTAAGAACGATGGCAAAATGTGAAATTCGAGTCATCGTGGCTTTGGGAGGTAGCGGGTGGGACAGGTGCATAAAATAACAGCCAACTTTCGTTATTTTATAAAGCATAATTTTTTAATATGTTATTCGGAATAACATTACAAACCATCTTATTCATTGCCAGACACTTTTTATGGTTTTAGGGTGTCTGGCAAGGGATTGCTTTAATAAATTTTAATTCTACTTTCGTTATAGTATAAAAGTAAAATTTATATATGTTATTTGGGTGACTATTAGAAGATGTTTTCTCAGTTGCCAGACAGTTTCGACAGTTCCTACCTGGCCCAGACAAACATATTGGGTCCCTATACCAAGGGTATAGGTGCGAGCGCGAGGCAATATACAATCGTATAGGTGCGAGAGAGATAGCGCGTTAGGTCTTCACTGCGCGAGTTATTTTTTACATAGAGTAAAAAAGAGTCAAAAGAATATATTTTGAGCAGCACCGAAATGTGTACTTTTTATTTATAACTTATTACATGGTTCTCACTTCTATTTCTACTAACTAGTATGTTTACTTATTACTAGTTGATAGTTTGTTTAAATACAGATTGTATTATTTGTTTAGGTTTGATTACATATATATTATTTGCTTAAAAACATTTGCTTTGTTTTAAGATAAGGTTGTTGTGGTATTCAAACTCAGGGTTGTTTTGATACTTGTTTGTTTAGGATTGTTTGTTGTAGTGATGGTGCATTTAAATTGTTCCCACTCAATGTTGTTTTGGTGCATTCTGTTTGTTACTATTATAAGGAATATGTTCCTTAACTCGCGCGAAGCTTCTCGTTATTGTGCGGTAGATATTTGTTATTTTGGGTTATAGTTATTTTGTATCAGTATAGTACACACTTGGCTATTTGTGGTGACGCTTTTAATATATAAAGTTTTATTAAAGCATTATAATCACGGAAAGGGCATAAAATTGTTTTGTGTGTAAGAAAAGTATGGAAAAACAACATTTTTTGGGAAGAGACTTTAAAAAAATGTGAATTAATTCTAAGATTACGAAAATTACATAATTTAAAATATAAGGACATTATTTTGCCTAGTGAATATACGGATGGTGTTTATCACAGGGAGTGCTACAAATCATTTACAGAATTAATGAAAAAATATTTTATCTCTGAATCGAACCGTTCAAAAAAATCCGTTGAAACAGTGACACCACATCAAACAGAGACAGCATACCAAACAGAAAATGAAGTAAGTATATATCATACTCTCACCTATCGTGTTTACCTGGTTTTACAACCATCTTATTTACAGTCTTCACTAAGGGACATAGCATCTACAGCAGTGGTGCGCACGCCTCAATACTACTACATTTTACGTTTGCGCTGCACAAACATTGCTATAGATTTTCGTAGCTTTCACTAGCTATAGAACATCAACCTTCAACCTCGCAGGAAAATGTGAGCGTGGCCGAAGTGGAAGAAGCGGGTGTCAATATTTAACTGCAAAATATCATCATTCCAAATTGAAAATGAGAATCTGAAGGAACTGTTGAATAATTACTTGATTTACAAATAGCAAAGTTTCAATGGCGAGTTTGGAAAAACTCGAACAATTTTATTTGATTTATATAAATCTTATTCACCACTACTTACATTTCTTCAATTGTTTATTAATAATTATACGGTCCGCGATGTTAATGAAGCGTTTCAGTGAAAAAAATACGCAATTTTGATGGGAACAGTCTGCCACTCTGTAAATCGGAGCTATTCCAACAATTTCGACGTGCTAATTATATATCCACCATTTGGAATAATGCTCATATGAAAATGCGCGCGCATGTAATACATTATGTATATTGATAAGTTATAAAATCATGATTTAAATTTCTGAATGCGCACATGCGTATACATAATAAGATTATGATATGAGCATGTGCAGAGACATAAGATTAATATGATAGAAGATGCACATACATGCATAAAAAATTTGTTTATGTTCTCTGTGCGGGAGGTGTGTTTTGTACACATTTTTCGCTGTTCAAAATGAAATAAATATAAACGAAATTCTTCGTTGGGAGTGTATTTCTGTCTCTGCCTATTCTCTGCTTCGGCATATATGCCATGTCATCATATGCCGTAAATACATATATTTCTGTCTCTTCATATTCTCGGTTAGAATATGTGAGAGAATTGTAAAAAATGTTAAAATTGCGAGGCGAATTCCGACCTACAATAAGGGTATTCCATCAAACTCATAAATGCCTTGTATATATTGTTGTGATCAATTTAATATCTATTAGTAAGAAATATAATTAGGCTGTTCACGTTAAGCTGGTTATCGGGTTATGTGGTTATGTGATTAAGTGAACAACAACAAAATGCGGTATGACAAAATAACCAAAGTTGACCAACCTAGGCCCTTGTTTACAGATTATGTGGTTATTTGCTTATTTCCAGTGTTAGAAAGTCGTTGCAATTTTACTAAATGGCAGCACAAAAAATAAATAAAACTAAGCGAATGGCATTTCCATTTAAATTTTCTTATTAGAAAATCTGCTATTAACAGCTGTTTTTTGTTTACAATCAGCAAATTAAAATCAGAATAAAAAGCATCCAAAAGCATCAAAATTAATCAAAAATCTGCAAAAATCAACGAAAATCAACAAAAATCATCAAAGTAAGTAAAACGATAAAGTGCAAAACAAATATACAATTTTGTCATTTAGTTATACTATAATTTTAGTGTCTACAGAAATACGAAAGCGCCGGCGAGAAACGGAGGTGAAAAAATGGACGGAAGCCGAAATCAAAGCCGTGCTGTCCTATATGCAGGATCACCGAAACGTCGAGGTTAGTTTTCGACACATTAGTTATTTATGTATTTTAATTTAATCACATCTCCTTTAATTTCAGAAACCAACAGCGAAAATTTATTATAGTAAGTTGCTTGCAGTGACAAAAATTGAAGCAACGTGGAACATCTTAAAATGTAAGATTCGCTATTTAAAAAGCCAAATGAAATCGGCAGAACACTGGCTAAATTCCACGGGCGCTGGAGTAGAGGATGGCGATGTGGAGCTGACTGTGATGGGTAGATTTTATATATATTTTAATATCAACTTTGGAATTAAATTGATTTGCTTTATTACAGATAAAGTGCTTAAAAGTTGTCCGCATTACAAACAATTAGCGGACATTTTGCTACGGAGAGGGAAGCTGAGGTGGTGGTAATGAGTTCCTCTGCAATGGAACTCGACTCTATAGAAAATGTTGTGCATGATTTGGAAGAGCCCGAACCCGAAGCGGAGGAAGAAAATGACACATCTCTATTGGCATCTGGCTCCTCTGCGGCCAGCCCGTTTGTAAAAAAAATTAAGGCCAAACATCAAAACACTGCCATTGACAAACTGGCAACATTAGAAGCTGAAAGAATGAGCTTTCGGGAAAAACAGCTTCAATTTGAAACAGAAAAATTCAATTGGATGAAGCAAGTTGAAGCAAACAAACTTGAAAATGAAAAGAAGAAGATCGAAAACGATTTCGAACTCAAAAAAATGGAGTTGGAGCAGAATGAAAGAATAAGGAAATTAGAAATTGAAATGAAGTATAAAAATAATAAAATAAACAACCAGTAAACAAATAAATACTTTTCTTACTTGTTATTAAAACAAAAATATGAATTTTTATTGAAAAAATAAATTGTATAGTGCTTGTCTTTTTAGTTCGGGGGTAGGTGCAACAATAGCATCTCCATCATATTGGCATCCATGGGCTTCGACACTTTGCCTTTCAAAGTGTGAAGAATGTCGTTCTTCCAAGAGTATGTTGTGCAGCACACAGCAGACAAGTAGCAATTTATTAAAAAATATTTGACTATCTCGGTCTTTTATTTTTATCTGCATTTGTTTCAAACTACAAAACTTTTCTTTAAGAATCCTGAAACAATTTTCGACTCTAACACTATACTGGCTGTGTACTTTGTTGAATTTAGCTTGTCTTCCAGAGTCTGCTAAAGAAGAATTGCTTCGGTATGGTGTTATTAAATGTTTTGTCAACTTATACGCAGAATCCCCTGCAATCCACTCTTCTCCACTAAATAAGCTAGTTGTGTTTCTTCCAATATGAGATTTCCTAAATACTTTAGAATCGTGGAAGCTTCCGGGATTGCCCACTTCTGCATGTAATATGCGTAACTTATGGTCACATATGACTTGCAATTTGATAGAGTATATTCGTTGCCGAGAAAAATACACCTCATGATTTTTATTCGGCTTTTCGGCCAGTTTAATCTCGCTACCGTCAATGTAACCAATGCAATATGGTAATTCGCAGAATGTTTGGAAAACAAGTTCCCGGCGCTCTGCCGGTCCAGGCCAATGAATGAATTGGGGTAGTTTATTCAAAATTGCCGAAAAAACTCTTTTGGTGATATTGGTCAATGTACCTCCATCTCCCACACCAAAAGTTGTAGCGATTTTACGTATAGAAGCACTTTCACCCGATGAACCTAATCGGAGCAATACGATTGCGAGTTGCAAATCTACAGGTATTTGTAAACTTGAATTAGTAAAGTGCATATCATTAGAAAATATTTCTAGGAGATGAGCGAATTGTCATTTGCTGACGCGCAGCATTTGTAAAAATCTTCCATCGTCAAAGCAACACAGAACATTTTCTCGCCAATGAATAGATTTTGGAACATGTAGTTCATCCCCCCGTCTACTACAGATGATTAAAGTTATGTCCTCTAGCAGTTCATCTGGTACTTCATCCATTGCATTATGACACTCTTCAGGGCGCAAGATGTCTGCAAATTTTATACAAAGAATTTTTTGAACCCTTAAAATTCGGATTATTTAATAAGCACAGACCTTCAATAAAGTCCATTTCCTGAATAGCAGAATTATTATTTTAAAATCGATTATTTTGCTTTTTAAACTTTGTTTAGGCATTTTATAAGTAGGAATTTCATTGAACTAAAATTGTAAACAATGAACAGCTGTTTGTGTAAAAGTAAGCAAATAACCATATAACATAGGGTGCTCACGGAGCATAGAGGTTATTTTTAATCTAATAAGCACATAACCCGATAACCACCTTACCGTGAACAGCCTAAATATAACACAAAAATATTTATTAGTATAGTATATTATGTAAAAATTAAATAAAATTATTAGATATGCAAGTCAAAATTGACTATAAATATTACTATGCATGCATTCATACAAAATTATACTCAAATCATAATTATGTTTACATGTCAATATTGAATTGCCGACGGCAAAACGCAAAAGCATACATATTTGCATACATTGCGATTCCCAAGTTGAAAGAGAAATTGAAGCATGAAAATATCACAATGCTGTTGTTGGGAGCATCATAAGGAGCATGCCTACACATACATATTTATGTCTCTTCATATTCTTGGGCATGTGAGACAAGAACATAAAAAATTTGTTTATGTTCTCTGTGCGAGAGGTGTGTTTTGTACACATTTTTCGCTGTTCAAAATGAAATAAATATAAACGAAATTCTTCGTTGGGAGTGTATTTCTGTCTCTGCCTATTCTCTGCTTCGGCATATATGCCATGTCATCATATGCCGTAAATACATATATTTCTGTCTCTTCATATTCTCGGTTAGAATATGTGAGAGAATTGTAAAAAATGTTAAAATTGCGAGGCGAATTCCGACCTACAATATGGGTATTCCATCAAACTCATAAATGCCTCATAAAATTCTTAAACTCGTAAAATTCTGTGCCTTATAAATGAGCTGTCAAAATTTGTAATATATGTATCGTATTTCTCGTATCATAAGCCTATTGTCTCGGTTTTACAATCAACCACAGTAATTACTGATGTACCCAATAATGAAAATAACGAATAAAACAATGAAAAAAAATAAAAGATCTATGCAAAAATATTAATTTACTAATGAAAACATAAAATAAATTTAAATATTTGTAGGAAATTAATATATGTATATGTGCATACATGTATAATTTGTACACACACATTCATATATATATACATATAGATAGAGCGAAAGAAGTTTCACTTCAGTCGTGTGGTCATAAGCACACTCACTTTTTTTTACAGAATCTAACGAAGAAGATGACACTGACAATGAACCAGAAGAAATATGGTGCAGCAATGATGAAGAGTATGAAGAAAATTACGAAATTAATAGTAATGATGAATGCTATGAAGAATGTTTATAATTTTGTAAATTTCAAAAAAAATAAATCGCTTCTTTTAGTTTAATTTCGCATTAAATTTACCCATTATTTAGTAGTTTACCAAATAGGTTAATTTTTAAACTTTTTTTTAAATATTAAGTCGTAAATAATTACACAATAACATCATTCGATCGCTCCTAACGTGCTGTCTCATTCGCACCTATACGATTGTATATTGCCTCGCGCTCGCACCTATACCCTTAGTATAGGGACCCAATATGTTTGTCTGGGCCAGGTAGGAACTGTCTGGCAACTGAGAAAACATCTTCTAATAGTCACCCAAATAACATACAGGGTTACCCACTCGAAGTGTTACCAAATTCAAACTGCTATAACTACCACACTATTAATGACAGCGCGCTTAAATTTACACCAATAACAAATCATTCCATTGTTTACAAGCGTACAAAAACATTTTAGTCTGTGTCGTGTGAAAAAAAAGTTATACGTGATGGAATTTAAACGTAATAGTGTGATTGCTTTATATTTGGCTGGAAAATCACAAGCAGCAATTGTTCGTCAGCTAAAACATCTCGAAGTGAACAAAATGTTTGTGTATCGCACTATAAATCGTTACAATGATACTGGCAGCATCGCAAAACGCCATGGAGGTGGTCATAAGAAAACAGCAACATCACCTGAGATGATTCGAAAAGTGAAGGCTCGACTTGAACGAAATCCACGTCGAAGTGGCAATCAAATGGCTAAAGAGCTGAAAATTTCGCAAAGTTCAATGCAACGACTGTTGAAAAATGAGCTAAAGGTCAAGCCTTACAAGTTCCAAAAAGGACACAATCTTACACCGCAGCAAAAAAGTTAGACTCGAAAGAGCGAAGGAGTTGTTACACTTGCACGAACGTGGCGAATTTCCGAACATTGTGTTTTCTGATGAGAAGAATTTCCCTATTGAGCAATTCATAAACTCTCAAAATGACCGTGTTTACTTGACCGAACGCACGTACGAGAATTTAAGCCTACGAATGGCCACCCGAAGGAATTTCCCATCGCAAGTGATGGTATGGGCTGCCGTGACCGCTGATGGGCGCTCTCCAGTCGTTTTCATCGAGCCTGGTGTCAAAGTAAATGCGACTTATTATCGTGAAAATATTTTGGAAGGTGCTTTAGAGCCGTGGGCACGTAAACACTTCGGCCGGAAAGAATGGACGTTCCAACAAGACTCGGCGCCGTCACATAAAGCGAGAATTAACCAAGAGTGGTTAAAAAATCATGTTCCACGCTTCATTTCGTCGACACAATGGCTTTCGAATTCACCAGACGCAAATCCGATGGACTTTTCCATCTGGTCCATTTTAGAGAGCAAGGTGCGGACTAAAAAATACACCAGTATGGATGCGCTCAAGAAAGCGATTGTACGTGAATGGGCCAAAATACCACAAGCTCACATTCGTGCAGCATGCAACTCGTTTTTTGACCGTTTGAGGGCCATAGTCAGGCAAAAGGTGGCCATATCGAGCTAAAGTGAATGGATTCTAAATTTTTGATTATTTTCATACATTTTTGTCATTGGAATCAATAAAAATATTATCAAACTAAAAAATTATAGTCGTTTGAATAGGTAACACTTCGAGTGGGTAACCCTGTATATAAATTTTAACTTTTATACTATAACGAAAGTAGAATTAAAATTTATTAAAGTTTTAGGGTGTCTGGCAAGGGATTGCCACCATAAAAAGTGTCTGGCAATGAATAAGATGGTTTGTAATGTTATTCCGAATAGCATATGTATTAAAAAATTATGCTTTGTAAAATAACGAAAGTTGGCTGTTATTTTAGGCACCTGTCCCACCCGCTACCTCCCAAAGCCACGATGACTCGAATTTCACATTTTGCCATCGTTCTTACCTATGTTCAAAGCATACTTCAACAAACTTTCAGCTTTTATAAAATGACGAAGGTCTGGATGTCACGGGCTCTTACTCTAACAGTGAAACATGGTGGGGTAAACATCATGGTATGGAGGTGTATGGCTGCATCTGGCGTGGGTAATTTAGAGTTTATAACATAAAATGAACAAATATATCTATCTGGATATTCTGAAGAAAAATTTGCGTCCAAGGCGTGAAAATACTGGGTCTTGACAGCAGCCAATTTCTTTTTCAACAAGTTAACGACCCTAAACACACGTCGTATCTAGTCCGTGAATGCCTTCTATATAACTGCAAGCAACTCCAAACGCCACCACAATCACCCGACATTAATCCTATAGAGCACATATGGGATTTGATAGAAAAAAAGATTTGAGAACGCAATATTTCGCCCAAGGATATCTTAAAAGCCGCTATAGGAATTGAATGGGCCAAAATTACAAAGTCTGAGACTAATGTGCCAGTAAAAAGCATGCATCGCCGTTTACAAGCAATAATTAAAGCTAAAGGAGGGCCCACAAAGTTAAATTATATTATCTTTTTTGTATAAATCATATTTGAATTCCTTTTCGTTTTTGCACCAAAATTTTATTGACGTTAAATCAATGGAATTTATGTTTTTGTTGTTATATTTTGTTGTGTTTATAGAAAAAAGTTACTGATTTTAAAATAAATGCATTAAAATATGTTCGTTATTGGAATTGACAAAAAAAATATTTTTTTTTACAAATTTTAATGAAGAATTTAGAGGTTTATTAGAGAAAATATTTATTAGACTGAAATATTGTAATAGCGTAGAAACAACAGCATGGGAGCGTAAAATTAAATATACAGTACTCTTATAACTACGTCAATGAATTAATTGATTTTTTTGGTAGTTTATACCTTTGAAAATAAAGTAGTAAAATTTCAAATCAATATCTCAAATGGGTTTTCTCTAAACAACATATTTCGAAAATACTGCAGTGATAACCCGAAGACAAATAATCCGATTATCTTGAATCATCATCATGTTCTGTTCAAAAATCTAATTCAGGGTTGAATTCGATTTTTTACGTTGGTCATTGTATAAAGAATATCTTCAAGTTTAATCCGGAATCACTGCAGCGGTGGAGTACCTCCACCAAGCGCCGCCGGAGATTTCGAATAACTCTAAAATATTTATTATATTTTTTTTCGATTCAAATTTCACTGTTGATTCTTGAAACATGTATAAATATACCCTGACATTTTCAAAATAATCCAGACAGTAGTTTTTTTTTTAATTCCCAAAAATCAACTTTTTTAGGCTTTCAAAGTAGGTGTTTACTATTTACTACATGCTTTGAGGTTCTCTTTAACATTAGTAAAGTATCTGTCAAAAAATAGGTGTGAAAATTTTTGGACAACACATTCACTACTGATGTATTAATATTCTCATGGTTTATACATATATTTAAATTGAACGTACATAAATAAAATTTTACATAATGTTAATGTTAAATAAACTAAAAAACTAGTTCCACATAAAAATGAGAGTACTACTGTGAGCAAAAGGAGGTAAGACCTTTTAATTTAAATTTCGTGCGAAAACCTATTTGTCTAAATATTTACTGGCATCGTTGCCTCACAAATTAGAGATTATGTTCCGCGTTGAAGGGATGCCTTACCACTAACTAATATATTTTTGGTTTTTTATGGCCACAACATACATATTTCGCCAATGGCCAGGAGACAAGCCTTTTTGCAAATTGTCTACGTGTTTCTTTTTTAGGAGCTGTACTTTTTGAGGAGCGTCACTATTAACCCATTAACTCCCAAACCCAAACTACACATGCCAATTATTTTTAGGAGCTATTTATTATGTCATAACTAGTGTAATATAAACTTTACTAAAAAAAAAAAACAATTTTTTATGTGCTTGTTGAGTTATAGGGGTGTACACAATTGTGTACAATAGGCGGATTAGTGGTGAAATTCTGCAAGGCAATGTCGTTCAATGCATAACGTTTTCAAACATATTTGTTATGACAAATAACGCACCGTAATGGGCTCGAAAACGCTGTAAATTGTGACCTTCATTTTCGTGCTCAAATCTTAATATTTCTGATAATCGTAGATACATATGTTCGTGTAATCATACGTCTGAATGTTAGTTGATCCATTCTAGTAACATTTTCAGCGTTATTTATCAAAACATGAAGCCTTCAAGCATTAGAATTCGCCATGTCCAGTATATAAGTAAATATGCCCGGTGTAGGCTATTTGGCCGGTCCATTTGATCGACGCCGCCCATACTCTTGTAATAATTCAACAACATTTTCTATATATTGAAGTCAATTTTTTGCTTTTTAATGTTACACCACCCCTTCAAATACAAAATTAAACCAATGGTAACAACATTATTGTCTTTCCAGCAGACAAATGCAATTTCATTCCTGGTATCAAAACGGTTTTCAAAATCTGCTCTCACTCTTTTCTTCATTATTTTTACAACCGTAAGTGGACATTTTTTTGTTCTATTTTCTAAGCGCCGCAAATCATGCAGCAATTGGTAATTGGTAAAAAAAAGTTGTCAAACTACACACCTCTCTGGGGATAATAGGTATTTTCTCCAGCAGAGACTTAACCACCCTTGCACCTAGCGGATCAGTAGAAAGCTCTGTATATTTATCGCAATACACATCGAAAGTATAACAATAGCTGTCAGAGCTAGTGGCAGTGTAATTACGATATCCAAATCGCACTGGTTTCCCCATAATAAATTGTTTAGCTAGATGATGTCCGAAATATTTTATAAATACATTTTCATGAAAGACACCCCATTGGCGTGAGTTCTTTGCATCATATTACACAAACTAAATCATACTCTCCATCTTCAATTTAAACACCAATTATTAATTCAATGGCTTCCTCAAGTCCTAAATAGTTTTTTTGCTCGTAAATTAACGTTTTGGAAAACTGTAGAATACCGTCCCAGGCTTACGGAAATGAGATGGGTATGGTCGGATAGTGGAGGTTCTCCAGATCAAGAATATAGACTCGGCGAAACAAAATTCCACGCAGTTGGAAATTTTCTAATTTTTCTTTTTGAACTGTCACTATTTGCTCAAAATTCACAATTTGTCTTATTTAGCTGTTTTGTCATGTGACTACATTATTTTACCTTTATTTTTAAAACCGTTAGCGTCCGCACGTGTTTATTACAGAATTTGCGGTTTTTTCTTTTTTCTGTTTGAATAAGTTATGAAAACAAGTAAAGTTGAACATGGTGGTGTCAAAAAAAAAGAAAGCAGAAATCGTAGCTTCATATAAAATAAATTATCCAAAGCAAATAGCTCGTGTAATGGGCATAAGGGATTGGAACATGCGCTTATAATAAAAATTATACGTATTTATTTGATTAGCTCGAAAAAGGGCAGTGGACGTCCGAAAACAGTAAAACCTCGTTAAGAACGACAAATTAAACGGATGTGCATTAGTGATCGCTTTCAACATGTTGGAACAATCAATGCAACATTTTACGAAACCACTGGGGTAAAAATAACTACAAGTACAAAATGAGATAAATTAAAGTTGAAAATTACCACTAATTCAATTCACTATTTTTTTTGGATTATAAATTAATTTACACTTATATTTTTCATTTTTATTTTCACTAACACGTCATTAAATCTTTTGTACTTTTTTTTACATTATATAGTGCAAAAATAGTTTTATATCAATATTAAACTTATTGTTCAAATCTATTTATTTGACAGCAACTAAAGGGTTGCAGTCTGTCAAATAATCGGTGTGACCTTATTGACATCTTTTGTAAATGAACTAAAAGAAATAAAGAAAATAGATTATATTTTTAGGTTAAATATTACTATAGAAAGGAACGGTTTAACACTCCTTTGTTTTGTAGAATGCTGTAACAAGTTTCTCTGACAACTAGCAAAGCTGAACGCGAATAACGATCTTCAAAATAATAAATCGTCTTTTAGTTTAGTGCCAGTACCCGTAATTGTATCTCGTTGCTTACATGTTTTATAGAAATATGCAGCAAAATACATTTTTGTTGCCCTCTTAATATTTTGTAGACAACTGTATATAGTATATTAAATATTTCGAGCTTGACATCGCTTAACGGGATATTTTCTTCTTCTTTATTGGAGTAGACACCGCTTACGCGATTGTAGCCGAGTTAACAACAGCACGCCAGTCGGTTCTTATTTTCGCAACGTGGCGCCAATTGGAAATTCCAAGCGAAGCCAGGTACTTCTCCACCTGGACTTTTCAACAGAGTGGAGGTATTCCTCTTCGTCTACTTCCCCCTTCCCATCCATACGTACTTCATGACCTAGCCAGCGCAGCAGCTGTCTTTTAATTCGCTGAATTATGTCAATGTCGTCGTATATCTTATGAACTGTATATCGTTCCACCGAATGCGATATTCAGATCCCCACAATTATTCCGTTCGCGATCTTCTCCTACACAGTACAACAGCTAATCTGGGGGGTGAGAAATTCCAAGTCAGGGTGATGGTACTAGGTCAGTATAGTAAAACCATCAAAGGGTTTGGCGTTCGTATGTGTCAGTTTTTTTTTATGACTCTTTAAATTTTTTCCTTTTTTAATGCTTTGCGGTCTTCAAAGCGGCTATATAAAATATATGTGCTTTTTGTGCGATTGGGACACACGACTTTCCGGTGACCAATATGCATGCCACGGATGGAAACTCAGAGAGCACAGCAGGTTACAAACGGCCAATATTATTCGTGAGCCTCTAGTGCCGAAGGAGAAGATATTGCTGCCTCCACTGCATATTAAACTTGGAATTGTTAAGAATTTTATAAAAAAAAAAAAATATATGTTACAACTAAGCGAAAAAACATCAAAATAAGGAAAAAATTGTAAAGGTCATAAAAAAAACTGACACATACGAACGCCAAACCATTTGAGGGTTTTACTAAACTGACCTAGTACCATCACCCTGACTTGGAATTTCTCACCCCCAAGACAATAATCCCAAAAATGTTTCACAGTGCTATCGGAGTGTACAAAAACACTTCTCATTTGTAGGAACCATGACACATAATTGGATTCGTCCAATTTTTTTATTTGAAAGAAGTTTTCATGAAAGCACAGTTCAATTGTTTTTTATTTCAATATTAAAAATTCCGACTACAGAATTTATCAGTTCACAGCTATGGTTCAGCTAAATTCGATAAAAGTGTTTGAATCCATAATGACAAAATCAGCCGTTTCCTTTTGTATTGTTTTGCTTTTTTAATTAAAAAAATTTCAAAGATTTTAGCCAATGAAACTTCTTTTCTTGATAACTGCATACGTATGGATTGTAAATAACACAAAATCATCAAAATGTAAACAGAAAATTCATGAAAACACGACTGAACCACAAAAATGAAAAATTAAAACTTCGGGAACCCTATCGGCGTTACCTGAGGATTTATTTAAGTTATGGGACACCGCAATTCTACTATTTTCCGAGTGTTTCGTGTGGTTGTAATAAATTGTTTTTAACTCTTTCGTTTGTTTTTACACAATTATACCTTGCCAAATATTTCATTGTTTATTCACATAGACTATTTGTTTTTTTTTTAGACAAGCTGTCGTGTCTGACTGTGGAAGGTATTTGGTCATGCCCATAGTTAAAGGTTGCCGCGATAATCTACTTTATTACATTGATTTAAATGAAAGCGACAAAATACAGTCAGGCTTAAATGTGATAAAAGTGATAGATAAATTTGAATACGATTATGAGGTAAGTAATCACAAAATGAGTTCACTTTAAATATTTCTAATGTCTATTTTCAGTACATTACCAATATTGGGCCAAAAATGTATTTTAGGACAAACAAAAATTCTCCCAATTACAGAATTGTTATCATTGATTTGGAAAATCCTCGTGAAGAAAATTGGGAAACAATAATTCCAGTAAGTTTTAATTAACATAAACAAATTGAGGGTTAAAAAAAAACTACATTAAGGTCAACATTTTTCATTACAGTAAATTTGAAAACATGACATAATAAATATAATGTATATATATCGAAGCAAAAACCAATCAAAGCTTATCTCCAGTAAGGGTCTTGCTTGGGGAAGTTCTTTAATGGCTATAATGTTTTTCGAAAAAGCCAAACGCTACTTGCCCTACCGTTAAGCTCAAATAGCGGAAATCATTATAAATTTTAGTAGAATTAAATCGTAAGCAGCTGATTCAAATATTGACGCTGCAGTTACACGATCAAGAATTTGGCTTTCAAGATGTTTGTGAATTCCGCATCTCTGTCAGTGATGATGCGCTTTAGATTTCCGAATACAGCTGCTTCCACTCAGTGTGTTGGTATAACCAAACAAATTTTGAAAATTCATTCACGATCACAAGAATTATAATGTTTCTTCGTCTACTCTAACGCTCTAACAATATTAAATATTAATCGCGGACCACCTTTACGTTTCGCAATTTCTTTTATACAAGGTGCGTTCCAAAGTACACAATGTCTGACTAGTGCCTTGGAATCTGCTATCTTTATCGATTGATGAGCAGAGTAGCACTGAACTGAATTGAATTAGATCAGATAACTATAGGATATAGCTGCGTGAAGGGTATTAAAGCTTTTTAACCGAAGTTAACGTTTTTTTTTTGTGTGTTTTATAACTTTTATAAAATAAAGATAAAAAATCCAACTTTTCTAGGAACAGGAAAGCGATGTACTAGACTGGGGAAAATGTGTCGATAGTGACAAATTGTTATTATGCTATATGCAAGATGTCAAGGTGAGTAAAAATTTTAAAATTGTTAATCTACAACATAAAAATTCATCGTGTTTCATTTTGATATTTTTCATTTTTTGCCGTCTCATAGTAACGCGATATTTTCTACATGGAATTTTATTTCGTTGTCAGCTTTTTGAATATATGAATATTATATAGTGGTGCTCCATTTTTTATTTATGTATCAACGGGTTTTAAACAAACCCTTTGTGTATCTAGTTATGCTGAGTTGTAGCAGGAATACATTTTTTTGCAATGTGCGTGGAAAAGAATCTTCGTCAATTATTCCTTGATTACTTCTGGAACAATATGAAAATAACTGTAGCCTGGTTTCACAATAATTTCCATTTATTCTACAAGTTGCTTTCCAAAGTAAACAGGACTTTTTGAACCTAGCGCCCCCTGTTGGCATTTCATGACATTTCATCGATTGGAAGTGAAGTTATTGCGTTTTAAGTGTCAGTATGTTTGTGTTATCGGTGCGAAAATGAGGTTCGAACAAAGAGCCAACATTAAATTTTGTTTTAAGATTGGTAAACTTTTACTGAAACGTTTCAATTGATGAAACAAGTTTATGGCGATGATTGCCTATCCCGTAGCAGAGTGCACGAGTGGTTTCAACGTTTTCAAAGTGGTCGTGAGGACATAAATGTTGATCAACATGTGGGCCAATCAAAATCCGTGATCACCGGAAATTCCATCGAAACTGTGCATGAATTCATCAAAAACTTCATGGAAATGAAATTGAACATCTCCAACACATCGATTTATCGCATTTTGACCGAAAATTTGGGCTTACTAAAGATGTGTGCACGGTTTGTTCCGCACAAATTGACTGACGACCAAAAGTTGCACAGAATCCAACATTCGAAGGACGATTATTTGACCAAAAAGCACATTCCAAAAGCACACTCCCCGTATTCACCTGATATGGCACCGAGCGACTTCTTCCTTTTCGCAAAAATGCATTTTCCCATGAAAGGAAAGCGTAGAGGCCATTGAGAGGCTTGCACCGGCATACTGGCGGCCATACCGGCCAACGTGCTAAAACACTCGTTCGTTTTTAGACCGTGCAAAAGCTTTTGAAGCAGAATTTTGAATAAAATAAATTGATTTTGCCGAAAAAACCATTTGTTCTGTTTTTTTAAGTCCTGTTCACGCCCTTGTATTTGTTTTGCGGGTCAAGTGATTGGGTCATACAATGTGTTTTACAATTTTATCGAAGAAACACATATAGCCCTACCATGCACTCCATCGTATACGGTTTTTTCGGGAAAGATATGAAATTGCTATGATACAATCCGAACAATTCCGTACGTAAGTTCGAAATTCTTAGAGTCTTAGCAGATCCATATTTCGTTCGTAAATTCAATTTGATTATGAACGATTTCAGTTTTATTTCTAAAAATTTAAACTTTTTCTTTTACCCAGCTTATTCGAAACGTCAAAATTCAAAGTTATGACTGGTAACAAAAGTTTCGAATTCACATGGATTCAGTGATAACCAATTATGCGTAGCGGACATTCGTATCCGTAGCTTTAGGGCTGATTACAATGTATACTTGTGGCCACGCAAAGCTTACCATTAAAAATTTGCAAGTGCATATTTAACAACACTTCATAGCTTAACTTCTTGCTACATATTTATCAAAATTATTAAAAATATTAAAAACAAAACACATTCAGCTATAGACCAAATCATTTGAAAGTTAGTGAGCGTTACAATATGAGCACGAAATATAAGAGACTGACATGCGATGAATTATTATATTTTTTTAAATTTAATTTCATTTACACTAAAATTGAAATTAATGCTTTATTTAATTTTTTTTAATTGAAACACGAAGTTTAGACTCGTTATTACTTTAGAAACAATAAAATCGGCCGCTTTTGTATAAGCACAGAAAATCTTGTTTGTGTTTTACTCATTAAACGTAATAAATTTAAAGCTATAATTATAATTAGATAATATTATTTAGTTTACTTATGCTTACTAAAAGCAGAAAAAAAAACAAAATTGAAACAAATCCCTAACGAACGAAAAAGTCCGAAAAAAAGTTTAAGAAAGTATAGTGGTAAGCTTTGCACGGCCTCAAGTGTATATGTGTATATTCTCTGTGCTGGTGCCAATTTTTGACGGTGAGCGGTGAGAGCGGAGATGGATTACCGGCCGAGCTTTTCAAATACGGCGGCGAAGACAAAGCCAAACGATGTACGCAATGTCAAAAGACTGTGCACCGCTTACTTTCAGCGATGAGGAGGTTAAGAGTATCATCAGTAAGGCGAAATCGTCCAAATCTATAGGCCCTGATGGAATCAACATATTAATGCTGTAGCATCTAGGCTCGACGGGAGTAAGTTACCTCATCAAGGTCCTCAAACTGTCGCTGACCACTCTTCAATTATCCTATGAGTGGAAAGCCGTAGGAGTGGTCCCACTACAGTAGTGAAGACACTTGACGCTTTGCTATTTCCAACTTTCACACACCACCTGAGCCTAGCAAACCACCAGCATGGCTTCCGAAAAGTACACAATACCACTACAGTACTTAGCGTCATAAATCCCCAGATAGTTCGTGCCCTTAACCAGAAACTACCCTGTGAGAGAACGATCCTCGTAGCGTTGGACTTGTCGAAAGCCTCTGATACAGTCAGTTATACAACGCTACTGGAGAAAATCGAAGAAACTACGCTACCTCCAGAACTGAGCGGTCGTCAATCGTCCGTATTATTTCGATGTAAAAACTTAAAATTTAGTTTCCGCAGGGTGGTGTCCTCTACGTTGATGATTGTACGATATTGACGTCGGGCAATGGAATCGATGGCATGCGTTCAAACGTAAACGGTTATATTTCCTCCGACCTTTCTCGCTTCAACGCTGCACGGAATTTAACTCTCTCCCCCAATGAATCCACTGCGACCATATTTACAAACTGGACGAAGGAGTATAGACTTGACCTTAATATTGCAGTCGATGGCGTCAAGATTCCGACTGCCAATAATCCTAAAATTTTAGGTGTGACACTTGACAGCCTGCGCTTCTTCACTCCTCATTCGACTGCGATTATTGCAGCACATGGGAAAAGGGCAGAAAAACGTTGTTGGCAACTTACAAGGCAATCGGCGACCGGTCTTTAACTACGCCGCACGAATATGGTCGACTGGATGCAGTGCAAAGCAGACGAACATGCTCCAGATTTGCCATAATACTTCACTCCGGACTACTACGGGGTGCCCCTTGATGGATCCTATCGAACACCTACATAGTGAGGCCCGTATGCTCCCAGTTAAGAAGCATAATGAACTCCTCTCCAAGCAGTTCCTGCTGGGGTGCTTTCGCAGAAATCATCCCTGCAGGCACCTGCTTGGAGGGGAATCTTCTAGGAGCATCAAGGGGTCATTCCTCTGCCGCGAGAAATGAGAGTGACCCTTGAGCAGCTTCGTTCTGAATACTGTAACAGGTTAAACTCTTACTTATTCAGAATATACCCAACATATCTAATTTAAGTCCTGCTTAAAATGAGTCTCCGCATGACACTGCATGCCCCTCAAACTTCACTCACCTGACACCTTTCTCCCATTGACAGAGCACGTTTCTTGGGCCTACCTTTTGATGACGTCGACGACAACTTAGCTAATCTTATTAACCTAACAGGGATTGGGTACCCGTCACAACTACAACATGGAAATTTAAGAATGGGAGACCCCACAATCTCTGCCAACTACCGTTTGAATAGCATCCTCAACATCGCATATAAGGTGCTATCGAACGTACTGTGTGAAATAAAATAGCCTACCGTCAACAAACTGATTATACCTTATCAGTGTGGCTTTAGGTCTGGAAAATCAACAACTGGCCAGATATTCACCATGCGTCAAATCTTGGAAAAGACCCATAAAAAAGGATCAATAGACACTACCTGTTCGTCGATTTCAAAGCTACTTTTAACAGCATGAAGAGGAGCTCCAAACTGGATACGGAAGCGAAGCAAATGGGTCGGTAGTGAGCGAGGGCAAGACGAAATATCTCCTGTCATCCCCAGTTAGTAAGTCATCCATATACAAGTGTGACTATAACTTCTAAGATCCCTTTGCTTGCGTTTGCCGCCTTAAGTGCTGCTTAATGTAGTTACTTTACGACAAAATGTGATGCGGAGCAATTCCATACGTGACTCTTTAAAGGCGATAATCACATACAAAATAGATCTTCCTATAGTTACAATGAGAGCCTCGTTTAAATAATTTACAGATGTTAACTTCATAAATGAGTTGAAAACGACTAGTAGTTTCGTTCTTTGACTGTGTAATAAACTTACTCATATACATCGTTACTTTTTACAACATTTTACGGGCATCTTTAAACTTTTTAATGCCTAAAATTCATACAAATGACATCTAAACTTAGCTATTTCTTATTTATTTTGAAACATATATTTTTCGATAATATGCTGTCATAAGCAACATTATAAATTTTGCAAATAATCGCTGATGCTCTTTTTCAATATTGGTGCATATTTCTAAATCAGACATTATTTAAATGAATAAATTTAATTTATATACTGTTTCTTAACCAATTATTTTTATTTTTCAGAGTGTCCTTCAAGCAAATTGTATAAAAACTGGAAAGTTAGTTAAAAAATTTTCTTTGGATATTGGAACTGTTGTAGCAGTATCTGGCAAAAAAAAATATTCAGAAATTTTCTTTAATTTCTCATCATTTTTGAATCCTGGCACTATTTATCAATACGATTTCGGCTTACCGAATAAAGAATTACAAATATTCCGTGAAATTAAATTACAACTGGATGGTTTCAGCCAATATGACTATGAAATAAAACAATTGTTCTATAATAGTAAAGATGGGACAAAAATACCTATGTTTATAATACGCAAAAAGGGGGAAGTTATATCGCCTCAACCTTGTCTTCTTTATGGTTATGGTGGCTTTAATATAAGCCTACAACCCTCCTTTTCTGCCACAGGGTTAATGTTCATGGATACATTCGATGGCATATTAGCGTACCCGAATCTGCGTGGAGGAGGGGAATACGGCGAAAAATGGCACAACGCAGGTCGACTTTTGAACAAACAAAATGTTTTTGATGACTTCCAAGCATCAGCCGAATATTTAATTAATAATAACTATACAACTAAAGATCGTCTTGTGATACAGGGAGGATCAAATGGAGGGCTGTTAGTTGGTGCCTGTATTAATCAGCGACCCGATCTTTTTGGTGCAGCTGTCGCGCAAGTTGGGTAAGTTAACTTATTAAGAAAGCTGAGTTACAAAAACTAAATTTGTGTTCTAAACAGTGTCATGGATATGTTACGTTTCCATAAATTCACTATTGGGCATGCTTGGTGCTCTGATTATGGCGACCCTATTGAAAAGGAACATTTTGAAAATTTGTTGAAATATTCGCCTCTGCACAATGTTCACGTTCCAAACAAAAAGTGTGAAGAATATCCTTCTACCTTAATTCTAACAGCAGATCATGATGACCGTGTCAGCCCCTTACATTCGTTAAAATTTGTAGCTGCTCTACAAGATGCCGTACGAAATTCTGCTCAAGAAAATCCAATTCTTCTACGGGTCTATAGTAAAGCTGGTCACGGTGCTGGTAAACCGACTTCAAAGAGGATAGAAGAGTCTGCTGATATTCTTACTTTTCTCCGCAAAACTATAAATGTTGATGTTGTAAATATCTAACATAATAATATATAATATATTATATTTCTTGCTATTAAAATACGATATGGTGCAGAAAAACATTACCCCGCATTTTAAATTAATTTTTCTGAATTATGTAAGGAAAACATGCTCTATTAAATTGTGGCTTATAATGACAAAGAAAACTTATTCCGGATAACCGTAGCTGAACAAATATATTATTATTACTTTTATACTCTTTCAACTTGTTGCTACAGAGTGTTCGTTTGATATAAATGATTAGGATGATGAGATAAGTTGAAATTCGGTTGACTGTCTGTCCATCCGTACTCTGTGCAAGGTGTAACTTAAGTAAAATTAATATATCTGGATGAAATATGATACACATGTTCCTTGGAACCATAAAAAGTGTGGGATTGAAGATGGGTGTAATAAGACCACTGCCACGCCCACAAAACCCCATTAACCCATTTACAGCTATTGGTCGATTTTTCGACCAGCAACTTTGAAAAATCACCAAGTCGAAAATGAACGAGATATGTCGTGAAATCAATAATTGTATGCGATTTTGCGTCCTTCTGAATCCGTGGCTAAACGGCTCAATGTAACAATCTCACAACTAATCGCATTAAAGAGAGGGGTTTAGAAATATTTAAGAAGTGTGCGTGGCTCCAACATCTAATAGGTTGAATTTGAAATTTTTCAGTAATGCAGTAAATATTGGCAAAACGGCGCAGTTTGCAATGCTGATGTTATGCTGGCTGATGCTCCTGCATGAAATTGCTAAAAACTGCTGAAAATTTGCATTTTCAAACATAAAAATGTGCGAAATGTTTTTATTAATACTTTCACTGACAAGTTAGATAGCAAAAATTATAAAATAAATTTAAAAAATTTGGCAAAACGGCGCAGTTGCACTGCTTATGTGATATTGGCTGATGCTCCTCCATGAAATTGCTAAAAACTGCTGATAATTTGCATTTTCAAACATAAAAATGTGCGAAATGTTTTTATTAATACTTTCACTGACAAGTTAGATAGCAAAAATTATCGACTAAATTTAAAAAATTGAATAAATATAATTTTTTAAGTTTCTAACCAGGATATATCTTTATTTTCATTTTAGTAATCACCATGTACATATGTATAAATTGAACTAGTTTAAATGGAATAGTTATCCGCACATATGAAATAAAAATACCTGTTTACTTGTGTGACACACTTCTATAATATACAACGTAATTTATAGAGTCATTAACTTTATATAAACTTTATTTTTCTTAAAGTTAAATGTTTATTTATTTCGGAGGCCCATGAAGGAAATCGAATTGAACGGGATCGTGTGTGGTGCTAACTGCAGCGCGCGGGATGGGTGTCGCAAAACGAATGTACATATATGAAACGAATGTGTTTAATCTGCTCAGGGGACCATCCTTTATGTTGTGTGGGTTGATGTACAAGCGTGGTGAGTTGTGTTTTGTACGCGTGTGGTGTCGTCAACTATGTTCTTCTGAGTTGTTGAGTGTGATGTTATTCTCAGGTGTGGTGTGTTATATAAGGGTGCGCCAGTTTTTTTCGGGTAGAATGGGAGAGTCTTAACTCATTTAAACAATAATTTTAAAATTATATTTAACATAAATAACTTAAAGACATTTTAGCTAACAAATTTGGATTTGGTGTAAGTTTTTGTGCAATTACTTTTCAAATATTGCAAATATTTGCGCAACGGCTATGACAGTGATGCTTCTACGCTCCCAATCATGCAAACTACATATGTATATAATCCCAAATCACGTAGGAGCGTATACGTTTAACAGTTCTTATGACAGTGTAAAATCGGGGGAAATCGGTTGATAACCCTGCCCATTCTCCATACAACGGTTTTCTTAAAAATTAGTAAAAATGTGATAAGTCAATAACTAATTTAAATTTTACATCCGGGATGGTGAAAAATGGCTTTATACGATCCGGTGTTAAAATTGGACAATGAGCGTGGCACTGCCCATTTTTAGGTAAAATTTCATTTCTCCGGATCCGTACTCGACCAATTTCAACCAACTTTAGATAAAAATTTCCTAACATTCTTATGTTCCATTGTGAAAATGGGCGGAATCAACAAACTACGCCCACTTCCTATATACATTATAACACTTTTAAATTCCATGTGTAAATTGTGTATGAACAAATTAAACACTTTTAAGGTGTGCCATTTCACGTCTATCAAATGTCGAAAAAGATGAACAACTTTTCAAACCACAGATACCGAACATCTTGTGTCCAATGCCTTCGGCTGACTTTTTACTGGAAATATTGGGCAGTCTGTGTGGATTCTATTGAAATTAAATAGAATATTTTGCCGGTAACAACCAAACTCTAATAATTACACATCTGAACATTTTTAAACGAAATTTTAATTCGGTTAATGAACATTATTTTTGATTTATTTTACAATGGCGAAAATGTTGGCTGCAAATCTGATATGCTGCGCATACGGAAAAACCTTCGGAAAATTTTCCACTTTTAATTTTAAGCCAAAGTTGTACCAACAATTTAATAGCCTTTTTATAATGTTCGTCCTTATTCATAAGTTTTTTTCGTTGAAGTATGGAAGAATTTTGTTGTTTGATAAGTGAGATGAAGTAACATTTCCTCATCATCCTTGGTATCATGCGAAATCATCCCTGCTGACGGTAACTATCAAAAATGCAATGGAAATGATATTAACGTTGCCGTGGCACAACCTACGTTAAGGAGGTTTTAAGGGATTACATAGGTTTCCTCAAGCAGAACACGGCCTATTTTCAGTATTTCTTTCCATATAAAAAATTAAATATTTCATTTCAATTTTTTATTAGATGTTAAATTAGACAATAAAAAATCGATTTGTTGACCCCATGAAAACCATGTAGTCTCTTAAACAAGAAGAGGAAATTTAATTTTACTGCCCCTATTCTGCATTTCTACTCGAATCGAAATTTTCTCCGATTGGCAACTTTGGTATTCTGCGTTTCGATTCAACTTCGAAAATTCCAATTCTATGTATTCTGCATTGCGATCGTAATTACGTTTTTGTACGTTGAAGTTTTGTTGGTGGAAAGCCGTTATACATATATTCATTTTCGTGCACTTGGATAAAATAATTTCCTCAAATATGTAAGTAAAACTTTAAGATTATAGTTGTAAAAGACAAAATGGTGGTGTCCTTGGTTGTTTGTGCTTAAATGATATATTTTGATATGTTTGCAGGTCAAAAGTAACAACGGCAGATATGATGGCCACGAAAAGAGATATTGCGCAGGGCTTCCAAAAGCGACCGAAGGAAGAAGTACAGGAGTTTTGGGAGGAGGTTGCAAGGAATTTAAATGCACTTGGCCCACCAACAAAAGATTCCAATACATGGAGAAAGGTAAGTTATTACCTACAATTAATTTTAAAAAATTAAGTTAAATCTAACGTTTTCGTGCAGGTCTGGATTGACTGGAAATGCTACATGAAGCGAAAATTATCGCATAACAAAAAAGAAAGGATGAGCACCTGTGGAGGTCCTTGCCGTTTACAACGCATAAGCCCACTTGATGAAAAGGTGATAGCTTTGACGGGTTTGGAAACGGATGATATCCCTTCAACCAGTAGAGCTAGCAGCCAAAATAGAGAGGCGAGAGCAGAGAAGCAGAGCACTTCTTCATTACTTAAGCAACAGATACAAATCAAAAAGAATTTTATGCAGAGACGAAAAAATTCAATGAAGCTGCCTTTGGTAAAATGGAAGAAGTTACTTCATATTTACGGCACATGAATCGTTCTCTAGAAACTTTGGCGGAGACTGCAGTGAAGCAACCTGAAGAACAGAAGCGACACAATAGAATTAAGGAAGAGCTGGTGAAGGAAAAAGTAGAAATAAAAATGCAAATGCTAAGATTAGATCCAAATTATAAGCCGGATTCAAAGTAGTCATTTTTTAATTGTTAGCCTTTTATTTAATTTACTATTATTCATTTATATAACGAGCTGTGAAATGAAATAAAAGCATTTACTTCTTTAATATAGGAGCTGTAAAATGCACTGAATGCAATTGTTTTTATTTAATAGAGTAATGTAGATCATATTTTGAATAACGCATTGCTCTCCTCCTCAAGTAATATCGCTGCCGCTACTGATTTCATGTTAGTATTTAAAAAAAAACGCGATATAATTTCTTTATTTTAATAAACCAACAATAATTTGTGTATTTTTGCTTTGTTATGTTTCATTTTCACACGTTTCAAGGCAAACAGCTGACTTCGAAAGAGCTACAGCTCTTCCTCTTCTTCTTTCAATCCAATCGTAACTCAGAATACCTATTTTCGATTCAGATGTTGTGATGCCAAAAACGTAAAAAATCAGTCGTATAGCCTTCGTACCCTCACTTCAGGAAGAAGAGAAAAATCAAGGAATGAAGGAGTGCAACCGAATACTGAATGGATACAGCATAACGTATTTGGTCATCATGAAACTGAAACTAATTCTTATGAAATTCAACTTTATTAACACAACTCTGCGTTCACCAGAAAAGAAAATGACTCTTCGTTTAGAATTTGAAAAAAAAGGCGGAGGGCAATTTAAAGATATACGAAGTCTCAAACGCTCTCAGATATTTTGGCATACTAAATGTCTTCAAGAAAAAAATCATTACGAAAGTAGTAGGACGTAGCAATTCAGTCGTATATGATGATTCTTATCTGAAAAGCAAGATTTCATTGCTTGACCGCTCATTATGCAGACAAATGAAACCTGGGTTTCAAAAGGGGTTTTGGGTGTTCAAAGTCGGCTAACTATTATGGAATTTTAATAAAAAGTCTATTCACATCTATCGCCCGTACTTAACAAAATTGCATCCTTGTAAGTAAGAGAGAAGGCAATTCACTTACTGAAAATTTACATGAAAAAACATACCACCATTATAAGTTTCTGTATATTTCCTTTCAATTCTTGATATTAAGGGCCTATACCAGTGTGACGCATGAAAAATTAGGCGATTTTCGTGAATTTTTTTTAAAGAAAGTACTAGATTGAATGTTTCAACGTTCTATGGACGTAATAAAGTATATACATAGCTATATTAAAAATTTTTCTTGCCAAAAAAAAAGTGCCTCAACTGCTGGTATGATTCCGGTCGAATGAGTAGCTAAAACAAAAAAATTCAAAATGTTTATTAAATTTAAATATATTTTCTATACAATGAACTACGATCTTTGAAAAATATCAAAAATTAAGGAAATGGCGTCATTTTGAAAATATTCTTTTTTTTAATGCCAAATTGACAATTTTGAACCAATCTAAAAGATCATAGTCCATTGTATAGCAAATGGATTCAACTTTACCCAGTTTTAATTTGAAGTCGATCACTGTTTAGAACGCTGCCATTCAAAAACTTTTCAAGATACCTTGACCGATTTCACAGGATATTTTTGAATATATAAACTATCGAAAAAGCAAAAATTTTTTTTGAAAATGTCACACTGGTATAGCCCCTTAAAGAACCAAAGAGCCTTCTAAAGCCCCATCTATCTTAAAACTTGAAAGTCAAGGAATTAAAATACGATATACCAGGAACAAAAAATAGAATCTACCAATAAACTTTTGACAGCAACATAATTATACACAATAACAACAGTTCGTTCAACTAAAATATGTAAAACCCCCAAACTAACTTACTAAAACTGCTTTAAAAATTAAAATTTAAATACTACAAAAAGCCAAACTTGAAATCAATATCTTAACCAATAATATATGTATATAGCGAAATCAGATTTCCAACCCAGGCAAAACTAACATCCACCTAAATCACCTCAACCGATCCACGTAGACGTTTACTGTAAGAACTAATGTCATAAACTATGCAAACCAAATAAAGCACAAGATTTAGATAAGAGACCGATAAGCACATCTATGATAAACTATCTATTACCGAAAATCCAAAGGAATGTAGAAAAGAAATAGGTCTTACTTACCCTAATTCAGATGTAGAACGAGGAACGGTAAAATAATAAACATTCCAGTAGACAGAGGATCGGTGGAAATCGTCTTAGCTGTATATTCCTCTCGGCTGATAAATGCCGTCGAAATTAAAGAGGTAGCGGCAAATTACTGTCAAAAGACACTGGAAGAGGTTAGAATTACTTTTGAAGCTAAGCAGATACCTGGTGGTAACATAGTTATAAAACGGTTGGGTTAAAGGTTCTCTGGAAATAAAACTCGATATGGAGATCAACTTGGAAAAAAAGCGGGCAGGGATATCACCGGCAGAAACAGTGAATCTACTTGCTATGTCGCCAACGACCTACACTGTGAAGGGATCACTGTTACCTCGAATGCTTTAACATGATTAAGCAGAAACTCTGTCAGGCTCTTCTGTGAGTGTCAAGGGTGTTGGTTCGACAAAAAAAACCAGACATAAGCCAAAGGACAGCAAGGAAACGCCCCACTGGTACTGAGAAATTAATTATACTTCTAAAATTTGGGTTGAACACGTATTACTTATAGTCGTGTTTTGGTTGTGTATGTGAAAAGTTATGCAAAATGCCAAAAAGTTAGCATGTTTGGCATTATATGAAGAAAAGTGATATTCAAATAGCAGCTAGAATTGTCTTCTACAAAAAAAGATAATCGGGGGTGTTGTGGAATCCAAGACAGAATTGCTTAGCTGTGAGAATTGCAAACCAATTTTAATTTTCATTGGTGTCACAGAATCTGATTGGATTTTCGTCTTTTCGAACATACGCAAAACCAATATTCGAATCAGCTGTGTACTAATGTGACAAAACTTGCAAATGAATACATTTGGAAGCAATCCTATTAAAGTTTTTAATGAGTTCTGAATTAAAGAAAGATTTTAAGAGATAACATTTATCGACGAATAGCAATTACCCGTCTGAAGAACAACAAAGCGGCGGGAGCCGATGAGTTGGCGGAGGAGTTATTCAAACACGTCGGAGCAGAACTGATAAAAAGCATACATCAGCTTGTTTGTAGAATATGGTCGGACGAAACGACGATGGGAGACCCCAAAATCTGCGTCAACTACAGTGGGATAAACCTCATCAACATCGTATAAGAGGTTCTATAGAGCGTATTGTGAGAAAGATTAAAGCCCACGGTCAAAAAACTGAATGGACTTTATCAGTGTCGATTTTAAAGCTGCTTTTGACAGCACGAAAAGGAGCTGCCTCTATGTCTAAAATTGGTATGCCTGCAAAACTAATACGGCTGTGTAAGCTGACATTGAGCAAATCCAAAAGCTCCGTCAGATCGGGAAGGATCTCTCCGAGCCGTTCGATACCAAACGACTTTTCAGACAAGGCGACTCCCTGTCGTGTGACTTCTTCAATCTACTTCTGGAGAAAATAATTCGAGCTTCAGAACTTAATCGAGCAGGTACAATCTTCTATAAGAGTGTACTGCTGCTGGCGTATGCCGATGATATTGATATAATTTGCCTCAACATCTGCGCCGTTAGTTCTGCTTTCTCGAAAGGA
This sequence comes from Bactrocera tryoni, assembly GCF_016617805.1. NCBI lineage: Eukaryota > Metazoa > Arthropoda > Insecta > Diptera > Tephritidae > Bactrocera > Bactrocera tryoni. The sequence goes on along the minus strand of NW_024396366.1, from coordinate 8,699,733 downwards.
AGCAAAGCAAATGGGTCTGGTAGTGAACGATGGTAAGATGAAATATTTCCTGTCATCAAACAAACAGTCGTCGCACTCGCGACTAGACTACCACGTCACTATTGACAGTCATACTTCGAAGTCCTAGATAATTTCGTCTGTCTTTGAAACAGTATTAACACCAACAACAATGTCATCCCCGAAATCCAACGTTATTTTTTTTGGAGCGCGGCCGAAGGCCGTCAATGCAGAAAGAAGTATTACACGAAAGGACATCAGTTACCCTGGGTATTGACTCTACTAGGGATATTTTTTTAGTGCAGAAAAAAATAAAGAACAAACAAAAAAATCGATGTTCTTGAAAATCCTTAATTTTTGGTTTCTAAGATGTGGCAACGCTAGTTTTCCTGATAATTGTAAACACTCTAACCTTTTCACCAATAAGTGTGATAAATTATTTTTAAATTAACTAATTTATCTTATAACTTACACAAAATAAAAGTGAGATGTGAGCTTATTTCAATGTTTAAAGTGTATATTTGAATATACGAAGTGATAATGTGAAATAATTGGGTTAAGCATTGTGAATTACCATGTGCCATTTACACAAATCCTTGAATTTTTAATTGCAAATATTTTGATAGGTATAAGTCTTAGCAAGATTATTTTTTCATAACATATTCCTCCTCTGGAGAAGCTTCCCAGTCAGCACATATCATTCATACTAGAATTTGTTGTCAGTCCTGGACCACGAAAGTAATCGGAATCGTGTCTAAAAAAGGATCAGGTCCTCCCGAAAGTCAACAGAGAGAACAGACAACTTACTAAGGCGGACAAGTTTAAGCGACCGCTTTAAAAGTGTACTATAAGAGCGGATATGCAAAATTTTCACTAAGTGTCGAAATCATAGATCGAAGGTTTATTTGTAAGATGTCTTGCCAAAAAGGTGCACGACTTTCTTTAGTTTAAAAGTACCAAAATCGGGAACCAAATGGCAACAGATTATGAGATCTGACGAAAGAAAATTTAATTTACTGAACTCTCAAAATATGTTTTTACGTGCACCGTTCAGGTAGTGAGAGGTTCCAGGATAAAAATTAGGTTTCCTGATAGATAAATGATTTAAGGCTGCTTTTGAAAGCCTAGACCTCTACACCTTGTTGATGGAATGATGAATTCACAAAAATATGCGGTAGAAGTTAAAATTTTTTAGTACCCGCAATTGGAGAGCATTATCCTTATACGGATCGCCTAAGAAAAAATTTTAATTTACTGAGCTCACAAAATTTGTTTTTACGTGCACCGTTCAGGTAGTGAGAGGTTCCAGGATAAAAATTAAGTTTCCTGATAGACAAATGATTTAAGGCTGCTTTTGGAAGCTTAAACCTCTACACCTTGTTGATGGAATGATGAATTCACAAAAATATGCGATAGAGGTTAACATTTTTTAGTACCCGCAATTGGAGAGCATTATCCTTATACGGATCGCCTAATTTTCCAGGATGATGCGGCGCTATGTATATAAAAAAGCTATAGATTACACTGTGGAATATTTTTGGGATTATTGTCTGGGGGGTGAGAAATTCCAAGTCAGGGTGATGGTACTAGGTCAGTATAGTAAAACCCTCAAAGGGTTTGGCGTTCGTATGTGTCAGTTTTTTTTTTATGACCGTCAACTTCAAAAGAACCGCACTTATTGACATAATGGGATTTAAACGATTTAGTACGTGATTTAAATCTGTCTAAAAAACAGGCTGACCTTTTGGGGTCTAGAGGGGAATTTACTTTACAAACATTTGAAAGAGACTTAGGAAAATATGAGATTTATACTTAAAAAAATTGAATACAGCAAACACGCTTGGTGATTTTGTGGGGATTTTAAAGTCATTGCACTTTTACTTGGACTACAGCTTGGTTATACGAAATTTTACTGTTTTATTTGTGAATGGGACAGTAGAGACAGAAAAAGTCACTATACAAAGAAAGTGTGGCCCAAGCGTGAATCACTAACTCCAGGCCATAAAAATGTTAAAAATGATCCTCTAGTTAACCCTGATGACATACTTTTACCACCGTTGCACATAAAGCTTGGCCTGATAAAAAATTATGTAAAAGCTATGCCTAAAGATGTAGATGGTTTTTTATATCTAAAAGAGAAATTCCCTACACTCAGCGAGGCGACTTATGATATCATTTAAAGCTTTCGGGTGTAATATGTCCTTGAAAATACATATGCTAGACTCTCATCTGGATTTCTTTCCGGTAAATTTGGGTGCTGTGAGTGACGAACAAGGTGAGAGGTTCCATAAAGACATTTCCGTAATGGAGAAGCCTTATCAAGGGAAATGGAGTCCAGGAATGCTAGCAGACTATTGTTGGAGACTTGAAAGGGACCTACCGGAAGCCAAATATTCAAGAAAATCATAAGTATCTATTAGTTATTAGGAAATAATTCTGTAGGCGTGGCTGAATTTTGTTCTTTTTATGAAAACATATGTTTTGATGTCACAAGAAAACATGATGTGTACATTTTTTTTCATTGATATATTATTATTTGGTGGCCCTAGTATATTCAAAATTTGATATAAATCTTCATGTGACAAAAAAAATTACAAATTTGTTGACCAGTGTAATCAATCAACAATCTGTCAAAGTGCGTCCAAAATAAAATAAACGTGTTCGCGAAGTTAAATTTAACACCATTTAATACAAAATAAATGGTTAGGTACGAATTAGTGAAGTGTTAGTGGATATAAAAGTTAAAAATGTAAATGTAAAATTCATTAGCGGTATTCTCTTGCTCTTGCAAAACCCTTGCACGGTGCAAGAATTGCATATATTTCCTCTTGAAACAACAACAAACACACGCAGAAAAATATTTGCAAGGGTTGTAAAATATGTCAGACCAAAACCCATGTTTATTTTCTTGCAATGACACGTAAAAAAGCAATAGCAACCCTGTGCTAGCTGTCATTTTACTTAAATAAATAAAATTATAAAGATTTGTTACAGTCTTTTTTGTTAAAAATGTATGCAGAAGGTGCGCCAATTCACAATAGCCATGCATAATAGTCATTCACAATAAATTGATCGAATCAGCAGTTCATATATAACTAGATTCTGCAATGGGTGCTCTCGTGCCCTTGTATATTTCGGTATAGTATTTTTGCAATCTGCAATCTTGCAAGAGCAAGCGAATACCCCTATTATAAATCGGAGAAACTCGCATTTTAAATAGTTGCATTTTTGAACTTTAAATGCAAATATCTCAAAAACTATAAGTCAGCGGCAACTACAAGTATATATATATATTTTCTTGATCTGGAGGACCTGCTCTATACTTACATACCCATTTTAACCCCGAAATCGGGGGATGCTCTTCTAAAACCCAGCCAAACAAAGTATTATTATTAATTATTAAACTGAAGTACGCAGCGCTAGCATTATTATAAATATATTTGTGATATTTCACTACACAAAATTAATACTACAAAAAAAAAGAGTAAAGTAAAGCAGCTCACAGAAAGTGTTGTTGTAGAAAGTAACCAAAACCTGAAGGTCCCAGTTGTAGATACCACTATGTTGGAAAGTCCTTCTACTTCCAATAGGACGGAATATAGGTTGAGTGATGTGAAAAGTAAAGATTCCGAATATGATGAATCCGAAACAAACCTGAAAAGCATTTCAGTTAGGGAAGAGCTATCAGAGTAGGCGGTGAAATTTAATATTTCCACAGGTGCAACCAATAGTCAATAAGGAATATTAAAAAAACACATTACAAGTATTCCAAAGGATGCACAAACTTTAAAGTGTACTCCTAAGTTTCCATCTGTAGAGAAAATGGGAAAAGAAAATGTATTCACTACGGCATAGAATACTCCCTGAAATATTTTTTTTTTTTTAAAATCATTTGATTACACTGAAATTCACCTCAACATTAATACTGACGGCCTTCAGTAGCAAAAACTCAAATTTACAAACTTGACCTATTTTATTAAATGTAAATGGGGAACCAGTTGTCACCATTTGTGGGGGCATATTCCGAAATAGTAATGCACTCTGTCGTTGTAGATGAGTTGAAGCATTTATTAGAAAATGGTTTAAATTTCAATGGTAAACTTTTTTCTATTCATTGCCGCTCTCTTGATGTTCTAGCAGGATCATATATTTTGGTTGTTAAAGGACACACTGGCTTTTTTGTTGCTTCAATTTCACTCAACTTTCCGTAGTACTTCCACACTTACAGAACATATTCAGATTTTCGCTCACGGTGTAATGTAAATCATCATAAAATACTGGAGCAAATAGCCATTGAATAGTTAACAATCGACATTGTGAAGTCATTTCCATATTGCATATGCATGTGGTGTGTTTAGGTGTCATGAAAAGCTTACTTCTTGGCTGGAGAAGGCACAAAAATAGATTGTGTTCTTTAAAATCAGTCCAGATTAATTCAATAAATTCTAAAATACTTTTTTTAAGTAATCAGGTTCCACGCACCCTACAAGAAATTGAACAGTTTAAGGTTACGGAACTAAGGCAGTCTCTATTATATACTGGAATAGTTTTACTTGCTGATATTTTAGACGCTGAAAGGTATAATCACTTTTTGTTACTTAGTTTGGGTATTCCAATTTTATTAATTAAAAGCTCTTGCATCGAAAATAATGAGTGTGCGAAAATTCTTTTAAATGCGAAAATTCTGTACAAAATGTTTCCAGACTTTATGATGATTCATTCCTAATTTTTAGCTTTCACTGGATGAGAATCTATTAATGCATTTGAGTTTGAAAATTTTTGTCTATTTTTAAACGTAAATGTTATGGTAAAACTCATATTTTTGCGCAATTTTATAATCGTTTAGTTGAGGAAAGTTTATGCTGTAAAGATAATTTTGAGGTTGCAAGTTCATTAAATACAAATTCATTTCATTTATTCCTAAATTTTTCACAGGAATTATGAATTGGACTGACTTCTTTATTACACCAATAAAATCATTAAACTTTTATTTAATGTTAATGCACTGCTTAAGAATTTTTATGTTGTCAGCATTCAGTGGAAGAAATACCAAAAGGAATTATATTGATAATTTTGAATGTAGCCAATATGTATTTATTCCTCTTATTCACATTTAGATGGATTTCAACAGCCCATTTATATCGAATATCGATGGCGAAACCACTAAATCAGGTGGTTAATAAAAAAGTCTTGCGGTATTTTCGCTAGTTGGCGCTGAAAGCGCGTAGTTCTAGTTTTATTCGTCGCATCGGGTCATGCTATACCTTTTTGGAAAGCTCAGTTCACACGCTAACACGTGTTTGATTGATTGTCGTTTCTTTTAAGTCGTTCGTGAGTTATAGCGTCGCAAACATGGAGCAAAATAAAGAGAAAATACGGCATATTTTACAGTACTACTACGATAAAGGCAAAAATGCATCTCAGGCCGCCAATAAAATTTGTGGAGTTTATGGACCCGATACAGTTTCCATTTCCACCGCACAACGATGGTTTCAACGTTTTCGTTCTGGTGTAGAGGTGGTCGAAGATGCGCCACGCTCCGGAAGGCCTGTATATAAAATTTTGCTACACAATACTTTTAAAGAAGCACATGATTTTGTTGCGTTTGACGATAAAAAACTCGAACATCAGAAACAAAATTTAACGATTTGGTACACCCTCCATCATAAATATACATATGTATATGTACGTACATTTTACTTTATATTGCATATTCTATTAATAATAATTTTTCTACATATTTTGATAGGTGGCTGAAATTTTAATTATAAGAGCGTCCAAAATTTATTTATTGATGATGTTGCCATATTATATTCCTGGAAAGGAACAAATACCAAAAAACCGACAAGAGCCCTTAGTGTGACGACAGCATTAAAACGTAATTGTAAAATTATCGGTTTATTTTTATTTACTATTTTTTTTTCTATTATAGAAGCCTATGAGCAAAACTTTCCGACCGCTGCCACGGATATGGAATTCGAACACACAACAATAAACTTCTTTCAACACGCGAGCAATATGATCAAGAATAGAGTTGATTACAAAAAAATATTTATATTATTGAAAATGGTTGAGTTGTTATAAGCATACGAGTATTGCGTGGGAATTTTAAATTAAATTATTTAAGTTGTGATTGGATTTTAAATTCTTACATAAATAGAAGACAATATTAGAGCTTAATTTAAAACAAATAATTATTTTAACATTAGTGGCAACTTCAATTGAGGTAATTGGAATCCGTTCCATTACTCTCACTTCACGCTTGAGAAAATGTTCGAGAATTTGACATTCTCAAATTGAGAACAAAGGAAAATTTCATATCGAAAATGTTCCTTTTTGTTTGAGAATGCCTTCGTTTTCAAATTAAAAAGCATTTGAAAACAAACGTTTGAAATTTGAAATTAGGGTTGATTCTCCAACTCATCTCAATTTGAGAATCAACAAAAATATTCATTAGGAAGTAGACTGTTTTGTAATGTATCCGGAATATTTGTTACATGCATCATGGTTTTTTTTTTTTTTTTTTTTTTTTTTTGCGGGTGAGGGGGTGGAAATTGCCTTCCGCATCATCGGTGCTATCGTCACAGCAGCGGTATGTGCCACTTGCAGGTCATTAAAAACCCCCCCTCTAAGGAACCGTCGCCCACCCTGGGACCGCGTTTGCATTACTTCAGGGTGGCGTTCCATTTTTCTCATTGAGAGATTTACATCTGCGCACCTGCGTCCAGGTCCCGCTTTTTGCTGCGAAATTCTTGATGATCTTCCAGTTTGCTTCACTCTCCAACATGACGCTGACTAAATTGGCCGCGTTTATTGGGCCAACCAGGTTTTCTACGGCGGTGCGTTCTTGTTGCCAGCGCACACATTCAAAGAATGTGTGTTCCGCGTCGTCTTCTGTCGCGTCGTTATATAGGCATGACGGCTCTTCGACTTTTCCCATTCTGTGGAGGTACTTTTTGAAGTATGCGTGACCGGACAGTAACTGAGTTGTGTAAAAATCTACTTCTCCGAATTTACGGCTTGTCCATAAGTCTAGATTTTTTATTAGCCTGGCCGTCTATCTGGCGCGACTTTCATTCTCCCATCTTTGTTGCCATGTTATTGTGCCTTCCTTATTTGTTGAATTGCGCTCTTGTTGTTATTGAATGATTTCTTTAGCTCCCACAGCTTTTTCCTTTCATATGCTAAAAGGTCAATTGGGGCATTACCGCTTATAACTAATATTGCATCGCCTGATACTGTCCGGTACGAGGGCTGCGGTGCGGTGCACTCTGGCCATTACCTTACGCCGGTTTTCCTTTTTAAGAGCGTCTGCCCAGATCTCGGCTCCATATAGTAAGACGCTTATTGTCGTCGACATTAGGAGCTTTCTCTTTTCTTGGCTGGGGCCCCCTATGTTGGCCATTAATCGGCTCAGTTGAGAGGTGCATCATGGTTTGAAACGTATAGTTCTGGTAGTCAATGCACAATGGCAGAGAAAATCGCACATCACAAATAAAGTAGATGATTTTTGGCATTCACATATGTATACAACAATGGCGTAGTCAATTTGATTAGATTTCTTATTATATATGTAAAGTTTAGGTTAAATTTAAAGATTTTGCCAAAGTTTTGATGGCAGGAATATAATATATTTCCATAAGTATTTGAATGATGTTTAATGAAACTATTTGATTTCAATTTGATTATTTTTATACGCTCGCCAAAACAGTTTACTGCAAAAGTAAATTTTGCATTAAAAGTGTTCCATAACTTCAAATTATGCAACGCATCATTTTGCGATGTTGTTTGACGTTGCATACTGACGATGTACTATAAATACTGCGGTTATACTGTATCGATGCTTTGCAGTAGTACGTTTTCGAAGTCAACCATATAATGAAATCCATTAAGGCCGTTCTCATAACCTGACAACTACCATAATTGGACAAATTTCATGAACACAACGTTTTCAATATTATTTTCATACAAACCCAATTTCTATAACTGGACATGGAAACGTTTCAATGCAAAAATGACAGTATTTTCTATAAGAGCGAAGATGCAAAATGTTCCCTAAATAGATTTAAGTGCGGAAACCATACACCGACGCCCTGCCAAAAAGCCACCTCTTCTTCTTTACTAGGTTGATACCGTTTACGCGGTTTTAGCTGAGTTAAAAATAGTGCGTCAGTCGTTTCTCCTTTTCGCTATTTGACGCCAATTCGAGATACCTAGTGAAGGCAGGTTCTTCTCCACCTGATCTCTCCAACGGTGTATTCCTCCACCTCCACCGACTGGTACTGAATCGAAAACCTCCAGAGCTAGAGTGTTCCCTTCCATCCTGTAGTCCGGACCAGCCAGCGCAGCCGCTGTCTCTTGATGTCGCCGTATATATCGTACAGCTCATTGTTCCATCGAGTGCGGTATTCCGCGTTGGCAATGCGTAACGGACCAGAAATCGTCTACAAAACCTCAGAACGACTCATCAGATGATGTCTTGATGACGGCTCATTAGATCGAGATAGAACTTAATGTTGTTGTTGTAGCGGCAACAGTCCGAAGTAGCACTTGTTGGCAAGAGTGATTCAGCGTTGGATTTCAAGGTTGATATTATTGTTGATGTTGATATGACTATCAACAGTGTGAGCCAAGTCGCGAATGCGATGACTGTTTGTTTGATAACAGGAGATATTTCGTCTTCTTCTCGTTCACAACCAGACCCATATGCTTCGTTTCCTTTTCTAGTTCCTTTTCGTGCTGTCGAATGTGGCTTTCAAATCAGCTCTCGTTATCTATCCCACGCCACTGTTGTTTTGGTCGACCGCAACATTGCCAGGTAAGTTGTCTGCTTACTCTCCACTGCGACACAATTGTTCTTTCGATCTTTCCGAAAACCAATGGTTTCGTTTGCAGCTATACGTAATTGCCAACCAAAAGCTATCTTTCATCTTTTGTTGATGAGTCCTCTCAGAGACCAGAAGGGCAAGTCATGTAGATAACCGTTTAGCTGTCGGTTGTGATTGTTGGCATCAGTTTATGTGTCCGACGAAAGTAAATTTACCGTGCGATTCTGTACTGTGATACATAGCGGGATTCTGTAACCAGTCTCTAGTATCTATTTGAGACATTTTGAGGTAAAGTCTCAATTAGTCTCTTAATTTGAGATTTAAAATTAGAGACAATTTTGACTTGACTTAAGACGATTTTGCTATTCTGTAAGTGACAGTCACAAAATCTATTACATTTCATTGTTCAGAGATGTTTTTACACTTGAATGAAAATAAATATGTCGACAACAACAAATATTAAATTTTCTATAACATAGTCAAAAAACATAATAATCAATAAAAATAAAAAACATATGTTGACTTTCTTTCATAATATTTAATATCTATGATGATCTCTATTCCGTATATTCACAATGACAGACAAGAGTTCTTTTTAATTTTGTGACCTGCTAAATATCAGGTCTCAAATTTGAAGCAATATTTTGAGACTAACGCTAGAGACTGTTTAGTGAATAGTAACTAGTCACAAATTGAGATGATGTTGGGAGTTTCTCATTTAACCTCGTCTTCAAGGATGTCGCCAGGATACTTGGTCTTATACTATGTTCAGACTGAAAATTTAAAGGGATTAGATTACATTTAACCCCTTCACTAATCAGCCCGTTCTTACTGCCGGTGAAAAGATGAAAAAACAGCTGTTTTTGCCATTCAAGAATTCACATCGCTTAACATTTATCAAAAGAAAAGATTGTCATATAGTATTTTGAAATAGAAGCCGTATTCTTTTAAACATTTTCCATAAAATGGAAATAATGGATGCATTTTTTCGTTTGAAATTTGATTGCTTACATTTTTTTGCCTTTGTAGTGTCTACATCAGCTATCATAATGTAATAGATTTCCAATGCTGACAAGCAGATGGCGCAAAATCAGAGTAGCACCGAGAGATTTAGCGTGGATCAGTTCCAAATCACTTCGATGAAGGGATTTTGAACTGTCATTTTTGTATGGCGAAATCTTGATAAATTTATAGGATTAGTAGGATAAACCAGTATGTTACGGGTAACAAATGCTTTTGTTAGCGCATAGCGTACCTAAATGTTATGCATAACAAAAACTATTTGTTACCCAAATATCTGTTAGTGTTATTATTTTCGTTAGCAGTTTGTTACTTTTAATATATAAATATGTTAGAAGGAACAAGCAGTAACAAGCATATCTGTTACCCATTTGTTACTTCTAGCAAATGCAATTCTTTTAAATAAAATTCAGTATTTTTTATATTTTTTCGCTTTATTTAATTATAAAATCATATTTTTTAAACTAATAATTTGCGTATTATTATTACATTCGGCAAAAAATGTCGCTTTGTTATTTAACATTTACTTCAGTATAAAAATTATAATTCCAAAAATTCGCATTTGTATAGAAACTACAACTTAAAACTAATATGCACAACTCATAACAAATATGTGCAACTTAAAACTAATGCGTACAACTTAGAACTAATGTGTACAACTTACAACTGATATATACGACAAATAATAAGAAAATGTATACAAATTTAGACTTAAGTTTATGTTTTTTTGTTTAAAACGATTGTGGCTTAAGGCCACGATCCTCCGGAGCTCCCCATTGATTGTGTTTTTATCCTTGTCGTGATATAAATCTAAAATGAGACGTTATAAGTCAAGGCATTAAAATAAATATCAGTAAAAAAAGTTTCAGAACTAAAACTAAAATACCACAAAATAAACTGGGGTCGAAATCGTTACATTCATTCATAGATGTGGAACTGTCAAGACTATTGCGAAATTTTCAATAAACTAACAAAAGCTAATTAAATATTAATAATAATATACCGTAGTCTAATTATATGCACCGATAGTCTCTCATCAGTAAAAGCTTTAAAATCGATATTCACACAATTAGGGTCAAAGAGACTCTCATATGAGGCAAAAATATAAACATATTATATACGCCAGCACATGTACATAAATATTATGGGTAATGGAAATGCCGATCAATTAGTAAAAGACGCACACACTCATCCTACTTTTTTAATAAACCACTGAAAAAGACATTAAAAGGTGCCTCGCAAACTTCATTAAAAACCAACGTGTCTCATATTATGAAAACAAAATTAATGCTCATTATAAAACTATGCATGGCACCAAATCGAATTTTAAGTCAAAACACCAGCAACTTGTTTTGATGAGACTTAAACTCGGCCATACAAAACTAACGCATGAATATCTACTTTAAAAAGAATCACAACCACTTTGCATGAACTGTAATATACCCTGACCATGCAACACCTAATAAACTGCTACAACGACACATCGCAAAATGTTGATTTGAATATAGTATATAGCAGCACTGGACTACTAAAATATAAGAAAACATCTATACTTCTTCTTAATTGGCGTAGACACCGCTTACGCGATTATAGCCGAGTTAACAACAGCGCGCCAGTCGTTTCTTCTTTTCGCTACGTGGCGCCAATTGGATATTCCAAGCGAAGCCAGGTCCGTCGAATACTTTCAGAGCTGGAGTGTTTTCATCCATCCGGACAACATGACCTAGCCAGCGTAGCCGCTGTCTTTTAATTCGCTGAACTATGTCAATGTCGTCATATATCTCGTACAGTTCGTCGATCCATCGAATGCGATATTCGCCGTGGCCAATGCGCAAAGGACCATAAATCTTTCAGCAGAACTAACGGCGCGGGTGTTGAGGCCGATGATATCAATATAGTCGGCATACGCCAGCAGCTGTACACTCTTATAGAAGATGGTACCTTCTCTGTTTAGTTCTGCGAACTTCTCGAACTATTTTCTCCAGAAGCAGATTGAAGAAGTCGCACGATAGAGAGTCGCCTTGTCTGAAACCTCGTTTGGTATCGAACGGCTTGGAGAGGTCCTTCCCGATCCTGACGGAGCTTTTCGTGTTGCTCAACGTCAGTTTACACAGCCGTATTAGTTTTGCGGGGATACCAAATTCAGACATCGCGGCATAAAGGCAGCTCCTCTTCGTGCTGTCGAAGCAGCTTTGAAATCGACGAAGAGGTGGCGTGTGTCGATTCTCCTTTCACTGGTCTTTTCCAAGATTTGGCGCATGGTGAATATTTGGTCGGTTGTTGATTTTCCAGGTCTGAAGCCACACTGATAAGGTCCAATCAGTTTGTTGACGGTGGGCTTTAATCTTTCACACAATACGCTCGATAGAACCTTATATGCGATGTTGAGGAGGCTAATCCCACGGTAGTTGGCGCAGATTGTGGGGTCTCCTTTTTTATGGATTGGGCATAGCACACTTAAATTCCAATCGTTGGGCATGCTTTCGTCCGACCATATTTTACAAAGAAGCTGATGCATGCTCCCTATTAGTTCTTCGCCGCCGTGTTTGAATAGCTCAGCCGGCAATCCGTCGGCCCCTGCCGCTTTGTTGTTCTTCAGGCGGGCAATTGCTATTCGAACTTCGTCATGGTCGTGTAATGGAACGTCTGCTCCATCGTCATCGATTGGGGAATCGGGTCAACATCTATACTATTAAAATTAATTTAGAGTTGAAATGTCAATATTAGTAAATTAATGTGTATCTATACAAAATGGGACGAAGGCCTAAGCAGCCAGTTTCTTTTTTTTATATTATGTCTGTACATTTATTTACAGGTCATATTAAAATAAATAAGTAAATCATTATATATCAAAATGGATCCAACTTGGTTTTTTTTGAGCTCTAGTGAAAGTGATGGGGGAAAAAAATAGTGCAGAAATAGCTAAGAGATCGTAGCAAAAGCGTAAGTGAAAAAATCTTAAGCGTTTTTAAAATTAAAGTTAAAATTAGACTCACTGAGATGCGCAACTAAAAGCTAATTGCCTGTGCCTTGGTCGAATTTAAAAATTCCCGAGTAACAAAGAAACGTCCGTTCGCGGGTATAGAGTTTATACAATAGAATTTGTATTGGTGTATGTATCACCTTTTCCACACTCACCGTATACTATTTTTTCCCAAAATTGCGATTAAAAAATTCGTTTACACTTCACTTCAAGTGGTTATCAAGTGGTTTTTGAATTTATTTTCTTATAAAAGTATAAAACACAAATGTATTTGAAATTAACCCAAGAGGTTCGCAAACTTGTAATGTAAATGAGTATATAATATAAACTTTAATTTTTAAACGTGATGCTCGCAAAAATATGTAGAAAAAGTAAAACTTTCAATTTTCCCAAAAGGTAAAAAATATTTCAAATTAAAAAATGATGTTCGCAGAAAAATGGTAGACGTTCGCCAAAAAAAAATCGTGTCGATGTCGTAGCGCCAGAGTGTCTTTTTTGATCAGTTGTCTGTCCTTTTGTACTTTGGTTCGGCGAAAGTAGATGATGGTGTGTGATGTCATTGTGTGTGTGTTAGAGCGTGGTGTGTAATGCGAGGAAAATGATGATGAGTGTGGGGAATGTGGCGTACCAATGTTGCATACCAGGATGTGTGGGATGGTGTTGACGGGCAGAAGTGGGAAGGCTGATACCCATTTAGCCATCCTGGCCCCCTAGGCAAATTTTTCGCCTAGTAGTCGCTGGAGTTGTTGCAGCGTAGCTACCACGTTGCTGAGACTGGTTGGAAGGCTTGTTTGTGGCCTAGTACGCTGCCGCTGTGTTGAGTTGTGGTGGTGTCGCGGAAGCGAGTCGTCCGTAGTGGTTATTGGCCTTCGCGGTTGCTGTTTTTTTGAACGTCTTTTACCCCCGGGGTTGCGTGGGGCAGAGAGCCGCTCGGTCTCGGGCTGGTGATGCGGTGCAGCATAGTGTGGTGCGGAAGCATACACATTTGGCACACATAGCCGGACGTACACTCTTGTGTTGTATGAGTAGGCGACAGGCAACTCAGGCAATGGCCATGGGCCCGGGCAACCTGCTGGCGTTGCTGAGGTGGCATCCCTTTAAATATGCCGCAGCCTGTGAGAACGACAACACAGAGGACATCGGATGCGAGGTAGCTCATTTTGTTGCGACGTCGGAGTTGCTCAGATTGGTTATTTGTTTATTGGTTTATTGTTTACGGTTTATATATAGATTTTTTCGGCTGTTAGCAAAAAGCCTAGTTTATCGACTACGCGAATATGACCGTCGGAGCTGTGGTAAAGCTTCTCTATGCGGCCAAGCCGCCATTCGGTAGGGGGGAGACAATCGTCATTGATCAAGACACAATCTCCAAGCTGAGGCGCTTTTTCTGGTGTTTTCCACCGGTACCTTCTGTGAAAGTCCTTTAAATAATCTTCTTTCCATCGGCGATTGAAAGTCATGATGGAGAATTTTAATTCGTTCCCATCTGTTTAATAAGGAGAGCGCCTCCACGCCTAGCTCAGGTGTGGCCAGAATGGGCGCTCCTTTAAGAAAGTGGCCGGGAGTTAGGGCAGTGATGTCGGAGGGATCTTGCGAGAGAGCTGCGAGAGGCCGTGAGTTGAGAACGGCTTCGATTCTAGTTAACAAGGTCGTGAATTCTTCATAATTGAATTTATAGTTGCCAGCAAGCTTCTTGAAATGAGTTTTGAAGCTTTTTACTGCTGATTCCAATAAACCGCTCCAAATGGTTCCTTGCGGAGCGTATTTGTGGACAATGTCAGGACAGACTTGTTTCAAGAAATCTACAAACTGTTTTTCTGTAGTTCGTTGTGCTCCGATAAATGTTTTGCCATTATCGCTCATTATTTTTGATGGAAAGCCACGTCGTCCGACGAAGCGAGCAAATGGCGCTAGAAAAACCTCCGTCGTCAGATTAGTACACAGCTCAAGGTGTACTGCTTTTGTCGGGAAACAGACAAAGACAGCCACGTAGCCCTTCATTAGGGTGGGAGATCTTAGCATGGACGCCTTTATCTGAAAAGGCACAGCAAAATCGACACCTGTGGTGGTGAAGGGCAGAGAGAAATTGCAACGTTCAGGTGGAAGTGCTGCACTTATGCATAGTGCAGATCTTGCACATGAAAATGCACTTCTTTATTTGGGGCTTAAGTCGGTGTATATACAACTCTTGGCGAACCATATGTTGCATGAGGCGATGTTGGGCATTGAGCATTAGTATGTGGATATATGCGATGAATAAGGTGGCAAATGGACACCTCTCAGGTATAATTATAGGGTGGCGTTCATTATATGCTAGGCTTGAATTAGCAAGTCGACCATTCGCACGAAGCAGACCTTTCGTGTCTAGAAATTGATTTAATACTAAGAGTGAGCTCTTTTTATCAATCGGCTTCCGTTCTCCTAGTAATGATATAAGGGCGATTTTTGCCTTTTGCAAGTCTTGGTGCGTCAAAGTATCGCATTGGGGATAGGTTGCTCCCTTAACTTTATGCTTGAGTCGCTCTATGAATCTGAGCAGATAAGCGACCGCTCTGAGCGCTCGGGGAACGATGAGAATCATTCAAGGATGTCAGTATCATTCAGGGTTGTATGATAAGTGTCGATTTTTCGACTTTTTGGGGAAATTATGTTGCAAGAATCGGGAGATTCTGTTAACCATTGGGGGCCATTCCACCAGAGGGTGGAGGTGGCGAGATGCAGAGGTTTGCATCCTCTTGTACCTAGATCAGCAGGATTGTCAGCACTGGCTACGTGTCGCCAAGTGGCTGATCCTACTAGGTCAAGTATTTGAGACGTTCTGTTGGAAATATATGTTTTCTGCGCATGTGGTGGTTTTTCCAACCAGGCTAGAACTATTTCGGAATCGGACCATTGATATAACTTGTATTTTGCCATACTCAAGTGGGTCTGTACCATGGAAACTAGCTTGGCTAATAGCAGAGCTCCACAGAGTTCAAGTCGTGGTAGACTTATCGTTTTTACAGGTGCGACTTTTGCTTTTGCCGCCAGTAGGTGGCTTGTGGTTGCAATATCGCTTTGTGTGCGCACATAAATAGTGGCACAATATGAATTTTCAGAGGCGTCACAGAAACCGTGTATTTCCACTTTGTATTCGGGGGAATAGTTTACCCACCGTGGAATTTGTATCTGCGAAATGTCTTTTAGGTTATTAGCAAACGGACCATTTTTCTAAGCGAATAGGCTTCACTTGTTCGTCCCAGTCGGTTCCGTCTAGCCGTAATTCTTGGATCAGGATTTTCGCTTGTATCATAATTGGGAAAGCCATCCTGCGGAGTCGAAAAGTTTCGCCACAGACGTTAAAATTTGTCTTTTTGTTATGGCGGATAATGCGGATATTGACTCTGTAGTATATGAAAACTGGTCAGATATCGCATTCCATTGGATGCCCAGTGTCTTTGTTGTACTTTCCTTTTCAAATATAAGGAATTTAGTATCCAACAAATGGTCCTTAGGAATATTTTTTGAAATATTTGGGTGATTGGCTGTAATCTTTTTTAAAGGAAACCCTGCGGTATTGAGGGCATTTATTACCTGTGATAAGGTATCGTATGCTAGTGGCAGAGAACGTTTATAATAGAGAAGGTTCACGGCGCGAAGAACGTAAAAATATTTTTGGCTAATTTTTGCAACATTGTATTTTTGGTAGAAAACCGAGCAGTGCCGAAAAAATAAGCGAACGATCGCTAATTGTCACCGCTTCCCTTTCCGCTATAACAGCTTTTCCACGAACTTGCGTAAATATGTATGAAGATGTATGAACGTGCATACATATCGATGTAAATTTTTGCGAGCCACGGAAAAATATTTTAGAATTGACAAATATAAATCGACAGCAGCTATGTTGCCACTTTTCTCACTTCTTTCTGCGAAGAAGCATCAGAAAGTTGTTCAATTTATGATTTTTAGCGTTTGCCATCATCGTGAAAAGCCGCTTGTGGGCAAACGCATGCTCGGGGAGATGTGAAGGTGGTCGCTTTTATGAATGAAGCGAGTTTGCCTGTTGAAAGTGCGCTTGCGTTCTTGAATGAAATTGTTCTTGTTGTAAGATTTACTACATTTGGCTGCCATATTGACTTGTGACGCCGCCGATGCTATTTCAGGCATTTGTTGTTTTTGTAGAACAATATTTGTAATTTTTGCGGATGACAGATCTACATGTGAACGCATATATGCATGTATGTTGTGTATGCATTATTTGTGTGGGAATGTCATACGCACATATTTACATGTGTATAAGTATGTATGATGCCATTTCAAACGATTGTTGTTTTTGTAAAGCAATGTTTGTAGTTTTTGGGGGGTGACATATTTGCATGTGTACGCATATGTATACAAGTATGTAGGTTTGTGTATGCGTTATTTGTGTACCAATGTCATACGCAACAGAGAACGGCTTCCGTTGAGCGCAAAAATGTTCATGCACGATCAATACCCGAACTATCAGCACATTCGGCTCAAGCGCTCAAAATGGCATTCGTGAATATTTTCGCAACTGAGCTAAATTCAGCTCAATTGCGGTAAATTCGTTTGCTTGCTGAGTTTATTCACGCTCGTGTTGAAACAGCTCTACTCAAGAGTTCGCTCATTCGGCTCAACAATGATCGTGTTGAATGAAAACAAAAACACAAAAGAGCAAACTCAACGCCTATGAGCAAACTCAACGCATATGAATAAACTCACTGTGCTTGAATAAAAGCGCCGTCTCCTTAAGCGATTTGCAGCACTTACATACATATGTCTGTTTAAATTTGAAGAATTTTTTGGCAAACATTTTAAAATATTGTTACAGGATTGGCAGTATATATGTAAATCCATTCCAAATAGTGCCATCCTCTTTAATAATTTCAGATAATATATTCCAAACATGGCTCCTTCCCTTATGTCGGGCTGACAATGTGTAGGCGTTTGTACGTATTTTTTCTAAAATATCTTCTTGCTCCATATCGACGGGATGACAAATGCATACTAAAATATAAGTTGTGTACCAAATTCTTAGTGCAATGTATGTGACCCATAAGCTGATCGCGAACAAAGCATACAAAAACTATATATCTACATACCAGAGAACTGCAAAACTCACTTTTTCCTTAAATCAGCTCATACGCAAAAGTTTCTATACAATTCCAATCACTGAGCGAAAGTGAGCTAAACATTTCGTAAAGTGAGCGAGCATGAGCTAAATATTTCGTGAAGTGAGCAAACGTGAGCAAAGCATTTCGGACCGAAGGCTCACATTGTACGCGAATGAGCGATTCGGCAACATGAGCTGATTTTTACTCAACGCTGTGTTTCGCTCAGTGATTGGACTTGAATAGAAACTTTTGCGTATGAGCTGATTCAAGGAAAAAGTGAGTTTTGCAGTTCTTTGATACGTACATATTTATGTATTATTAATAAGTGATAATATGATTTGAATTCGTGAAAGCGAACATAAACACATATGGTCATGACACATGTGAATGTACATATCTTAGTTTTGAATGATAAAATATACTATTAATGTGAATTTATCACTATTGTAATATATTTAATTTTTTAAATAATATTATTATAAATGTTTGTTATATAAATATGAATATATCTATAGTAATACAAAAAATAATTAAAAAATGGGCTTTATTTTTACATTAACTACGAACATTGCTTTGAAAAAGTAATTCAAGAATGCATACGAATACTCATGTTTGCATATAAACGTATAAAAATATAAGCAAAAGAGCGAACATATGTATGTACGTCTGTTAGAGCAATATATAGTTTTGAGCATAATTTTTATTCCACGCACAACTCTGTTCAAGCAAAATGTTAAAATTTCTGCTGCAGAGCTGGCAGTGGCAACGTAAATATTTTTACGTTCTTCGCGCCGTGAACCTTCTCTATTATAAACGTTCTCTGCTAGTGGAAGACTGTGGCTTCCAGACAGGATATCGTCTACATTTTTTTTTTTGTGTTCTTAGCACTTGTGTTGCCAGAGGAAATTCTGACTTTGTGTCTTCTGCCAGTTCGTGAAGTGTACGAATGGCTAAGTATGGAGCACAGTTTACGCCAAAGGTTACTGTTTTTTTATACCCTGAACAGGGTATATTAAGTTTGTCAGGAAGTTTGTAACACCCAGAAAGAATCGTCGGAGACCTTATAAAGTATATATATAAATGATCAGTATGTCGAGCTGAGTCGATTTAGCCATGTCCGTATGTCTGTCCGTCCGTCTGTCTGTATATATACGAACTAGTCCCTCAGTTTTTAAGATATCGTTTTGAAATTTTGCAAACGTCATTTTCTCTTCAAGAAGCTGCTCATTGTTCGGAACGGTCGACAAGATATATTCACGAAATTTGGTATATATTAATTCCTAAAGCAACAATGTAATCTCCGAAGAAATTGATCAGATCGGTTAACTATAGCATATAGCTGCCATACAAACTGAACGATCGGTATCAAGTTCTTGTATGGACAACTTTCGCATTTGACAAGATATATTCACGAAATTTGGTATATATTATTTTCTAAAGCGACTATTTAATCTCCGAAGAAAATGTTCAGATCGGTTGACTATAGCATATAGCTACCATACAAACTGAACGGTCGGAATCAAGTTCTTGTATGGACAACTTTCACATTTGACAAGATATATTCACGAAATTTGGTATATATTATTTCCTAAAGCAACAGTGTAATCTCCGAAGAAATTTATCAGATCAGTTAACTATAGCATATAGCTGCCATACAAACTGAACGATTGGTATAAAATGCTTGTATGGACAACTTTCACATTTGAAAAGATATATTCACGAAATTTGGTATATATTATTTTCTAAAGCAACAATTTAATCTCCGAAGAAAATGTTCAGATCGGTTGACTATAGCATATAGCTGCCATACAAACTGAACACATAGTTACTAACAGAAATGCACCTGTGAAGGGTATTTAACGAAGTTAACGTTTTTTCTTGATTTAATTTAAAGTCGCGTAGTGGACTATTGGCAGATTTTCGGAAAATAATTCGCTGAAAATCTTGATCGTCTTTATGTACGACTATTTGTCGATACATTTTTTCGAAATCCCCATTGAATACGTATTTGTATATACGCCAATTTACTATGAGGAGCATTAAATCTGTTTGGAGTGTGGGTCCCGCAAATAGAATATCATTAAGGGAATTCCCCGAGCTTGTGGTTCTTGAGGCATTGAAGACAACTCTGACCTTTGTTGTTTTTTTGTCAGGCTTTACTACTGCATGATGTGGCAAGTAGAATGAGTAATATTTGCCTTTTATGATTTTTTCACATGGGCTTACTTCCTCCATGTGATCAAAATGAAGGTATTCTTCTAAGACACCATCGTAATCTTGTTTCAGCTCACCTTTTCTAAGTAGGTTTTTTTCCATACTTAGAAACTGCTGTATTGCAGAGGTGTGAGAGTGACCTAAGGCGAGTGTGTCTGGAAATTGTTGTTTTAGTGGTAGTCGTACGACATACCGACCATTAGCTGATCTAGTAGTTATGGCTTTATAAAAGTATTCACAATACTGATCTTCTGGTGTTGCGATCGAAATGGGGGGGAGCTCTTCTAACTCCCAAAATTTCCTTAATTGTGAATTAAGGTATGCGTTGCATATTTCTTCAACTTCAGTTGTATTGGTAGAAACTGTTTCAGTAACTAGTCCACTTAGTATCCAACCGAAGATAGTGTTTTGAGCTAGAAGGGTGTTTGAGATTTTTTCAACTCCTTCTAGTATAATTTGCGGTATAAGGTCGCTGCCTATTAGGATGTCTATTTGAACTGGCGTGTTGCAGCTGGGATCTGCTAGAGTCAGGTGTGAAATCTTATCCCAATGCTTGCTTTTTATTTAATAGCTTGGAAGCATGTTTGTTAGTTGCGGTAAGACAATAGCATTTGCTTGAATGCGCTTATCCGCTTGGGGGGAAATTAGGGTAATGGGGCATATTTTGTTAGAGTTTTGTACTACTCTTCCGCCCATTCCCGAAATTTCAAATTTTACTTGCCTTGTTGGCAATTTTAATTTATTTTGTGCCTTAGACGCTATAAAGGATCGTTGTGATCCTTGGTCTATTAAGGCTCTAAGTTTAAACAGTTCTCCTCTGTGTTCAATGAAGACAACTGCTGTTGGTAGTAATAGCTTACTTTGACTCTCGCTCCCAGTTGTCTGTGGGAACATTTTGTGTCGATAGAACCGACAAACAATTTAAAACAGTGGATTCTAATTTTATGAATTCTTCACTTGTTTCTTTTTGGGTTTTAGGCAAGTTCATGAGTATCGTTACTTGCTTGTCGACCAATATTCTTTTGTTTTCATATCTTGCTTTCAGAGCTTCCCAAGCCAAATTGAAATTGTCATCACTTAATGTGAACTGTTTTACTATTACGCCTGCTTGACCTTTTGTTTTGTATCGGAGATGATACAACTTTTGCGCAACTTTTGGATGGTTTATGTACACGGCAGTAAACATGTCCCGGAAGGACGGCCATTGTTCATAACCTCCATGAAATATTTCTGTATCGCATGCTGGCACTTTGAGGTGAATGTCAGAACTTGCTTCTACTCTCGAATGGAGAGTAGGTGCGATTAATTTAATAAGTTTTAGTTGATCTGCGATCATAATTTTTGTGTCTTCATACTGGTCTAAGCAGTTTTAAAATTTGGCGTAAGCAGAAGATTTAAAGTTTTCTGGTAGATCTGACTCGTCAGTATCTACAATTGCGTCATATGCAGCCTGGAGACGTGTCCAGAAATTTTCAATCGTTTGGCTTTTTATTTCTAGCGCCGATTCAGAATTGTCTTGAATCGGCGAAGAGGCAAATCGACTGCAGTATTTTAATAGACAGTCACTCTCAGAAATGAATTTAGAGTATGATATGTCTTTCCCCCTCTTTTGTTTTGTAGCACCTTGCTTAGAGCGTGTAGCTTCTGCAGGTGTACATGGACTCTTATCGTCAGAAATCATTTTTGGAATTTTTAAGAATTGAGATGTGTTAGATTCTTCTGAATCTATATTCATTTAGAAAATGTAAATAAGTAAAAAATGTGTATATATTTTCTTTCAGTGTATACTGAGAACTTTATCAACAGAAAACTCTTTTAGGTAAATAAGAGTTTTTTATTTTCGATAAAATTAATTAAATCCGCGTTTATAGCTTTTGTTACTCGCCGTTGTATTTACTTGCGTTTATGTTTATTATTATAATATAAATTATGTAATATAATTTATTACAATACTATATAATAATAATATTATAATAATACTAGCAGACCCGGTCACGCGTTGCTGTGGCTAAGTGATTCAAGAAGCATTTGAAAGACAAAATTTAGCACAAATTAACATTATAATTTTTATAACATATTTAATAAATACTTTGAATATTTTTATTTGATATGTATACTCTAAATGTCTTTAATCGTAATAAGTCACAGTTAATGTTCAATGAAGCGCCAATCGATGTACAATATTTTTGATCAATCGGTCCTTTGTTAATACAAATAAACTTGATGGTCTTCCTACTCGTGAACACGCCACGTATAATTGTCCATGGGAGAAACATGCATTTTCCAAGTCTAATCCGCAAATAGACATTGTTTGGCCTTGAGATTTATTTATAGTCATCGCGAAAGCTAAACGAATGGGAAACTGTAGTCTTTTAAATGGTATGGGAGAATCGGATGGTATCATCGGAATACGTGGTAACAAAACAATTTCTCCTTTAAACTTTCCTGTCAAAATAGTTGCTTCAAGAACGTTTCCAGTAATTCTTTTGATCACCAAACGTGTGCCGTTGCATAGTTTAGGAGGGTTTAAATTACGCAATAATCGGTGATCCAATTTTCAATCGTAGATTGTGTGGTGGCATTCCTGATATGTTTAAAGAATTTTAAAATTCAATTGGGAAATTCCCTGCCTCGTTTTCTTCTACAGTAGCATCGATAGACTTAAATGACATTAAATCACCTGGTAATAATTGTTGTATCTGGTAGTTAATAAGATCAACATCAACATTTTTCGTTGTTAAAATTGCACGATTACTAAACCAGTCATGAATTAAAGAGTTATTTAGTATATCTGGGATCAGTTCATTTTTAGTTTGAACAACAGTACAGAAATTATCTGGCAATCTAATATGTTGAGTATCTTGATGAAATTATAATGTATTTCACCGTTTCCAAGATCCAGTAATTGTTTAGAAAATGCTTGTGCTGTTGGATCATTTTGGAGTTGTACTCGCATGTTTTTTGTCAATCTGAGTGTTTCAACATTTCTCCATAAAATTTATTGTTTTAGACATGCATTAACTTCATCTGCAAAAGTAGATCGAGGAATAACTGGCAACGTTTGCCGAAAATCACCAGAGAGTAATAAAATAGTACCACCGAAAAGTCTGTCACTATTGTTTAAATCCTGCATAGTCCTATTAAATGCTTCCAGCGAATGCTTATGAGCCATAGTACACTCATCCCAAATTATGATAGAAGTCTTCCGTAACATTGCTGCCATTCCGATTCTTTTTTTGATATTACACATTGCATTTGGATTGTTATGAATATCCAATGATAGCTTGAAAGCAGAATGTGTTGTCCGCCCACCATCCAACAAAGTAGCAGCTATGCCTGATGATGCAACTGCTAATGCAATTTTATGTTGTGACCGTAGTTTCGCAAGAATGAAAGATAACAAATATGTTTTACCGGTCCGACCTGGTGCATCTAAATAGAAAAAACCGTCTTGTTTGGCATTAACAGCCAACATAATTCGATTGCATATGCTCTTCTGCTCTTCATTTAATAATAGTTCATTGTTAGTAACAAATGTATTTAAATCAGGATTATTAAATTGTTCTTCTCGCTGCAAATCACTGTTTACTAAGTCTGTAGCTGGGCTATCGGGCGATGGAATGCCATAAAGACTAAGTGGTAAACTTGAGATCATAATACATAAATCTGCAATCATTAATAATACTTCGTTATACATATCTTGTGTGAAGTCTAAGTACAGTATAAAGTCGTCCCAGTGTCTTAGCTTTAAATATAAATATTGAAGGATGTCGTTCTCCTTTTTTACGTGGTTGACATTTTTTAGCTGACGTGTTCCATGTAAAGCATGGAATATCAGTGTATAATAGTGTTTTTGCGAATTGACCATACATATCAGTTTTCTGACAAAGAGTGAAAAATTCGGTTAGTGTCGTTTTTGGTGGTTCACATGCTCTTTGAAGAATATTTTCTTCCGTGAAATATACACGTTGTCCATTTTCAAGATGCACTGCAAGATGTTGGATAGCAGGGTTCTCTATGGTGTATGGGGAAGCTAAGTATGCGCCATATAGCTTCATTGCTGCTAATGTATCTATCCATTTGGTAGCGTGTTATTTCATCATTTTCGTATATAGTTTGTACTCCAAATACGGCCAAATCACTGCCCTTATGATTGTCAATTTCTAATTGGTTAGAATTTGAAGTTCTCATTTTATATGTATGACCACCATTATCAGCGTTTCCGCGGCGATACAATGGATAACCATCAATATCAGTAATGGTATCATTTGTGAATTTCTTAGGAAAATTTTTCTTTCATTTTCCATGCATGGTGATGTCATGTTAAACGCTCCACACGATCCATGAATCTTAGGAAAATTTTTCTTACATTTCCCATTTTCCATGCATGGTGATGTCATGTTTAACGCTCCACACGATCCATGAATCATATGACTTGTAACAATATTAAGTAATTCTTGATCAATTGAAGACTCTGGAATTTCAGCTGAAATAATTTGATCAATTTCCTCTTGACGAATTTTATCTTCAAACCAAATGAAAATGTGAGCATGAGGTAAGCCTCGTTTCTGCCACTCAATTGAATATAACCAACAACACGTTTTGCCAAAAACTGAATATTTTGTTATGACATCAATCAAAGATTTCAACTTTTGTTTAAACACTCGTGCAGTAATATCGTGACGATGTATTGATTGTTGACCTGGTAATAGTAAAGATTGGATTTCCTCCCAATTTGGATTACCCGTAAATGTTATAAATAAATCTGGACGACCGTTATGACGTACATTAGTCATTGCATCCTGTATATATTCTTGCATTTTCCGTGGGCTACCTATGTAGCTGGAAGGTAAAATAACAGCAGTGCCAATTTCATTTGAGTTTAAATTTCCATCGACGTTTCCAACAATAGCATCTCGTAAGTGAATGTAATCCTCTGATCGTAGTTTAGCTTGGTTGAACCGAATGAATCGCAAACGTTCGCTTTCAATTTTAGCAAACATATCCACAACGTATTGATGATACAATTGACGATATCGAAAGATATACATAATTGTCTTGATTGTGTCTAATCATTAATCGATACGAATAGTAGTTCATTGAACTAACTTTTTTATTTAATTCTTTACCATTGAATGGATCACACTGTTTAATGTTGATATGATATCCATCTTGTCCTTGTCAGAATATCAGAAATTCTACTTACTAAATTATCTCGGCGTGTAATTCTTATGGATCTGTTATCAACTGGATCACCGACCATAATAATAGCAACTTCATCAACGGTTGGTGCATTGAATCTCCCGGCGTGTTCTCCCACAGGCACTTTACCCGCTTTAATGACAATTTGAAAATTGTCACTTTTTAATTGTGGTGACACTCTTTTAAACAATTGAACCAATTGATTACACAGTACAACAGCTAATCTGGGGGGTGAGAAATTCCAAGTCAGGGTGATGGTACTAGGTCAGTATAGTAAAACCCTCAAAGGGTCATAAAAAAACTGACACAAACGAACGCCAAACCTTTAAGGGTTTTACAATACTGACGTAGTACCATCACCCTGACTTGGAATTTCTCACCCCCAGACAATAAACCCAAAAATGTTCCACAGTGTTATTGTTCTTCAAAAATAATTCTAACGACAATATAATTGCTCTCTCTTCTGCTTGTTCAATCAAATTATACTGGCATCGAGTTGTTACACGTTCTTCGCAATTGCCCATAAAATAAATCTGAACAAATTTTGGATCTTCATTAGGCATCGGCATCAATGATCTAATTTTATGGTATACCTGGCCTTGAATTTTGAATGTTGTTTCAAAATTACGACCATAAGATGACAAATCACAAACTTTGGATGCTCCAAACGTCGTCATTTGGAAGCACGAATTAAATTTTCGTGTCTTACGCAAAAATAATTTTGATTCATTTGAAATGCCAGAAAGAAGGGATTTCAAAGTTTCAGGTGGAGTAGGAAGTGGTGGCAATACAACTTTTCCTGAAGCGCAACACATGCCGGGTGTTTCGTTGTGAAATTTAACGCCTGATAATAATAGCATATTTTGTCCATCGCACCAATAGTGACTTTAGAATCAGTCGAGTAATTGATGTCTGGTTCGTAATTAAATGCAAGACGAACAAATGCTCGACGTGTTACTGCGCGGTTGGTCCGATGATTTTCTCGGTTTTGTTTTCTAAATGAATCTATGTGTTATTGACGTGTCACCCTGGCTCTCAATGCATTTTCTTGTCGACGATTATCACGCTGTTATCGTGATTCTCGTGCACGAATTTCAGCTGTACGAATTCTTTGAGCTGCATTTCTTTCTGCTCTCTGTTCGACTGATTCATGAGCTCTTTCAACACGTGCACGTCGAGTCTCTTTGCTACGGGCGTTAAGGTTAGATTTTTTAGGTGGCATTTTACTAAAAATAGTATTTGAATTTTTTATGTTAATGAATTTCACTGTTCTCTCATTTTGTAGATTATATATTGGGTTGTATTTATGTAAGTGTAAATTAGAAGTAAAACAAAATGTTAATTATAAAGATTTGAATTATTTCG
This sequence comes from Bactrocera tryoni, assembly GCF_016617805.1. Lineage (NCBI taxonomy): Eukaryota > Metazoa > Arthropoda > Insecta > Diptera > Tephritidae > Bactrocera > Bactrocera tryoni. The sequence goes on along the minus strand of NW_024396366.1, from coordinate 8,673,010 downwards.
GATAAAAATTTAATTTAATTGGGAATTTCCACCTGTGTGTTCCAGCACCGGTTAGCAAATAAACCGGTGTAGAATCTGAAATTTTGAATTTCAGTTAAACGAAAAGGTCTCCACTTATTGTAGTTGGTGCTTTTATTGTGGGTTGTTTTCCAATTGGAGAAATAATACCCAGCTGTTCGCATAGGGTTGCAAAGTCTTTAAGTTTTTTTGTTAGTTTTTTCAATGATATCCTAAATAACTAAATATATGTGTATGTTTATATGTATGTATGTTGGCTATTGTTTTAACGTATATTGTGTGACCTTGGGTTTGATTTAATGTGCGTACATTTACAAACAGTTGCTAAAATGTATTCTAAGAACCCGAGGGTTATCATATGCAAACATCCTATCCTTAGTAATGTTTGTATTATTGTCTGTTGAATGCTATTGTTTTGCATGACAATGCATTTTAAGTATTTGTCTGTTTCTGTATATGCGTATGTATGTTCAATATATTTGAACATATATAAGTATATATGTTGAAGCATGCTGGTCGTTCATTGGCATGGTAATAGCGCATCGAGTTTCGGCTTTGTTCACTAAGTTCTAAAACGCAACTGAACTCATCATTCCTTCTTCTTTCTGTGCTTACCACCGAACCACACTCGGCGACAGCGTCACCACGATGGCGCCCCGCTAAAGCGGTACTTCCCAAAGCGACAACATGCAGACAACCAATCACAGTACAATCAACGGCTGATGCAATTATGAGGAACTTAGTCTTCTAATGAAATTCCCTAAACTGTATACACATACACTCACACACGCATACCAATATCCACACACTGTTAGGGTGCGCCGACACGGCCATCCTGACCAATACACGACCTCGTGCTATTTTACCAAAGATGCTTTGTTACCAATTAGCCAACTTATGAAGTTTATTCAATTATAACTTCTAAACTATCATTATATATCATTATATTATCATTAACCATTCAGGTTTCACATTATGTTACCTAATGCGCCACACGCCATGATTAAAACAGTTGTTTTGCACTTGTGCTTACATTATAATTACAGATTCCATTATTATTACAATTTTCATCATTAGCCCTGAAGTCACCTGTACTGTCTCTTTGAACTTTCAACTATCCCTTATTACTGTCTCTTTCAACAGTGTCTTTCTAAACTTCTTCATTACTGTCTCTTTCAACAATGTCTTTTTCAACTTCTTCATTACTGTCTCTTTCAACAGTGTCTTTTTCAACTTTCTTTATTAGTGTCTCGTACCGATTCTCTTTCGTTTGGGCTAAGCCTATATGGTCTTCTTTGAACAATTTTTCTTGGGTTTACTAATTCAATTTTCATTTCACCCGGAATAACTCTACTCGAAGGAATTCCCTTAATAAAAGATTTTGAATATTTTTCCAATAAATTTTGTAATTTATCTCTATCCTCCCCAACAAGATCAGTATTTAATTCACAAAATTTCTCATCATTTGAACAATAGCTTACAGTTTTTGATCTAATAATTTCAAATTTTCCTGGTGATATTATAACATTAAACCCAGGGGACAGTACTTCTCAACCAATAATAATATCATTTTTCAAATATTCATTGTCTAAAACATGAAACAAAACTTCAATATAGTGTGGACTAATTTTTACGTTGCTAAGTACATATCTACAATGTGCTACATATGCCGTCACTACCAATACCCTTTAACATCACAACATTGTTAATTCTCTTACCAACTAATTTGATACTTATCTTTTGTTTTATTAATGAACATTCCGCTCCAGAGTCGAATGTTGTTATAGACGTCTGACCATGATGAATCATCTCTCCTTTGGGCTCAACAACTTCGCATAGCTCCACTCTTTTCGTTTGGTGTGTATTCTTGACCTTATCCATTTTGAACTTACTGCAATGTGTTGAAATATGACCAAGTTCACCACACTTAAAGCAGGTTACATTCCCTTTTTTGCTGGTGGCCAAATGCACTCCTTCCGCTACTATTCATAACATGAGACAAGGGATGATCTTGATGCTGTATAGCTCGACATTAAATCATCTTGTGGCCTAATCTTCCACAGAAATGACATTTGATTGTTGAAAGTTTCGGACGCTTTATGTCAGCTGAAGACATTTCTTCTTGCAGATTTTTCTTCCTTTTGGTAAACGTGAATGCTTTAAGCTCGGTTTGTAATTGACTTCTGGTGCGCATATTTGAAGTAAAGGTTAGGTGCTGCGATCTGTTATCAACATGAACCATCTTCAAAAGATTCACAAAAACTGCAATTTCCTCCACGTCCATGTCGCGCCATTTTGTGATAAGTGACGTCATCATACGACTACCATAATTGGAGAGGCATTCGCCATCGGTCGGACAATTAGCTAACATTGACAGAAGCATTGCCGCTGGCGTTTCTACACTGCCAAAAGGCTGCATGAAAAGTTCTTTAAATTCGTCCCAAGTTATGTCAGGATAACATATTTGAGAAGGCCACTGCGACGCACTGCCTTCCAACGATGCACTCAAGGCCATCACCAACGCGCTGCATTTTACGGTATTTTCTGCCAAAATTATACTTGATGTAAAACACCACGCCGACACTCCGGCGCCATCAAGGTCCGCGTTGATTCTTGAAAGCACAATTGTTTTCTTTTTATCCGCTGCCCCGGGCGTCGACGACCGAACGGCCCTGACAAGTTCGATCAAATTTTTGTTTTTCATCTCCACTACAATTCGCCATGGCCCATCCAATCCGCCAGGTAGCGAGCCGGATCCCACTTCTGATGTTGAAGCATGCTGGTCGTTCATTGGCATGGTATTAGCGCAGCGAGTTTCGGCCTTGTTCCCTGAGTTCTAAAACGCAACTGAACTCATCATTCCTTCTTTTTTCTGTGCTTACCACCGAACCACACTCGGCGACAGCATCACCACGCTGGCGCCCCGCTAAAACGGTACTTCCCAAAGCGACAACATGCAGACAACCAATCACAGTACAATCAACGGCTGATGCAATTATGAGGAACTTAGTCTTCTAATGAAATTCCCTAAACTGTATACACATACACTCACACCAATATCCACACACTGTTAGGGTGCGCCGACATATATTTAATATTAGTGGACTGTATGTATGTGTGTATTGCAGCATATTGTTTATTGCTGCTTGACATGGGGTTGTTTTCAAGTGTTTCAGCTGTTTTCAAGGTGATGTCAGCCTTTATTTTCACGAGGACACTAACCAGCTGTGCAGCGGCACCTTCCCCATTAAGAGGCCGGACATTCCAGGTGCGTGCCCTTAATTCGTAGTCCTTATTTCGTTTGCCACGATTGTCATCAAAACGGGGGTCTCTCATCCGAGGCTGATTTTTAATATCCATTGGTATGATTTTTTTTCGTGGCGGGTCCCAAACCCTGCGCAGAACCCTGCGAAGGGGATGTCGGCTTCAAACGGATGTTCTTAGGCTACCCAGAGGATAATTTTACAAAGACCGGAAGTCTTACCAATGAAAAAGCAAAAACAGCCTCGGATGACAGACCCCTCTTTTGATGACCACCATGGCAAACGCACTAAGAATAACGATTTAAGGGCATGCACTTGGAATGTCCGGCCCACTAATTCAGAAGGTGCCCCTCCTCAGTTGGTTGATGTTCCCGTTACAGTGAAGGCTGACATCACCGCCGTCCAAGAAATGCGATGGACGGGACAAAGACTTAGGCGCGTAGGTCCTTGTGTCATTTACTACTGTGGCCGTATAAAGGAGTGCAAATTTGGTGTGGGATTGTCGGTGAGAGAGAGACTCCGTCGCCGAGTACTGTCATTCACCCCGGTGGATGAACGTCTATCCACAATCCGCATCAAAGCGAAGTTCTTCAACATATCGCGGATTTGTGCACACGCCCCAATGGAAGACAAGGACGATGTGACTAAAGATGCCTTCTATGAGCGCTTGGAGCGCGCTTATGAGAGCTACCCCCGCCACGATGTCAAAATCGTGCTTGGCGACTTTAACGCCAGGGTGGGCAAAGAAGGTATCTTTGACACTACTGTCGGTAAATCCAGCCTCCACGACGAAACATCCCCAAATGGGTTGAGGCTGATCGACTTCGCCGGGGCCCCAAATATGGTTATCTGTAGTACTAGATTCCAGCATAAGAAGATTCATCAAGCTACCTGGCTGTCTCCGGATCGAAAAACTACCAACCGGATCGATCATGTTGTGATAGACGGAAGACACGTCTCCAGTGTTTTAGATGTGCGTACGCTCTGATGTCCTAACATCGACTCGGACCACTATCTTGTTGCAGCCAAGATTCGCACCCGCCTCTGGCAGCGAAAAACGCACGCAAACAAACACAAGGAAGGTTCGACGTCGAGAAGCTGCAATCACAACAGACAGCCGAACGATTTTCTACTCGGCTTGCACTCCTGTTCTCTGAGATCACTAGTCAACAACTCGGTATAAGGGAACTGTGAGACGGCATTTCAAACTCCTTACGTACAGCTGCTACCGAAACCATTGGTTTTCGGAAAGTACAAAAGAACAGCTGGTACGACGAGGATTGCCGTGTCGTAGCGGAGAGAAACCGGTTGCCTACCTCGCAACGTTACGATCGACCACAACACGTGCGGGATGGGATAGATACCGAGAGGTGAAGAGGGAAGCGAGACGCATTTGCAGACACAAAAAGAAAGAGGCAGAAATGTGTGAGTACGAAGTTGATAAGCTGGCCGACAGGGGTAATGCTCGAAAATTGGACGAAAAAATGCGTTGGCTTACAGAAGGTTTCAAGACCGGAGCATATCTTGTTGAACCCCCAAAGGTGATCTAGTCACCGATGCCCAGAGCATACTTAAATTATGGAGGGAACACTTCTCCAGCCTGCTGAATGGCAGTGAACGCACAACGCCAGGATGAAGGCGACGATGGAGCCGACGTTCCATTGCCCGACCATGAAGAAGTTCGAATAGCAATTACCCGCCTGAAGAACAACAAAGCGGGGGGGGGCCGATGAATTGTCGGCCGAGCTATTCAAACACGACGGCGAAGAACTGATAAGGATCATGCATCAGCTTCTTTGTAAACTATGGTCTGACAAAAGCATGCCCAACGATTGGAATTTAAGTGTGCTATGCCCAATCCGTAAAAAAGGTGACCCCTCAATCTGCGCCAACTACCGTGGGATTAGCCTCCTCAACATCGCATATGAGGTTCTATCGAGCGTATTGTGTGAAAGATTAAAGCCCACCGTCAACAAACTGATTGGACCTTTTCAGTGTGGCTTCAGACTTGGCAAATCAACAATCGACCAGATATTCACCATGCGCCAAATCTTAGAAAAGACCAGTGAAAGGAAAATCGACACACGCCACCTCTTCGTCGATTTCAAAGCTGCTTTCGACAGCACGAATAGGAGCTGCCTTTATGCCGCGATGTCTGAATTTGGTATCCCCGCAAAACTAATACGGCTGTGTAAACTGACGTTGAGTAACACGAAAAGCTCCGTCAGGATCGGGAAGTACCTCTCCGCGCCGTTCGATACCAAACGAAGTTTCAGACAAGCGAGTCCCTATCGTGCGACTTCTTTAATCTGCTGCTGGAGAAAATAGTTCGAGCTGCTTAACTAAATAGAGAAGGTACCATCTTCTATAAGAGTTCTGCTTTCTCCAGGCTGGACAAGGAAGCACAGAAAATGGGTCTGGCAGTGAACGAGGGCAAGACGAAATATTTCCTGTCATCAAACAAACAGTCATCGCACTTGCGACTTGGCTCTCACGTCACTGTTGACAGTCATAACTTTGAAGTTGTAGATAATTTCGTCTACTTAGGAACCAGCGTAAACACCACCAACAATGTCAGTCTGGAAATCCTACGCAGGATTGCTCTTGCCAACAAGTTCTACTTTGGACTGAGTAGGCAATTGAAAAGTAAAGTCCTCTCTCGACGAACAAAAGCTAAACTCTATAAGTCGCTCATAATTCCCGTCCTGCTATATGGTGCAACCGATGAGTCGACGTTACGAGTTTTCGAGAGAAAAGTTCTGCGAAAGATATATGGTCTCTTGCGCATTGGCCACGGCGAATATCGCATTCGATGGAACGATGAGCTGTACGAGATACACGACGACTCCAGCTCTAAAAGTATTCGACGCAGTACCCGCCGGGAGAAGCAGAAGAAGACCTCCACTCCGTTGGAAGGACCAAGTGGAGAAGGACCTGGCTTCGCTTGGAATATTCAATTGGCGCCACATATCGAAAAGAAGAAATGACTGGCGCGCTGTTGTTAACTCGGCTATAATCGCGTAAGCGGTGTCTACGCCAATTAAGAAGAAGAAGAAGATTTAGTAGAATTTCGGCTTTGCTGATAAGTAAGCATGTTCAATGATATTTGAACATATTGCCGAGGGAAAGAAAAGATTATCTAAAATTTGTGGACTGTATATGTTTTCATGATCTTAAATATTACCAATTTCTTAACTTATCTTATTTAAGAAAACGAACATGTTCATTTTTTAACACAATGTTTTACGTTTAATTTAAGTTTACATTCGTAAATTTGTAATTTAATTAAACTTATTTGTGCCCTTCTCTTTATGTGCTTATACGCTGTGCATAACACTTTTCCAATTGGAAAATAACCGTAGGTTAATGTCGTTGCTAAATTTTACATCTTGATACGTGTTGAAAAAGCGGCATATTTATGCAAAACCAGGTCTTTATTAAATAGTTTTTCATTAAACATGATATAAATAAATGGATACATGCATCTCCTAAATAGAAATAGTTATTCCTGCATACACACCACCTGTGGCCATCGAATGACATCCACATAGGGTATTGTAGTGAACTACCTGCCGCATGCAACACTTCGCTGTTGGTATTTAATTTTGATAAGCTATCCTATCATCTAAGTTGGACCAAATTACATGTATGTATATGCCAACTTTCATGAATATCAGTTGACTCGTTTTTGAGTTCATTCGAAACATACACACGGACACTGGATTTTTATATATTAAGATTAGTATTTGCTTAATAAAAATCCATTTATGTTTTACAGATAAGTTATCACGTGACGCAAGAATGTAAAATATTGCGCGTGGCCTGAGTCAGCAACAAGTAGCGCACTCAGAATTATGAACGGAAACAACAAGTTTTGAGTTACATCCAAGTTGCGCGTGGAGTGAGTCAGCAATTTTACGTTCTCACGTCTGCCAATACCATCAGCTCATATTCATGCTTACGCCTGCAAATACCAGCTCACAATACCACAACTGCTTCGCAGCAGCGGCGGCAGCAACAGCAACGGGTAGTTTGTAATTAGAAAGTTAGTTTAGTTTCTTGTTTGGTGCTCTTCGAGCTGGACGCGGTCCACTCGAATTAATAAAGGGTTAATAAAACAAAAGTGGCATATTTTAATAATTGGCGCCCAACGTGGGGCTGTGTTTACGCAAAGTAGTTTGTCGGTGTCGGTTAAAAACGAGCAACTACAATCAACCAGCTGCCACAAACAATCAGGATTATGCCGCTGAAAGTCGATCGAATCAAGGACCAGCCAGCAACTGCAATCAACCAGCTATCATAAACGAGCAGCAGCTATTCCATTGGTGGATCGGGACAGGAGGAAGATCGAAGCAGCCGGCAATCATGAATTTAATGTAAGTTGAGAAACTCGAATTTCAATTTTAGAATCAAAGATCTAAACATTGAAGGTACTTCTTGTTAAAAAATAAAATATATTAAGAAAGTGAAATTTAAACTGTAATAGTTTACGGTGCATCCGGTATTTATTTCGTGGAAATAGTAATAACTTTTTCAATGATTAATTGAGGAATAGTGAAGAGTATTGGTTACACGGTATATGAATAGGCCAACCGTCAACTTAATTGACTTAGTCTCTAGCTTTGAAAATATTAAATTATCAGAAGAAGAAGAAGTCAAAATGAACGAAACCCAGCTTACACAGATAGTGAACGCGGCGGTCAGTGCTGCTTTAGGGGTGCAGAGGCGGGAGTTTGAGAATAGGCTTAAGGTCATGCAGGACCAAATTGATAACGTATCCCAAAAACCCACTATAACGACTTACGAAAAAATTAAGATAGTAGCGGGTAGAACCTGCGAAGAATCGCTGGAAGTTGTAAAGTCTCCACCCGAATTTTCCGGTCAAACCGAAGGTTATGTGTCCTGGCGTGAGGCGGCATATAACGCATATGAGATTTTTAAGGACTACGATGGTAGCTCACGGCACTACCAAGCCGTTACCATTATAAGAAATAAAATTCGAGGCGCTGCCGATGCGCTTTTATCGTCGTTTAGCACTGTCTTAAATTTTAACGCTATTATAGCCTGCTTAGACTTCACTTACTCCGATAAGCGGCCGATCTACTTAGTCGAGCAGGAATTGTCGACGTTGAGGCAGGGCTCTTCCACTGTGCTCGAATTTTATGATGAGGTTGAGAAAAAACTCTCCTTACTTGCTAATAAAACCAAAATGTCTCAAGAAGAAAGTATTGCAGGCGCAATTAACGAGAAATATAGGGCCAACGCTCTTAGAGTGTTCATTTCTGGGTTAAGGAAGCCCCTTTGCGATATTCTCTTAGCATCGCAACCTAGTGACTTACCATCCGCCCTGGCACTCGCTCAGGAAGTCGATGCGAATCATGAACGTTACATTTTCGCAGCAAGCTTTGCAAATAGAGCATCTGATGTGACCAAAAAAGCAGAGAACAGCCAAAGGGGAAAATATAACAATAATCAAAACATGCTAAATAGAACAAATTCGGATAATCAGAAAAACCCTCATTTCGTAAGGCAACACCGGGGTGATAACCAAAATAATGGCCAATACCGCCAACAAAATTTTCAGCAGAACCGTCAAACAGGATATCGGAACTTTCAGCCGCGACAGGAACCAATGGATGTGGATCCTTCATATTCTCGCCTACGGCAATTTAAAAGTAACGTAAGAGACGACGGTGGTCAAAAGCGTCAGGCAGCCTCAGACCGTCGAACAGGACCAAAACTACAAAGGGTAAAAAATTTGAAGGAAGATCGAAATACCGAGTTAAGCTCAGACTCTTACGAGGAGCTATCTGAGCCAGTTGTTGAGGACCTAGAGGCAGAAGAAGTGAATTTTTTAGGGGTAAGTCCCTCCTGCCCTGGATTTCTAAGTCACTAGGTGGGCGGGAGGTAAAGTTTCTTGTCGACACGGGTGCCTCCAAAAACTACATCAGGCCTCTAGAGGGCCTAAAAGGAGTGAAGCCTGTTGATAAGGAATTCACGGTGAAATCCATTCATGAATTCACCAATATTGGAAAAAAATGCAAGGTACACTTGTTTGGGGTGGTATCTGAATTTTTCGTCCTGCCAAACCTAACTTTCTTTGATGGAATAGTAGGTTTGGACTTGCTGAACAATGTTCAAGCCAATATTAATTTGAAAAACAAAATTATCGAATACAACTCTGGTAAGGAAATTATTCATTTTCTCCAGGGTCAAGATGTTAGTCATCTCCAGCTCCATACCGAGTCAGTCCCGGTGAGCATAAAAGGGGAATTTAATGATATGTTAGAGCGCGTTTCAGGAGTTTTTGCTGACCCAAACGAGAAACTACCATACAACACTAATATTGTGGCCACAATCCGTACTAGGGATAATGAGCCGACTTACGCAAGGTTCTACCCATACCCAATGGGAGTCGCTGATTTTGTAAAAACAGAGATACAGGATCTCCTCCAAAATGATATTATCCGACGTTCGCGGTCGCCATACAACAATCCCATTAGGGTTGTAGACAAAAAGGGTTTCGATGAGATCGGAGTTAAAAGGAAAAGATTAGTAATTGATTTCCGAAAATTGAACGAGAAACCATAGAAGACTCATATCCCATACCAAACGTAGGGGTAATATTTTCAAACTTGGGAAAAGCCCAGCTCTTCACAACCTTGGACCTTAAGTCGGGGTTTCATCAAATTGAGCTCGCCGAACGTGATCGCGAAAAACCGCTTTCTCTGTGTGTAATGGGAAGTACGAATTCTGCCGTCTTCCCTTTGGCCTTAAGAATGCACCTAGCATTTTTCAGAGGGCAATAGCTGACGTTCTTAGGGAACACATTGGCAAGTACTGCTTTGTTTATATTGATGATGTGATAATTTTTTCACAAAACAAGGAAGACCACTTGAAGCACGTAGAGGCTATTTTAGTGAGTTTGCTTGAAGCAAATATGAGGGTTTCTGTTGAGAAATCAAAATTTTTTAAGGCAGAACTTGAATACCTCGGTTTTCTAATATCAAAAGGAGGAATAAAAATATGCCCGCAGAAAATTGAAGCAATCCAAAACTTCCCACAGCCAACAACATTGAGAGGTGTTAGGTCCTTTTTAGGAATGGCTGGGTATTACAGATGCTTCGTTCGTGACTATGCAAAAATTGCTAACCAATAACTAGTATCCTTAGGGGCGAATTTGGTAAAGTGTCGGCCTCTCAATCAAAAAAAATTGAAATATCATTTGACCAGGAACAAGTGAATGCATTTAATAAATTGAAGAGTATACTTACATCAGAAGATGTTATGCTGGCCTATCCGGACTTTAGAAAGGCTTCCGACCTAACCACTGATGCTTCTTCACACGCCCTAGGTGCGGTCCTTTCTCAAGGGGGGAGACCGATTACAATGATTTCCAGAACCCTTAACAAAAAGGAAGAACACTTTGCAACAAACGAGCGAGAGCTTCTGGCAATCGTATGGGCTCTAAAAACCCTTACACATTATTTGTTCGGCGTTAGGGAATTAAACATTTAAACAGATCATCAACCCCTAACCTTCGCAGTGTCTGATCGTAACCCGAACCCAAAAATAAAGCGACGGAAAGCTTTCATTGAAGGATATAATGCCAAACTGCACTATAAACCAGGAAAAGATAATTTAGTAGCTGATGCTTTATCACGCCAGTTTATAAACGCACTAGATCCAGAACCTGAATCGGATGCTGCCACTATTCATAGCGAACAGTCTCTTACTTATACGGTGGAAACAGTTTCAAAACCAGTAAATGTCTATAAAAACCAACTAATTTTGGAATCTGGCTTACATCCGGACAAAAGGACATTTGTTATTTTTGGAAATAAGTTACACCATATTCTCACGTTTCCTGATAATGGGAGTTTGTTTAAAATGTTATCAGAGGTGGTAAAATCTGACGTGGTCAACGGCATTCACTGCGAGCTACCTCTGCTGGCGCAAATCCAAAACTGGCTAGGGAGTACTTTCCCAAATACAAGATTCCGTCACACAACTAAATTTGTCACGGACATTTTTGATCATAACGAACAAATTGAAATAATCACGCAAGAACATAATAGAGCCCATCGTGCCTCTCAAGAAAATGTTAAACAAATTCTTGAAGATTATTTTTTTTCCGAGAATGGAGAAAAAAGCTAAGGAGGTGGCGTCTAATTGTAAAGTCTGCATTAAAGCTAAATATGTCAGACATCCGGTAAAGCATCCCATAGGAAAAACACCCATTCCATCTTTTCCCGGTGAATTTCTCCATATTGAAATATTCTGTACTAATGCCACATATTTCCTTACTTGTGTGGAGAAGCTATCCAAGTTTGCAGTAGTGCAACCAATCCCTTCACGAACCATAATCGATATTAAGCCGCGTATTCTGCAACTGGTCAATATGTTCGCAGGAACCAAAATTATTTTCTGCGATAATGAAAAATCATTAAACTCAAATACAATAAGGTCGTGCCCTAGAGACCTTTTAGACATTGAAATTGTGAATGCTCCTCCTCTGCATAGTACTTCTAATGGACAGGTGGAGAGATTTCAAAGCACTATGGGGGAAATAGCTAGACGCCTTAAATTAGAAAAAGGAATTGAAGATACTGTGGACTTAATTTTACTGGCCACAATTCAATACAATAGGAGCATTCACTCCGTAACTTGCGAAAAACCCTTGGATGTTTTTCATTCCCGGACAGGTGGGACAGAAGCAAAAAATAGGGTAGAAAAGGCTCAAGAAGCAATGTTAAGGACTCATAACAAAAACAGGATAGCAAGAACATTTGCCGTTGGGGAAACAGTCCACATTAAGTCGAATAGACGGTTGGGAAACAAACTTACCCCCTTATATGTGGAGGGCATAGTCCAGGAGGACCTGGGTTCTACGGTCAGGGTTAAAGGTAGAATAGTTCATAAGGATAATCTCCGATAGTCGAATAAAATATTTTTTAAATCTTACGATCTTCTTTGCTTCTGTCTTTCCTTGACTTTTAGACCTCTGCTCTTTATGCTTAGCTTGACCTCGACCTCCACAGTTTGTAAGATTGTGGATTACTCACACTCAGACTACTTTCCGATTACGAATGGTGACGTGGTTTTATGGGACTTGTACGATTACATCAGACATACGACAAACCTGACTGCCTACGCTGAATTGACCATTGACACTCGCTCAGCGCTAAAACTGTACCCAGAAAGCCACATGACGAAACTGATGAATGCTGACCTGGACCGAATCGACAAGCTTCTTCGGACAGTAATGGGACCGACAAGACATTCACGTAGTCTAAACATCTTGGGAACTGCTCTTAAGGTTGTGGCAGGCACGCCGGACTTCGACGATTTTCAGAAAGTAACTTTAGAGCTTGATAGGCTTAGGGACAATAACAATCGCCAAGTAGCAATAAACTCAAAGTTCCAGGAACAGATTACCGATTTAACCAATACAATAAATGAAATTTTAAGAATAAAAAAACTAGAACAGATAAATACCGGACACCTTTACGAAATTCTTTTGGCCCGAAATAGGGCTATTATTACAGACCTAGATAACATTATCTTATCAATCGCCTTAGCAGAGTTGGGATTATTAAACCCAATCATTTTTGATAATATTGAAATTGATTCAATCTTGAAGACCGAGTCTCTCAACAACTTAACTGTAACTGATTTGTTATTAGTCTCTAAGTTTAAAGTATTTCATGATAATAACCTTTTTCACTTCCTAATTAAGTATCCTAGACCTAAGCTTATATGTAAAAGAAAAATTGTAATACCAGTAGCTCACAACAACAAAATGCTGTCACTACGCGACAACTCCGTAGCAGTTTGTGGTAAAGACGGATGGCTGTGCAGGGACTACCATGCAGTTTTGCAGAAAATCGAACATAACAACTTGCGCTCAACAACTGGTAGCCAGCGTCACCGCAGAGTGTAGAACAACATTTGGCGAACTAGATCCCTTACAAGAAATTGATGATGGTATGGTCATCATAAACGACTCCACCGCCGCGGTAACTTCTGAGAGCGAGACCATTTCGCTAAAAAAAGGTACTTACCTGGTAATGTTTCCTGATAAGGCAAGTATAAATGAAACAACCTTCGTTAACCGGAATGGCCTTCAAATAAAGGAAGCTGAAATCCCTTGGGCGACTCGGATAAATATAATTGGACACGATAACATAATGAGCTTACCTTACTTGCGGCACCGAGCGCTGGTAAATCGCCAGCTGATGGAACAACTAACCGATGGGTATGAAAAAGGATTGACAACGACGTCAATAATTCTAATGGTAATAATAATTATCGCCGTGCTTTTTTCCATAATAACATTCTATAAAAAGCTGAAGCGACAGGCTGCAATTGTAAGAGTAGTAGAAAATATCACTCAGGTGTCAGGAGAAAGGTCCGAGGTCGTCCCTCACTTAGGAGGGGAGGAGTTATCACGCGACGCAAGAATGTAAAATATTGCGCGTGGCCTGAGTCAGCAACAAGTAGCGCACTCAGAATTATGAACGGAAACAACAAGTTTTGAGTTGCATCCAAGTTGCGCGTGGACTGAGTCAGCAATTTTACGTTCTCACGTCTGCCAATACCATCAGCTCATATTCATGCTTACGTCTGCAAATACCAGCTCACAATACCACAACTGCTTCGCAGCAGCGGCGGCAGCAACAGCAACGGGTAGTTTGTAATTAGAAAGTTAGTTTAGTTTCTTGTTTGGAGCTCTTCGAGCTGGACGCGCTCCACTCGAATTAATAAAGAGTTAATAAAACAAAAGTGGCATATTTTAATAATTGATATATTCCAGAAGCCGGATGCGATTGAGACCCGTCTCACTGCCATTGAAAAGTCCCTAACAGACAAAGTAAGTAACGCAGTATTACATTACAAATACTGCGTGGTATGTTTTCTGACGATCTAATGTACCACTACAATTTAGAGGGGCGCAAGGAGAAGGAATCCCTACTAAAGCTAAAGTGCGTAGGGTTAGTTTTTGGTAGGTTTTTTTACTGATATATATTTGAATGCCTTAACTTATAAAGTTTCATTTTAGATATTTTCACAAGGATAAAAATACTATCTGTGGGAGCTCCGGAAATTTGTGGCCTTAAGCCACAATCGTTTTAAGCAAAAAAAGCGTAAACTTAAAGCAAAATTAATATCAGTTTTCTTGTTATTACTTATATATATTAGTTTTAAGTTGTATGAATTAGTTTCAAGTTGTAAATATTAGTTTTAAGTTGTAAATATTAGTTTTAAGTGGTACATATTAGTTTTAAGTTGTAGATATTAGTTTTAAGTTGTACAAATTAGTTTTAAGTTGCACATATTAGTTCTAAGTTGTAAGTTGAAGTTTCTAAGTTACAAATATGAATTTTTAGAATTATAATTTTTATACTGAAATAAACTTAATTTGTATTATTTTTCTGCCTAATATAATAATAATAGGCAAATTATTAGTGTTTAGACGGGGGCAAGAAAAAGGTACTCTTATATTTTTTAAAACAATTTAATTTATTAAAAAATATTAATTTTGATACTTCACCGAATAATAAAAAATGTTTGATAAGTATTCAAAGGCATTCGCTACATGCCCAGATACGATCGAATAAATGAAACGTATCCAAATGAAAATTAGACGCTGTGCAGGATTTCAGTCGAATTAATTGTTGAACGCTGAGAGTTAAGTGCAGCGCGCGGGTTGGTTGTCGAAAAAACAACGAAAAATGGGGTGCGAAGTGTATGTGACGAATGTTGACGTGCGAATTGTCCGTAAGCGATTGTCCATTTCCATTTTGTTAGGTTGATGATGTATGGTGACGTCGTGCGGTGATCGCTGGCTGAAAGTGTAAACACAATGGCTACGACAGACTGCAGCGGCACGACAGTGAACTGAAAACGTCGTTGTTCATCTTACTACATGTACATTTTGAGAAGCAACAACAACACAATGGCCGGCATGTACACAAAACAACGCAGTTGTCCATTTTGCATGTACACAATTTCGTTGTGGCCATACTAATACCTTTCACTTCAATGAAATTTTAATATTTTGTTCAAAGTGAAATTTTTATGCAAAAAATAAGTAAATAGGTAAATATTTTTGCTTTAAATTATCACTTGTTATTACAAATGATATAATAGAGCTATAATATAGCTATTTTATGCTTTTATTTGTAAAATAACGTCAAGTTTGTTAGAGCTGTGAATAATTTTACATTTTACATATTAGTGGCATCCCCACTCTACCTCCTCTTTCTATCTTCCATTCTACTGTCAACTCTACTGTCGTCGTACTGTCGTTGGCAAAAATAGGAGGATATTGAAGTTAGCGAGAACGACAACTGTCGGCCTGCAGTCGTGTAGTCGTGCAGCTGTGAAAATAACACTGCCCATAAGAACGTGTGTATTTTAATATTTGACAGATGTAGTTTGCAGTCTGTCGTAGCCATTGTGTTTACACTTTGAGTGTGTTGGTGTTGTCCTAGGGTGCGCCAGTTTTTCCCAGGCAGAGTGGTGTATACATGCGGGGAGATGCTTAAGTCATTTAAACATACTGGGCCCCCTAGGCAAATTTTTTTCCTAGTATTACGTACTTATATGATGTTCAATGTATTTCGGCGGAAATTGGTGTTTGAAATAAGTAACTTCAATATGTATGAACGGGTCATATTGAAATACCCTTCATATTTTATGACTTGGCGACTTGTATTACTTTTAAACTCGTTTATATATATTTTTATTTTCGGTTAGTGACAATTTCTCTAATGACGGCTTATTATTTGTGGTTTAATTTAAAATTTCTTTACCATCGGCTTAGTAAACTAGCTGTTTATTAGTTGCCTTTTCTGTATGATCGCAATTGTTTTCATTTGATTTATTCTCGGCTTATGAAGGATAGTAACCCCACGTCTGGCTGTGATATGGCCAGAATGGGTACTCCTTAGCCCTGGAGTTAGGACTTGACAATAGAGGGATCTTGCGATAGAATGGCCGTGAATTGCGAACGGTTTCATTTCGAATTGTATCGTGGTAATTTCTAGCTACTTTTTTTGAAATGGAATGTTAAAATTTTACAACAAATTCCCATCCACTTCTGTTATGAGAAGCGCTTATGTAAGAATGATAAAACGACCTTTGCTTTTTGTACGTCTAGGTGCGTCACACTATCGCATTGGGTATATGGTGCTCGTTGAACCTATTTTGTTTAAAATTTTATTTATTCTGAAAAGTTACGAAAAAATGTCGATTTTTTGACTTTTGATACAACTGTGTTTATTTGTTTTTATTTTATGTTTTTATGTATGCGCTACTTTGGCGTATAGTAGCCCGCCACCGCTCTAGGATCTGTTCAGAATTGTTTTTTTTTCCATTATTGGCGAAAGCCATCCTGCGGGGCCGAAAAGTTGTATGTGCTTTTAATATAGAAGGAAGTCTCCCTATATCTCGAAATTTCCTTAATTGTGAATTAAGGTATTTGTCCTCAACTTGAGTTGGTATGGTGGAAACTGGTTCCGCAACTAGTCCACTTTGTGTTTCGCTGTGCAGCGTTTGAATTTTTTGTGCCTTTGAGCAACATGGTGTCTCTTGGCAATTTTTACAGTTTTGGGTTTCGGGATTTGCTTTTGCAATTAAACCCGTGGTTTTTTTAATATGCGCCCTTTTTTGGTGTGATAGGGGATATGTGCTATAATGAAGCATAGAATTGTGTCTTTTATGACAATAGAAGCAATTATATTTGCTTTTGCAATTTTTAAGATTGTGTGTATGGGCCAAGCAGTTTGTAAAGAGTCTTTTTGATCTGACAAAGTTGTTCCTTTCGTTAATATTTAATTTTTTAAAGTTCTCACAAGTTTTAAGCTTACGCCCTCTTGTGCATAGTTCGCATGACGTGTGTTTTTTCTGTTCGGATATGAACGAGTGCGTTTTGTGAAAGCTTTTGTTTAAATGTTTGTTGCTTCTAGCTTGGGGTCTATTGAAGCTTCTATTTTGGTCTTGTTTAATGATCTTTGCTTTGATTATTTTTTCTTCTAACCTTTCCGCAATTTCATATTGGGTGGTGAGAAAATCTTTCATTTCTTGCCACGTTGGGAACTTTTTTCGTGATGAGAGCGATTGCTCCCATAGAAGTAACGACTTTTCTGGTAATGCGGCGGAGCAAATGTTTACCAGAATTGGATCCCAGCTGTCTGTGGGAATATTTAGTGTCGATAGAATCGACAAACAATTTGAAACAGTGGATTCTAGTTTGATGAATTCTACACTTGTTCCGTTCCTAATTTTTGGCAAGTTCATAAGTGTCGTTACTTGCTTATCGACCAGTATTCTGTCGTTTTCAAATCTAGCTTTTAGAGCTTCCCAAGCCATATTGAAATTGTCGTCATTTAATGCGAACTGTTTGACTAGTTCGCCTACTTGACCTTTAGTTTTGTATCTGAGGTGATACAATTTTTGCGCTTGTGATAATTGAGGATGGTTTATGTACACGGCCGTAAACATGTCCCGGAAGGACGGCCATTCTTCATAACCTCCATAAAATGTTTCTGTGTCACAAGCGGGCACCTCGAGTTGGATGCCTGAACTTGCGTCTTGATATTGTTGCATTTGTGGCAGCTCAACTCTACTGTGGGGAGTAGGTGCAATTGCTTTTATTAGCTTTAATTGATCGGAGATCATAGCTTTCGTTTCTTCATATTGGTCTAAGCAGTTTTCGTAAATATCGTAAGCCGATGATTTAAAATCTTGTGGTAGATCTGAATTGTCAGAATCTACTATGGCGTCATGAGCCGCTTGGAGGCGAGTCCAAAAGTTTTTAAGATTTTGAGTTTTAATTTCTAATAACGATTCCGAGTTTTCGTGAATCGGTGAAGAGGCAAATCTAGTGCAGTATCTTGTTAACTTGTCACTTTCTGAAATAAATCTAGCAACCTGTTTTGAGCGTGTAGCTCCAGGTGTACTTTGATTTTTGTTATTGTTCATTATTTTAGTTGTATGTCGAACTATTTTTCAGTGTGAACTGGATACCTTTTTTAAGTATATAAACGTGTTTTTTTTTTATTAATACCGCACCTTTAATTTATTAACACTTTTTACGTCCTTATGTTAGTATTTAGGTACACCCTAATACTTGGACTTGTATTATGTGCTTATGAAAGTACTTATGCTTTATGCAATTGAGAGCTCGTTGAAGAGATCAATTTGCTTTTTGTATGCAATCTGCTTGTTTTTGTTTGCCAAAGAACAAGAGGTATTGCCGTATAATTGCCAATGTGGGCTTTGAATGTAGTTATGTATGTATAGGATTGTAGAAGTACCAATAATATATTTATGTGTATATAGTGTATATAAACTTATTTATATTTTGTGATACTGTTTTTATTTTTATATTTGCCCCAATTAACGTATTCCGTTATTTACGGAAATTACGAGAACTTTTTCTTTGAAAATTAAGTAAATTCAATAATTATAATTACCCAGACTAGGGTATGTTATCACAGGCTGTTTCTATCCCGTATGATTATATGTGCAATAAATGTATACATATGTATATATGTACATTAGGGGTGTTCTTATTTTCAAACATCGGTTTTCTATATATTCCCGGCCAGAAATCGGTTCCCGTATGTATTTAGATAAAACGGTAAAAGTTTGGGGTCAATGCAATAACATTTAGTGGACCCGGAAGCCAGCTGAAAAATTCAATAGGTCAGTATGGGCAAATATCAATGTTCATACATTCGCCTTATATTAGACGCAGTTATTATAGTATATTTAACAAAACATATATGTTTACAAAAATAATTATTCCATTTTTGTATTCTTATTCGGTAATAACATTTAAAATAATTGTGATAATTTTGTGTATTTTAAAAAAAAAGGCATGCAACACCAGCTTGATATTTTGCAAATTTACCGAAATTTGTTTCTACATTTTGAGCGCGCTGTTTGCAGGCAAGCAAATTTCCTGAGAAAAAGTGAACTGTGTGGCGACAATAAGTCGTTCAGAAAATAAAATAGTAACTGCTCATAACGGGACATTTCTGCTGTGAAATATTTTCAAAAGCATGCAAGAGGTTCTTGTGCATATTGTGATTTTAATAAGTAAATATAATTGTAACAATTATTTTGAAGATTTTTGGTTTAATAAATTCTTTGAAATTGTTTGAATTTCGGTGGGCGGTTGTGTTTTAAGTGTAAAAAGTGAAGTATATAAAATAAACTAATATGTCTAGTTTAGCAACACGAATGTCAGTTGCCAAATTAAAAAAAGTTAGTTTGATTGGATACACAATGCATCAAATAACAGGTGCAAAACTTCCATCTAATCGGCAGGTTTTAGAAGTTTTGTTTTACAATATGAGATTTGTAGATCTTTCAGCAAAGGAAAGCGCAAAACTTGCTATCAAAGCAGCACAAATATTTTGGGAACAAGCACGAATACCGATAAGAAAAGAAGATAAATGTGTTGAGAAGTTATTGAAACTGTACGAAACTTGGAAAAAAATCCTGAAAACAGTTCCAGAAAAGAGATCCAATTCACAGGAAGAAGTCGTTGATATGTTTGTTGGAAGTTTGGATGATTTATTTAACATGGACACCGCTAATGCGCTTGAAAAAATGAAGTTAGTAGAAGATAAGAAATTTCTTGAAATGCATCGTCAAAAAGGACGGCCAGGTTGCATGATGGGTGTTGATAAGGTTTTGTACGATCGTGAAGTGCGTGCACAAGAAAGACAGGAGAAAGCGGCCTTACGAAAAAGGCGGTATGAAGAACAAAATTCTGAATGTTCTAATATAATCGAGGAAAGCAATGAAAATGATATAGTACTTGTGGAAGCTGGAAATGAAAATGTAGTAATTCCGTTGGGAAAAAATTGTTTGCAAACTGAGTGTAAAAAGCGGCGAGGCACTAAAACTATAATAACACCACGATTGTTAGCAGCATTAGACAATGCCAAAGTGTCAGATGGTATGGCCGTACATATTTTAGTAGCCGCTGCTGAAGCATTGGGTCATTGTGTGGAAGAACTTGTTATTAATCGATCAACAATTCATCGTATGCGTCAACAAAATCGGTCTGCAGAATTCAAAGATATTTCTACTGAATTTAAAGAAAAGGTGAGTTCCCTATAGTTGACAATGCACTTTTATTAATGTTAATTTATTCAAACACTTAACAAGGCCAATGCAAATGGAGCACTAGTTGTTCATTTTGATGGGAAGTTCATGACAGATATAAAAGGTCGTAGTAAAGTGGAAAGAATTGCTGTTTTAATTAGCTACGATGGAACATCGAAATTTCTTGGAGCACCAAAGATACAGTCGCCGACTGGTGCAAATATTGCTGAAACTGTTTATCAGAGATTAGTCGATTGCAACATTGTTGAACTTGTTAAAGGCATATCTTATGATACAACTGCTGTCAATACTGGTGTTAAAAATGGAGCCGCAGTCCTTTTGGAAAAAAAACTGCAACGCAATCTTATGCACCTACCATGCCGTCATCATATGTACGAAATAATTTTGCGCAACGTTTTTGAATCAAAGATGATGTCAAACTCAGCTCCAGAAATACTTTTGTTTGGTTGATTTGTGAAGGCCTGGCCAAACCTTAAGAAAACCTTGATTAAAACTAGTGTTGATGATAAATTTGTGGCTTCAAAAATAAGTCAAGTGGAACGGGACGCTCTTGTAAGCTTCTTGCAGGACCAATTAAAAAAATCGCGTAGCCGCGATGACTACAAAGAAATGCGACAACTTGCTTAAACTTTCCTTGGTGCAGATTGCTTTAATTTATGTGCTCCAGGTGCAACCAGCAACGCACGGTGGATGGCAAAAGCAATCTATTGTCTCAAAATATATTTATTACGTGATCAGTTTAGACTTAAAATTGTTATGTTGTTTCATTGTTTCATTGTTAAAATGTACATCAAAAGTTGGTTCGGAAGTACAAATGCGAATTCAGCACCTAATCAAGATCTTTTATTTATTAAAGACGCTATAAATTATACAGATACAGATTCAACAATTTCAGAAGCTATTATTAAAAAAATGTCTAACCACTTATGGTACATCGCCGAAGAAAGAGTAGCGTTATAATTTTTTGACTTATCAGTTACCCACGCAGAAAAACGTAAAATGATAAAACAATTAAAAAGCAAGGAACCAGTTGTTCATTTAAAAAATAGCCGAAGCCACTCAAAATTAACAGATTTTCGAAATTACGAACTTAGCGATTTTGTTTCAGAAAAGACAATTTTTTTTTTCAATAATTTTGGGTTATCTTCAGCCTTTTTGGGCGTGGATCCATCCCAATGGGAAAATAATTCAGATTTCGAAAATAATTGGACTTTTTGCCGCAACTTACAAGTTGTTAATGATCCCGCTGAAAGAGGAATTAAATTTTTGCAAGACTATAACAAAATTTTAACGAATGATGAAGAGGAAAAGCAGTTGGTACTCCAAATTGTTGAATCGTATCGGAAAAAATACAAATTATACAAAAAAATTGATTTAATGTAAAATATAAATTTAAATATGTAATATGTATGAAAAAAATAAAAATGTACAATATTTGCCCATACTGACCTATTAAATTTTTCAGGTGGCTCCCGGGCCCACTAAATGTTATCGTATTGACCCCAAATTTTAACTGTTTACTTTAAATACATAAAGTAACCAAATTCTGGAAACTGTAATATAAACATTTTGAAATTTCACCTTACAAATAAGGACACCCCTAATGTACATATGTTCGCACTGGGAAGAGAGCGCGAAAGCGAAGTGGGAAATTTGCAGGTATTCTTCCCTATACACTTTGTAAATAAACTTATCTTGTTTTTGGTTTTTAATATACTTGGCAGATTGTATGCCTTTTGCTTGAGTATACTTGTACTTATTTTTTCGCAAAGTTGAGAAAGCGAGAAACGGAATGGGAAAAAGGTATTATCCTTTGTTAAAAAGTTACATATGCACTTTTGAGTTTATGTATGTATATAAATAATAGAATATGTTTGTATGTGCTATATACTTTATATATCGCGTGTCAATAAGCTTGTACATATGTATGTATGGATGTTAGCCTTTTGATTTGTTTGTTAATAATGCTGGTTGTGTTTTTAAATTTTCTTTTGCTTATTTGTTTAACCTATTTACTGTTTTTTTTCCAACAGGAGAGTTATTGCTAAGCATAAATAGCAAAAAGTTATTATTTAGTTATATATGTATGTCAATATATATAATGCCAGACAGTTTCAGGGTTTTCCCGAAAATTAAACCCGAAATGTTTGTTAATCGTATTTACTAATTAACGGAATCGTTATTTCATCGTTAATTGTATATATAAACTACCAATTTTACATACATAAGTATATGCATTATAAAGTTAGAGTAGATGAACAGAATGCGCTAACTTTAGTTTTGTAGGGTAAAACGTTATGTATAGTATGCCTGTTCGATTTGTTCCATTTCCTATGCTGTGTCCATCTGCTTGCTGCTGACCTCCTTGTGCGTGTTGTTGGATTTAGGTAAGTTTAGCCCGCGCCCGGTTTCTAGTTTTTGTTTATTCTTGTTTGATTTTAGGTTTCGCGCCCGAATAGTGTTTGTTTTATATTTATTTATGTTTTGTATTTTTAGTCTAGGAGTTTCGCGCACCGTTTGTTTTTGTTTTTTGGAACGAAATTAATTTCGTTCTTGTTGTTTATATTTTTGTAATGGTAACTAATTGTCACCTCTGTTTTGGGTTTTGCAGATTTAGAGTTTGATATACATATATGTACATTTGCATATCTTTTGGGAGCCGTTCCACTTTTTGTTTTTTTTTTGTCACAGCACTCATTTGGTTTTTTGTTTTTTGTTATGCACACATGTGTATGTATGTATTTCTGTATTGTAATATGTATTTGCTTTGATTTTCTTTGTAGTTGTTTTGTTGTTTGTACATCACCTTTCTTGTTACTTTTGTATTACATAAGTATTAGTATATTTTAATTTGCCTTGTTGATTTTATTATTATTTTTTGTTTTATTTGGGTCACTGCACTATGTTTTTTTTTCCTTTGGATTTTGTTCCCCACACAATTCGGTTTTTTGTTTAAATTTTTCTCGTTTTTTTTCAATTATTTCACTAATCCATAGTGCCTCTCACTATGGCTCGAAGGACCATGTTTAGACGGGGGCAAGAAAAAGGTACTCTTATATTTTTTAAAACAATTTAATTTATTAAAAAAGATTAATTTTGACACTTCACCGAATAGTAAAAAATGTTTGATAAGTATTCAAAGGCATTCGCTACATGCCCAGATACGATCGAATAAATGAAACGTATCCAAATGAAAATTAGACGCTGTGCAGGATTTCAGTCGAATTAATTGTTGAACGCCGAGAGTTAAGTGCAGCGCGCGGGTTGGTTGTCGAAAAAACAACGAAAAATGGGGTGCGAAGTGTATGTGACGAATGTTGACGTGCGAATTGTCCGTAAGCGATTGTCCATTTCCTTTTTGTTAGGTTGATGGTGTATGGTGACGTCGTGCGGTGATCGCTGGCTGAGTGTGTTGGTGTTGTCCTAGGGTGCGCCAGTTTTTCCCAGGCAGAGTGGTGTATACATGCGGGGAGATGCTTAAGTCATTTAAACAATTAGTTTAAGTAAATATTTGATTATTTTGATTTAATTATTAAATAAAGCGAAATAATAAAAAAAAACTGAAATAAATCAATTTGCTAGAAGTAACAAATGGGTAACAAATAATCTTGTTACTTCTTATTCCTAATAACATGTTTATAAGTTATAGGTAAAAAACTGATAACCAAAATAATAACACTAACAGATATTCGGGTAACAAATACTTTTTGTTATCCATAACACATAGGTAAGCCAGAGAACATAAAACATAGAGAAGGTGCAAATTGAATTCTGTATGATGTTCGATTGGACGGCTAACAGAGCTTATAAGATTTTGGAACGGAATTCACCATTCTCGCTGCTATTTAGCAGAATTGAGCACGTGCAGTGGCAGAAATACATGTAAAACGACTGAATTCATGCGAGAATGAATAAAGAGGAATGCTTTCAAGAAAAATATGCAAAGTCACACAAAGAATGTAAAGAAGCATTCTCTGAGACACATATGCGTGATCTTGTCTCATATGAACCATTTTTGTCAGAAAAATTGTAAAAATTTTAGTTTTTTACAAAATCGTAAAAAATTAGATAAAAATTAATTAATTTTATTTTTTAATTTTTTAATTATTTCAAAAAAGTTATATTTATTTCGTCTATTACAAAGCGAAGATGTGTCAAATGAACTTCATTTCTTCAAAGAAAATTGATTACCTTCATGAAATATGCATATTCGCATTATTTCGTTATCATTTCCATATTTGCACCAATAGAATTTCAATGGCATATACATATGTTTGTACATATACTATTATTTCTTTGGCACATTTGTCTGTATGTTTACGAAAGCAAATGCGAGCTATATACATACATATGTACATATGTACATTCATAATAACAAGTGTCGCACGAGTTTTAGGTTTGTTCGAGCGGAGGAATAAAAATGCCAATGATGTTGTTTCTATGACATTATATTTTATTCTCTGATG